>NW_027555958.1:341651629-342251629 GCF_003287225.1 Phascolarctos cinereus
AGGGCTAGTGATTGTATAGCTTGGTCAAGAGGTAGATATGTATAAGGTTTGTTGACTCTCTGCTGATAGTTTCAGCTTCTTTCCAGAAAGGCTACACTGGTTCATGACTTTACCAAGAGCACAGCAGTATACCTATTGCAAACAACTCAATCCAAAACTATTTTTTCATCTGTCAGATTGATAAACATAAGATAGAACATCATTTAATTTCCACATCTCTATTATTGATTTGAAGCATTTAAAAAACTATGATGTTTGATAATTTAGCTTTCTTACTTTAAAAATTTCCTCTTCTTCCTTGACAATTTTAATATTGAAGAATGTTTTTTTAGCCTTGTAAATTTTAGTCAATTCCTTATAGATCTTGGATATGACACCTTTATCTGGGAAAACAACAATTACTTTCCGAGGTACTGGTTTCTCTTCTAATTTTAACATAACATACTAGATTTAACAAAAAATGTTGATTTTTATGATGAAAATTGTTAATTTTATCGTATTTGTTCCTATTGTGTGTTTAGTTATAAACTCTTCCCTTATCCATATGTCTGAAAGGAAATTTCTTCTTGCTCCTTTAATTTAGGATAATATCACTTTAGATTTAGGTGATATATCCATTTGAAACCCATTTTAGTATATGATTTGAGATATTAATCTAAACCGAATTTCTGCTAGAATGATTTCCAGTTTTTTCTGTAGTTTTTGCCAAGTAGTAAGTCCTTCTAGTAACTGGGGATTTTGAAGTATAGCTAGACTCTATGCTACTGTATTTGCTTTTGTATGCTGTATACCTTATCTGTTCTTATTCTTTTATTCTTTCTCATTTTCATGATTATAGCTTTGTAGTGTTGTGTCAGATCTTGTACTGATAGATTCCCCTTCCTCCCCACATCTTAATTACCCTTGAGATTCTGACCTTTTTGATCTTCATACTAATTTAAATTATCTTTATAGAATTATAAACTATTCTTCTAGAATTTTGGTATAGCGCAGAATAACCAAATAATTCAGATTAGTATTGCCATTTTTATTATATCAGATTGACCTAGTTACAATAATTAATTTTTCTATAGTTTTTAGATCTTTTTTTCTAAAAAAAAAATTTTTATAGTTAGATTCATATAGTCTCTCCTTATGTGATTCTTGGTAAATGAACTACATATTTTACAGCTTTTATAGCTATTTTGAATATAATTTCTTTTTCTAGTTCTTCCTTCTGGCTTTTGTTGGGGTAACAAATTATGAGTTCAGTTATCCACATGCTGAGTTTAAGATGTCTATGGTATATACAGTTTGAGATATCTAATAGGCAACTGGAGATATGAGAATGGATATCAGGAGATAAATTAAGGGTAGATACAATGGAGAATAAAATCTTTTGGAGCTGTTTGCTAGCTGCCTTTGATATTGTTAGTTCAAATCCAGGTTAGAAAGTTTTGGGCAGGGTATCCTGGTCCAAGTCAAGCTGATGGGGGTAAAATTGACTCTGAATCTTCTTGGAGAGGGAGAACTGAGCATCAGTGAAAATTCTTCTACAGATGTCAATTACAGCCTTTGAGATAATATGTTAAAGGTATTGGTAAAATGACAAAGAGGGCTCAATGGAAGGAAAAAGTACTAACAATTGAACTTTAAAAAAATGGAATGAAACTGCCTAGGGAAATAAATTGCCAATAAAAGAATCTTTGGCCTTTTTTGTTGGGTGTCTGGTAGAGTGTACCTGTTCAGGTGTGGGTTCTTATAGATGATCTCTCAGGCCCTCTGAAACTTTGAATTTCTGTAAATCTGAGATTCTGCAAAGAGAATCATTGAATCTTATTTTACACTTTAGAGGAATGAAGGAAACTGGCTGAGAGGATGATAAAATCATCTATTTAGTACTGGAATGTACCTGAAATATTAGGTATCATTTATGTAGCATTTTAAGGTTTGTGAAGTACTTCAAATATTGTATCTCATTTAATGCTTACAATCAGATGAGATAGATATTATTATCCCCATTATACATAAGAGAAAACAGATGCGAAGAGAGGCTAAATGATTTGTTCAGTGTCATGTATATAATAAGTGTCAAAGGCAGGATGTGGTCAATCTCAGATTTTCCTGATTCTATGTCCAACATTGTACCACCAAGTTGCCCAAGAACTCAGAGTCTCACTGACACTATGATGAAACACTGGAATCAGACTTTAGCCTTTGAAAAATACCAGAAGAGAGAAATATCCACTGGAGCAGCAAAGTCCCTGAATCATGGTGACAAAGGACCAAATTTTGCAAGTAGGGGGACAGGATGAAAATGCAGATCTAGAACTTACGGGATGTAAAGGAGTATCTAAGGACAATAGACATTTAAAGGCACTGTTAACTAATTTCTATGGAAATTAGATATATTTTTAATGGGAACTCTACAAAATATCATAGGTAGTGAACAAAGTTTCTACATATTTTTATGGTAAGCAGGAGTTTCAGTCAATAGGAAAGGAAATTTGAACTGCATAACCTTCCATGTAACAGTTTTAACTTATAATAAAGAAATAGAAAACGTTTAAGAATCTCTCTCTACCCAGACTTTAGTCATAGTGATATTAGCAATTTACAGCCAATACCATACACTACTATGCTTATTGTTCTCATAATTTGACTTATATTGGGTATTAGAAAGCAAAAAGCAGAAAGAAAATGTGCAAAATTTGCAGACATGAAAGTTAAATGATAGAATTTAGTGCTTCAATGATTTTAAAGTACAATAGAAAAGAAGCCACATTAATTCTAATTGTGCTTCCTGAACACATATCTAAATTCCTACATACTCGGTCTTACCAGGAAGTTGATTCTTTGCAGTAAATCATCCTGGATTTCTAGGGATTATGAAAGAGATTAACTTCTTACTATAGCAATTTTTTTTTCTGAAACAGAGACTAACTTTGGTTTTGAGTACAAGATTCTTCTTTATTTCAATCTTATCACAATCTATTTTAAGAATCTAGATTACTTGTCTTTGTCCTACCTAAGACCATGATCAACTTTGGATGACCAAGAGATAATAGAAGAAGGCAGGGATAGCAGCAGAAGTTAGAGCCTGGTCTCCACCTCAACATCAAAAATCATGGCACCAGAAGCATTTAGATGTAAATGTTTCATCCAAGGTGTCCTTCCCTGGCTCTAAAGTCAGGTATTTAGTCATTACTCCACAGGAAAGAAAAAGTTCTCAGCAAATGCCTCTCATGAGTGATATGAAAGATTTGTAGGGAATTGATTCAAATATCTAACAATAAGATCCTGAGGTAAAAAGTCAAAGCATATCAACAGATAGTACTAAAAGGAAAAACTTTGAGCTATAAGTAATTATGAAAAAAGGCTATGAATCAATAATAAAAAGAGATGCAAATTAAAAAAAAACCCTCTGATGCTTCCCTTTGTTCCTATCAGAACGGCTAAAGATAACAAAAAAAGGGGAAAGGACAATTTTTATGTGGTCTGTGGGAGAAGAGGCACACTAGTGGACTGGTAGACATATGAATTAATACCACTATTCTGGAAAGCAATTTTGAAAATATATACCAAAAGACAATAGACTTTTAAAAAATCTTTGACTTAGTGATATCATTAGTACATACATACCCCTGAAAATGTCAAAGACAGATAGAAAAGATACATAAACACACATATGTACGTACAAATATGTACAAAAATATCGTAGCAGCATTTTTGGTAGCAAAGAAATGAAAATAAATAGGTTTCCATCAATTGAGGAGTGCTGAATTATGGAATATAAATGTAAAAGAATTTAATTTCACCATAAGAAATTACAAAATGAACAGAATTGGAGAAACATGTTAATACTTATGAAAACTGATGTAAAGTGAATAGAACTAAAACAATTTTTATGATTATAAAATGATCAAGGAAAGCAACTCTAAAAGACTTAGATTCTGACCATTGCTGTAGCCAATAATAAATGCAGAAGACTGATGATAAAAAGTATGCACCCACTCTCCTAACAAATAGGTGATAGACTAAAGGTATGGAAAGAAGACTTGTGTTTTCCAACATGACCAGCATATGAAAATGTTTTGCTTGACTAAAATGAATTGTTACAGGGAGGGGGAGTTCTAAAGGGTGATTTACATAAAAGTTGCAAAAAGCAGAGTATTAGTAAAACATTTTAATGATACAATAAAATAAACAGAAGGAAGTTTCAAGGGACACAGATAAGTTGGGAAATGTTGGTAACACTGCTAAAGTTAATATATACTTTAAAAACTAGCTTCGTATAAGACTTTTTTCATTTTATATACAATCTTCTGTTCCTCTTTTTCTGTTCTTTCAATATTAAAGAGTAAGTTTGTTCATCTTTAGGTTCATAGTAAAAACAACATCAAAAATAAAAAAGGAACAAGTTTCAAATGAAGCATGTGGCAAATAATTACATGATTCTAGTCTATGAATTAGAGTCTTCAGGGTAGTAGAACGCAAAGCTCTGAGAAAAGGGTTAACTCTCCACTAAGAATGACTTTAAATGGAAACTATATACAATTAAACATGCAAGTACATACACATAAACACATGTAAACATGAGTATTTTATTTTCAAATTCTACATGCATATTGAATTATGGGTACATTGTATTGCAAGCTTTAAACAAGACAGTGGATATCTTCGAGTAGAAAAAAAGACAAACCCACCAATAATCAAAATGTACCTACGACTTGTGTAGACCTGGCAAATTACTTTACAAGCGATAAAGCCTGGATTATCTTTCTTTTCTTTTTTTTCCCCTACACGATGCTGATCGTGAATGATTCAGACACAGACTAATAATACAAATGCTTAAAATAGGATACAAATAAAATTATAAAAAATGAAAATAAAATGATTAGTTACAAAAGGGATTAGAGGTCTGTGTGTACATCTCAGAAATAAAATGGGGAAGGAAAGTGGGAAGAGGCAGTTGCTAATGGAGCTAGAACATTCTATGCTTGGCCTTGGGGAGTTCACTCCCAACTTTCATGCTTTCCTCAGCTCCATTAAAATCTGAGTTTGAACTTTGGAATATCATGAAAAACTGGTCAAACTGATTCCTATTGCATTAGATTATACTAAAGCAAAAAAAAAGTAATATATTAAATGCAAAAATAATTCATGAAAATAAATATTTTATATTACATTTATAATGTTTTAAATTAAAATAATTTGATATAAATAATTACATTAGGCTCTTTGAACATTTAGGACAATGTTATTCCAAGTGATAAGTATCTAGGAAAGTGTCTTCATCTACCCCATGCCACCTTCTCTCATTAAATTTTTCTCACATAGAGTAAGAATTGCTAATAGGATACACATGCTTACATAAGTAGAAGTAGGACGCCAACTAGCATATGCTTGACCAGATCACAAGCTTATTCAAAATGCTCTGGTATCTCCATATTTTCTTAGAATATGATAAAAACTCTGTTTGGTATTTTAAAGCCTTTACAATCTATCTCCAGGTTACTTTTGTAGGCTTACTGTATATTACTGTCTTTCACACACTCTGTGTCCCAGCAAAACTGGCCTATGTGTTGTATTTTATTCACAGCATCTTCCTCATTTCTACCTCTTAAACTTGTAGCATCTTTCGAAGGGAAACTCAAGGGCCATCTTGTATGAGGTTTTTCCTGACTCCCCAGGTTTTAGTGCCTTCCAGAAATTGTGTATTGTAAACAGGTAGCCATGGTATAGCAGCAGATAAGAAACCTTATCTCAGACTCAAAAATACTTTGGTTCAAGCACATACAGTTGATTTATGACCCATCTCTCAGTGCTACTGGGACCAAGACAGTACATTGCTGAACAGGTACTGATCTGCACGACATTTTCTCATCAGGAACTTCCTTTACCAATGAAATCACAGGTCCAGTAAAACTTTTTTAAAAATGAACCATCTTATACACAGATGTACATGCTGCTGTTCTTTCACTTGCTCATAAAAGGTCGGCTCTTCGATACGAAGGACTGCCTTTTTTCCCCTTTAAATCCTCCATGAGTATCATAAGATGTGATACATAGTAGGCATGTGACAAATGCTTGCTGAATGAGTGCACAGTTCTAAAGCCTGACCAAAAATCTTTCTTTCATTGGCATATTTGTAAAAACACACATCCACACACAGTGCAGTGGATAAAGATCAAAGGCTGAAGTCAGGAAGACCTGAGTTCAAATGTGACCTTAGACATGAGCTGTGTGACCTTAGGCAAGTCACTTAACCCTCTTTGTCTCAGTGTTCTTATCTGTAAAATTAGTTGGAGAAGGAAATGGTAAATCAGTCCCATACCTTTGCCAAGAAAACCACTCAGGAAGAGTCAGACATAACTGAAACAACTGATCAGCAACAAAATATATACATACATACACGTATCAAAACTCATCCCTATCTCAACACTTCTTTCTATTCAATCTTCACTCTCTCCTGGAGTTCATTAGCTATTTATAACTACCTGATGAGCGTCTTCACCTCGTGGGCTCAGAGGCATCTCAAACACAATGTGTCAGTCAACAAGCGTTTAGTAAGCACCTGCTTCGTGTCAAGCAGTGTACTAAACATTAGAGATGCAAAGAAAAGCAAATATTTTATCTGCTCTGAAGGAGCTCACAAATTAATGGGGGAAACAATGTCCAAACAACCATGTATAAACTATGTGTATATATGCACATACATATACACATGTATATACACAGATATACATATGCATATATATTTTATATATATATATATATATATACACACACACACACACACACACACACACACACACACACATATGTAAACATGAAAAAAATGGAGATGGTCAACAGAATAAAGGCACTAGTAAGGAGACTGGGGAGATTGGGAAAGGCTTCTTGTAGACGGTGAAATTTTAGAGGGGATTTGAAGTAGGCCAAGGAAGCCAGGCATAGAGATGGGCCAATGAATATCCCTCAAGTAAGGGGATGAAGGTTTTTCCCTCCACCTATTAATCACTCCCTATGTGCCAAGCACTATAGTGCACACTTCTACCAAATGAATATTCCTTTCTAACAAAGACATGGTAAGCAAAATGAAACTGTGCAGTGACAGTGCCTATATTCAGATGTATTGCAGACCTAAATCAGTGTACAAGTGTAATTTGAACAAAAATACCTTACTGCCATGTAAAACCATCTAATCTCTGAACTCTAGTTCTAGGTAGCAGTTCCCTGTCCTTCTTGCTCACTGAATCTCTAGAGTCTTTGGATCAAGAGAACTGCCAAGCTAAATCATTAACATCCAAGGCTTCCATCAATCAGCAGTACTATGTAGGATTCTAACCAGCAAGCCCAGGTGATTCTTAGAATTGCAAGTGTATTTCTAACTAGCCTTTAGATCAAATTAGCCCTAAATGTTTCCAAAGACCTCAGATGTTGAGGTTCTTTAATATTCATCTCACCTGGCCCAAAATGAAAAGGCCCCTTTTACCTTCAGAAATTCTCTGCCTACTCCTACCTTTCAAACCTCCCCTATCCCCATTCATCCCCCTCAAAAACTGGAATTGGGGATCCTGGAACAATGTATCCATTTGGTTATAATGTTACTAACTTCATTTTCACCAAATCAGAACACTTCTAGGTCAAGAAAAACTTTTAGTTCTACCCACACACTACTAATTATTATATTCTAACTAGTTACATCCCCGCTATCTGAAGAACAGGAAGGACAAAAGGATAACATATGTAGAATATTTTTTCATTAATTTACATTAAGATGTAAATTACTCTGTTACCCACACATTCAGATAAAAGAATAATTAAACCCAATTTACTCTGCTAACCCTTCAGACACTCTTTTCCTCATAAACATTCATTGGTTCCTCCAGCTAGAAGAGATTTCTTACAAATAAACACGTTGCAGCATTCTTACCTAGTCCTGTACCAGAGTACAAACTCTCTGAAGTAAAAGTATTTTCTTACCTAGGGTTTATCACAATTCTTTGCTTATAGTAGGAACTTAGTATATATTTTTTAAATTTCTTGAAAATGTACATAACTGTGATTCAAGGACAGAGTAGTGCTATCATGCATCCTAAACACTAATGTCTAAACACTAACAACAATCCACTGCATCAAACTCTTCAATAATCTGACCATCAGAATAAGGACTCACCCATCCCTTACCCGCCTATAGAATCTCTTTGCTTACTCAATATCATCATTAGTCATAGGACCATAGTATTATAGATTTAGAGCAGGTGGCAGCTAGGTGATATGAATAGAGAGGCAGGCCTGGAGTTAAGAAGACGAGAGTTCGAATCCAGCCTCAGACACTTACTAGCTGTGTGACCCTAGGAAAGTCACTTAACCCTGTGTGCCTCAGTTTCCTTATCCATAAAATGAATTGGAGAAGGAAATGGCAAACTACTCCATTATCTTTGACAAGAAAACCCCAAATGGGGTCACAAAGAGTTGGACTCAGTTGAATAACAAGAACAGGAAGGGACATTAGAGGCCAACTAGTCCAACTATTTTATTTAAAGAGGGGGAAAGTGAGTCATACAGAGGTTCAGTGACCCAGGGTCACCAGAGGCAGGATTTGGACAGAAATTTTCTGACTCCAAGTTCCACGTTTTACATATTATACAACACTGTTTCATAATGACCATTCTTCTCATACTGTATATCAGTTTCTAATATGCTCTAGACTGGTAAAAGCTGGGGTAGGTCGTGGGTAAGGGGAGCAAGCACAGTACCTCTTCCTATATACCATTAAAACCTAGAGGAAGTGTTAATTACATTGTACAAAGCAAAACAAACAAACAAACAAACAAAAAACAGGTCACAGTAGAGAACAAGCCTCAATTAAAAAAAAAAAAGAAGAAAAGAAAATGGAATCACACAAGGCCAAAATATGCTCAATATTTAAATGACTATTTTTATGTGTGTTAGAGATAGTTTCCTTTCTTTTGAAAATTTGCTTCCAAGTGCTGATGGCTAACACTAAAATAAACTAGTTTATGTAAATATGATTCTCAGAGAGCTCTATTTCCCCAAGAACTAGACTAACTTTTAGGTTAAATACCAGATTAACTCCATGCTGAGAATCAGGGATAATGATAACAGAACCACCTGTCCAATAATCAGTTCCATTACTTGGTAAAGGCTACATTTCCTTTAATAGATTTTGTTTTTATATAATAACCAACACTGTAAAAGCATAATTCACTGAAAGGAACAACACTGACTTAAGTTGACACCAAGGCAGAAATGACTGACGACATTTTTCCCTGGGGGCAGATTTTGGAATAGATGGAGAACCAGGGCACCACAGGCTTGAAGAAGAAAGGGCTGCCACTACCTCCTACAAAAAGGGAGGGGAGGATAGCAAAGATTCTAACTGCTTCACAAACTTACCCAGGGCTGACTCAGTTCTTCACAATTCCCTTATGGTTCAAAACGTGCTGCACTCTGTGGACACTAGCACTTCTCACCCAACTTTCCTTCAAAACCCATTTCTCTGCGGGCTACACTCAAGGCTTGTTTTCTTCCCTTCGTCCTGAAGCATCACTCCACTGGAATTTACACATTGTGAGTACCCTTTAACCTTTCAGCAGCTCCCTCTGATTGGATGGGTCCTCTCAGAACCTCCATTTAAGGAGGGCCCTTAGACCAGCCCTTCCTATAAGTACTTTTCTCTTCCCGTTCCTCTGACTTTTCAGCTTCATTTTATCTTTGTCTTCTCCAATTAGAATGTCAGCTCCTCTGGAATAGGAATTATTGTTTTCCTTACTTTTCTTACTTATATTTGTATTAGCAGTGCTTGGCACATAGTAAGACCTTAATCAATGCTAGTTCACTGACTGCCAAAAGACAATAAGGAAATAATGACAGCTAACTCTATAAGAATTAGCCTTCACAAAAAAAAAAATTCAAACACTTCCTAAAGAATCACGAGCTTAGAGTGACCTTAGTGGTTGGCTAGTCCAATTGTATTTCAGAAAAAAAGTTTTTCTCATAGTTGAGAGAAGTTAGCTGGTGCTAAAATTTCTCTAAATTTGCTGTTGTCTCTCACCATTCTAATTCTGAAATGATGTTTATCTGAGGTCAAAAGTAACAACTACAACCACCACAATAGAAAACACATTTTCTACTGTTATTTTTTTCAAAAAAAAAAAGAAAGAAAAGAAAAGAAAAATGATGTTAGTCCAAGTTCCTGAAGTTAAATGAGAGCTATACTGATTGATTCTTGGTAGCTTTAAAAAAAATAGACCACAAACAAAACCTTATTTTTGCTAAAATTGTAAAGTAAATGAACAGGTGTTAAAATGTCAGCAGACACTTTCCATCATGTTCTTATAACTCTGTATTTTGTTTTTCTGACTCCACTAAGAAGTTTGAAAAATTATCAAGACAAAATGGCTTTTGTATCCATATTTGAAGGATTTGTATTCAGTCCTACTTCACATTAGCAAGTCCCAGTACACAACTGAATTTTCTCTCAGTTAATTCATTTTGTTATATACCTAATCAATGTTTATTTCTTATACATAAATCTAATTTCCTTTTATCCATGTACTAGAAGCATGTAAATATCTATGAAAATTTTTGAGTGAAGCAAAGAAGACATCAGAAAAATGACTTTTAGGAAAGGAAAGTAATATTAATTGTAGCTTTTATTTCGTGGGAAGTATATTCACTGAGAATTGAACTATTTCTTTTCCTACTACAAGGCTATTTGCATTTTATTCTTTAAGGAGTGTATTTTTGTTTTGCATGTATTTGTGCTTTTTAGAAAATAACTTTTGCAACAAAGACTTTTTAAGGATACAGAATTTTGTGGTAATTATGTCATATATAATCCTAGATGTTAAATACTTGCTAGGAAAAGAATTGCTGCAAAGGACAATAAATTTTAGGAGGGATTCAATGAGATGAGGCCATCTCGTTCAACCTTTTCACATTACAGATGAGGAGACTGAGATCCAGAGAGGTTAAACAACTTACTCAAGGTCACACAGGCAGAAGTTACTTGGCCTGACATTTGTACCAAGATCCTCTGACCCACATCCACCTCCCATTGCACTGTATTACATAATAGGAATGACTACAACCCTTTTCCCTGGGTTCATCGGCCTGAGACTGGGTCCAGTTTGTATCACCACTCTTCGTTTCTTTCTATCTACTTACCTATAGGGAGGTCAGCTAAGTGACATAGTGGATAGAGCGCAGGGCTATGAATCAAGAAGACTCATCTTCATGAGTTCCAATCTGACCTCAGACCATACTAGCTGTGTGATCCTAGACAAGTCACTTAACCTTGTTCGCCTCACTTTCCTCATCTGTAAAATGAGCTGGAAAAGAAATTGCAAACCACTCTACTATCTTTGCCAAGAAAACCTCAAATGAGGTCACAAAGAGTTGGACATGACTGAACAACAATCTTCAGGAAGCATCAGACACTAAGCAAAGGTTTGGTGTTTCACAGAATTTGGCTTTAGCAGACTATTAATATTATTATTATTTTTAAATTTACAAGTATTTATTTTCTCTTCCTCCCCAACTCCCACTCCCACTTAACCAATATGCCTATTCAAGTAAAACAAATTTCTACATTAGCAATATCTAAAAATGTTTACCTCATTCTGAATCTTGAGTCTATTACCTCTCTCTTATGAGGTGGGTAGCATATTTCATCACTGGTCCTTTGGAATAATACTTATTCTGTTGATAAACATTCCTAAGTCTTTCAAAATTGTTTGTTTTGCAATGTTGCTGTTAAAGAAATTGTTATCAGGGATCTGTTTGCTCTTCATCAGTTCACACAAGTCTTCATAGGTTTCTTCAGAATTGTTTCTTTCATCATTTCTTATGGCACAATATTCTGTGATATTCTAGAGCACTCATATGCCATTCCTCATAAAGCCGTTCCCCAATTGACAATTGAACAACATAGGAAAATATTCTAACTATCCACCATTTCATTTTTTAGTGGAAAATCCTTCCATTATTCTCAGCTCTTAGACAAATCCTCAGTAGATCCACTTAGACTTGAATGAGAATAGGGACGATTTTACTTCATTAGGAGTTGCTCCCATGTCCAGGTATACGCACTCGGTAAGAATAACGTATTATATGCAAAATTCTTCCTACAATCTTATTCACTGGATTCATTATTCATTCCTCCAATAATACAGACAACGATACACCCTGCTGGTTCATCTCATGTGTCCTATAAATTCATAAATCTACTTGGGGTCCATCTATCATAGCTTCTTCTAAATCTGTTAACATTTGTGGCTATCTTTTTTTTTTCCTGAGGCAATTACAGTTAAGTGACTTGCCCAGAGTCACACAGCTAGTGCTATTCTGAGGCTGGATTTGAACTCAGGTCCTCCTGATTTCAGGGCCAGTGCTCTATCCACTGTGTGTCACCTAGGTGCCACATGGCTATCTTTATAAAAATACATTTAGCTTTAGACTTTTTTTTTCTAAAATAGGAAACTGAAAAATGAAAAAAAAATTATTATCAAGTATCTGTGTTATTGGTTTCACAATATATCTGTTCCTGGATTACCCTAACTTCTTGATGTTTACATATTTTGTGGGGAACAATACTTCTAAAAAGTTGTGATTCAAAGTTCTTTTTTAATACATAGGCTTTCTATCAAAGTTCTACTTTACATAAAGACAATTTTGAAAAATGTGCTTATATTGGTAAGTTTCACTAAATTTAAAATCAAACTATTCCTATTTCATTTAGTGCTGTTATCCCTAGTAATTATTGTACCTCTGAAATTGGTTTTCAAAATCCACTCTACTTGGAAGGATTTCATGAAAATATAACTAAAGGGCAGTCCCTCAAATGGAGTGGTTTCGGGTCTCAGGTGTCAATTTTTGATTGATGTTTTTGTCAGAAGATAGTTTAAATAATGATGAAATACTATCTTGGGGGAAAATCATACAGTTTGCCTCATCTTCGTTTAATAGAAATCATATAATTTAAACCTTTGAATAGCTAGCACTTCCATATAAGAGTGCTCTAATATTTTCCACTTGCATTTTTTCATGCCTCCCAAATGTCACACTTTATCTTTCAGACTTAAATTTGCTCATGGAGGGAGATGGATTATAAATGAGTCACATTTTTTTTAGCCTGGAAGCAAACACTTTCTCCTTCTCACCCACTTCAGTGGCTATGAATGTTATTGCTTTTACCAAAGTTTTTCTCCCAGATGCACCACCAAATAATTGGCAGTTTCAGATTAAGAAGTGTGGGAACTACAGCGTGCCTCTGCAGAACTCCATTTATGATAAAATCTCATAGAAGTGCTATCCAAGTTTAAAGTGACATTGAAAGAGAGCGCCATTAAGCTGTCCTTGTCCATTAGCAAAACATACACAAACAAAAAAAAAATTGAAACACACCATACTTAATTATTTGCTTCAGTGACAACCCAAATGATTTAAAGATATTTTTATTTCAAATAAAACAGTACTCAACTAAATTTTTTGGGGGGGGATTTTCTGTTAAGAAATCTAAAACAATGTTTAAAATTCCATTTATGTTTGTTTTGGAGGTTTAGAAACTGTTCATAAATAAGTAGGTCTAGAAAAAAAAAACAAAAGAAAAGAGATCTGAGCCCTTAAAGACAGCAGGTTTCAAAGTAAAGGAACTGTTTGCCCCCTTAAATGGGTTCTGAGCAATTATCAGTAAGAGAAGATTTAAAAGTTACTTGTGGGCTGGAAACTCTTAATTTTAAGCTTATAAGGGGAAAAAAAGTGAGATCTTATGAGAATATTAACACTCTAGCCTATGAATTTCACTTACTAATGGAACTCTTATTAGGTGGAGATTGCAAGGAATGTAAATTGACCAGGGAGAAGGGAAGGCAGATTGGGGGAGGGGGTAATCAGAAGCAAATGCTTTTGGGGAGGGACAGGGTCAAAGGAGAGAATAGAATAAATGGGAGAGCAGGATAGGAAGGAAGGATTATAGTCTTTCACAATATGACTAATATGAAAGTGTTTTGCATGACTATACATTTATAGCCTATATTGAATTGCTTACCTTCTCAATGAGGGTGTGTGGGGAGGGAGGAGGGGAAAGAATTTGGAACTCAAAGTTTTAAAAACGAATGTTAAAAATTGTTTTTATATACAACTGGGAAATAAGATATACAGAGAATGTGGTATAGAAATCTATCCTACTCTACAGGAAAATATAAGGGGAAGTGGTTAAAACGGGGTTGATACAAGGGAGGGAAGATTGGGGGGAAGGGGTGTTCAGAATGCATGCTGTCTTTGGGTGGGGGAGGGGAGAGATGGGGAAAGTGAATGTTGAAAACTAAAAATAAATAAATTAATAAAATTCAATTAAGAAATAAATAAATAAATAAGTGAAGATAAATAATTAAAAATAATTTTAAGAAGAGTATATGTTTCAAAGAAGTTGCCAGAGGGGATTAGAGGAATGTCCCTCTACCAAAGAAATCAAAGGTCCTGTTCCTACTTCTTATATATGCTGTTCCTTTCCCTTCTCTATTATTACAGAATATAAACCCCCTCAAGGGCAAGAGCTATTTTTTATTTTTGTTATTGACTCCTCAAAACCTTGCATGGGACCCTGCTTATATACTAACACTCAGATGGATCTGAAATTGCATCAATATGTGTGATCTTTCTAATGATACAGATTTCAAACAAGCCATTCCTGTCTGACACTAATCTATGACTTTCCATATGTTGCTACAAGGTGTACATCTAATGAGCTGTGAGGCCTTCTCAAAATTTCCTCTGATATGAGGCTACTCAAGGTCACATGTATTCCTGTCATATCTTATACTTAATATGTGCCATTTTCTTCTATTATTTTTCCACTTGAATATATACTTTACCATAGTCCTTTTTTTACCTTCCACATTTGTTATAAGTTGGCCTCTTCACGTGCATCATATTCCTCTCTTTTGATCACCATGTGATATTCATTTTTATTTACAGAAGACTTGTGGTCCATGTCCCAAGGAATGTAACAATGCCGGTAGAATATTGTTGTTTAAAAAGATGGCCCTTTGTCTAGGGAAGAAGTTTGGGATCAGTAAAGTGGTATTTCAGTTTCTTGAAAGTAATCAATGTGATCTACTCTTGTCTAATTCTGGGTGCAAATCAATGTCCATTTCTGTTGCTTGTGCTAGACATATATAAAATTAGTCAATTGAAAAGTTATACATTGTCTGTTGTTGTTCAGTTGTGTCTGACTCTTCATGACCCTGTGGGCCATACTACCCATGAGGTTTTATTGGCAAAGATACTAAAGTGGTTTGTCATCTCATTCTCCAGTAGATTAAGGCAAACAGAGGTTAAGTGACCTGCCCAGGGTCACATAGCTATTAAGTATCTGAGGCCAGATTTGAATTTAGATCTTCCCGACTCCAAGTCCAGTGCTCTATCCACTGAACCATCTAGCTGCTTCATACATTGTCCATCTAACTATAACATAATATAAGCAATAGACATTATCCTATTTTTTTTCTGTGTTGATCATCAGGACATATTTACCTTTCTTTGCTCTTAGAAATTTGGTGAAACTCATACCATATCATCAGCAAACTAGAGCATCTGGAGGCCCTCACCATCCTCAGGGAATTGATCCCTTTTCAACTTGAATTAGATACTAGGTGTTGTCCATCGCTGTGACAAATACCTTTGGCAACACGCATTTCCCTGTGTTATGCCAGATGTTTACTATTATAGAATTTCTGAAGCAGGTTATTTCTATTGTAATATTTCAAAGAATTTTGACTGATTAGTATATTTTACTGGAAAAGAGTCCTCTTGTGCACAAACCTTCATAATCAGCTCTTTATTCAAATAAGTGTGTGAATATACATATATATGTATGTATGTATATATATATATATATATGTATACACGCATACACACATACACACACACCTATATACACACATATATACCAAAATGTCGTCTTTTATTCTCTAAATATTTCATTCTATTTTGAGATAGTAAATATCTAATTTGTTGTAGAATATCACCTGGGGAAACATGCCTATTCCTTGATAATACCCTCATAGGAAATATTATTGATTTATGGGAAAATTACTACAATTTTATATAAATTACAAAATAGTGATTGGTACACTTTTACCCACCTCTGTGTATTAATACAGTTCAATAATTTTCCCACATCTTTTGTATTTTCCCTGTTTCAGGTACTTTATGAATTTTTCTCTCGATGCCTTTATAATTGTGTTGCCTCGAGTGCAGGTCTCATCTATGTACACTTGTTCTAATCTGGCTATTTTTTCCCATCCTTTTTCTCATTAGTGGCATTTCCATTTCTTCTGTAAGGACTTCTGGGACTGTGCTGTTAGATTCCAATAATGTACTTGGTGGTAAAAACAAATTGTTATAAAAATCTTTGAAGATTTTTTCCATTTTTGTTTGTGACATTTCCATTTTAATTTTTAAATGCCTCTGAGATGACTTTTCTTAATGAGATCACTCAACAGTATTTGGTCATTTTACTTTTTGCTCCTTCTATGGTTTATGAGATGACATCCCTCACAATCTTTCATCATTATTTTTGTAAGATTTCATAAACTAGTTTACATATTGTATCATATTGTCACCTCTCAGCAATTAGAAAGTAAATAAGGATTTTCATACTAAGGTACTTGTATCAGTCTTTCATATAGGAGGTAGTTAATAGTTATTGGATTAGACTATATGGACTAAAAATTCACTAAAATATAGGCTGGCTAGAATAACATTAGCTAGCATGTAAATAACATTTTATATTTGCAAAGCACTTCTACAAATATCTTATTTGACCATAATAGTTATGGGAGGTAGGTGTTATTATTATCCTAATTTTACAAATGAGGAAGCTAAGGTTGAGAGAGGTTAAATGACTTGCCCAGGGTCACACAGCTAGTAATTGTCAGAAGAGGATCTAACCTCTGTTCTCCTTGATTCAAAATTCAATACTCTAACAATCATATCACCTAGCTGCCTCTAGATAGTACATTAGAGGACATCTAGCCCAACATAGCCAAGCTGAGAACCTATGAGATTAAGGGACTTGCCCAAGGTCATACAGATAATAGGTGACAGAGGCAAGATTTTGAAGCAGGTCCTCTGACTTCAAATCCTGTGATTGCCCAGGTTGCTGTTAACTTTCTTATACTGACCTATCCTTTCCAATCTGACGGGTCTTTCTGAAGCAAATTCTACTGGCTCAATCATTTTAGCTGGTTTTACACACAAATTTAAAATCACCTGTTCTTTCACATCTCCAGCATGGCCTTGGGCTATGTGTCCTGAACCAACCAACACTTACCCACAGACTAGCATGGTTCTTTCTTTTAGAAAACCATTTTTTTTTCTATTTCTGACCCTATGTGACATTATCCTATCTCTTCACTCATGGGCAAAACTAAGTGGAAAGTTTCCACCTGGATCCCCCCGATACTGATTACCTTTAATTTGGTTTTTATCTAAGGATCCATCTATTTCTCTAGATCAGGATGCTGAGAATTGACCCAGGCTTCAGATCCCACTTCCTATATCCACTCCCACGGTGAGAACTCCTAAAAACAACATATTATTTTTACAATCTACAAATGAAAACTGCATAGGCTCCTCAATACCCAGGGAGAAGCCAGGTTTGATCTATGTCAGTCTCTAAGTTCTAGTTCCAATTATTTCTCTAGTTTGCACTGCTCCACTAGGCTTTATAAGACTATGGGCTATATATGTAGGTCGAAACAGTATAGGACATAGGTGCAAGATAACCAAGATCCTATATATCCTGTTCATGTGGGTGGCAATTTTCCTCCTTTATCAGGGCATGAGCATTGTCCTTCCTATCTCTATGAAAACGTTCTACTTCTCACCCTGCTGTGCAAAGGAAGAAGAGGCTCACTAAATCCAAAGTTCACTTTTTACATTTCAGTATCAAGCTTAATGTTTTCCATCTCACTTAATTATGTTTTAGTCATCTCCCTAGAAAATACATTTAAAAGCTGTAACATAAAAAGGATAAGTACTGGTATAACTTTTCCAAAACCTATTCCTTTTTCCAGCATTCCATTTTTGTTTCTGCTCCTCCTTGGAAAGTTCATTCTTCTCTCTATCCATTATTGCTATAATCTATATTGATTGTCTCTGTCTTTTAATTCTCTTGAAGAGTATATATTAATTTTGAATATTTTATGGTTATAATTGTATTCTAAAGTTTTTTTATTTCTGTCCCCATATAATTCATGAATTAACTGAGCCCTTTCTCATATTTTAATACAAAGAAAAATAGAGAACTGCAAAGGCACTATGCATATATATGTGTATGCATATATATATGTGTATATATAGAGAGAGATATAGATATATATATAGTCTCATTTTAATTCATACAAAATAGAACCATTAGTTCTCACTAATGATAGTGAAGTATGTAATAAGAGGCCATTGTCAAGGTTTCAAAAGTGAACAAAGAAAAAGATTTTCTAATCTACAAAAAGACTCCTAAAATTGAGTATCTTTTTTATTAGCACAGCGAGAAAAAACCCCACCAACACTGGAGTAATAATACTTGCATTCTGTTATTAAATGAATTTTTGTTGCCAGACCATTTTGTGTTTCTTGGTGTATCTGGATTGTGTGTATGTGTGTGTGTGTGTGTGTATGTGTATATATTTGCATGTTAGTATATATGTGCAATCTACTCATCTCCCTAGGCCTCAATTGTTTTTATCCATACATTAATAATGATTAAACCCTTTCCACTTTTAAATTCTGAATCTATATTTAACCACATGGAATTGTTTATAGAATCATGAATTTAGACAAAACTAGGAAAGACCTCTCATATTACTCAGTTCAGTCCATCCCTTTTATCTTTTGAATAAGGAACCAGATCCAGAGAGATAATGGAGGTAAAATAGGATAATATATGTGAACATTTCGTAAAGTGGAAAGTATGATGTAAGTACTAGCCATTATTATTATTATTGTTAGAAATAAGCTGAACCAAGATGGAGGAGCATAGGCAGCACGTCAGCTGAACTCTTCCAACATTCTACTATGAACAACCTTAAAATAATGCCTCAAATCAAATTTTGGAGTGGCAGAGCCAACAAAAGGTTGGAGTGCGATATTTTTACAGCCCTAGACAACTTAAGAGATCAGCAAGAAGAGTCTGCGACACTGGGGTGGTGGTTGGCCTAGACTAGAACATAGTGCGATCTGCGACAGCATCTCTGCTGCAATAGAGGCGGCTACAATAATTGTAGCCGCAGCATAGAAGCTTTCACCTCACAGATGAGAAGGGAGTCAGATAACTGGTCAGAAAGAGATTACAGGGGGCCCTTTGGAATCACCGGATGCGGGACCGTGCTGCATCGCTCACATGTAGTTCCCAGGGCAAGACGAACACTAGGACCTGTGGCCTTATCAGTGCAGGTACCCTGGCCACACTTTTAGGGTGGGGAAGAGTGCTTATAGTTGTTTATAAGAGAACAAGGGCTCTTGTCTCCGTTTTAAGGCAGAAAGGGACACTAGCACTTGAGGCTGCAGGGAAACAGGTCCCTTCCTGAGTAAAAAGCAGAGCACAGACCAGAAGAGCAGTGACCACATCATTTCTTGGATCATACCATGTTAGAAGCACCAATACCTTACAACTTGAGGAACTACCTCTGAAAACAGCAGCATGAAAAAAAAAATCTAAAGCTCGGAAAGTTCTCCCTACATCTCCATAGCCCAACTTTCACATAAAGTTAAAAGTCAAGAAATAAACTATAAGAATGAGGAAACAAACAAAGAAAAAAAGAACCTGACCATAAAAACTTACTATGGTAACAGGGAAGATCAAGGCACAAACTCAGAAGAAAAGAATTGCTAGAAGAGCTCAAAAATATTTTTAAAATAAAATAAGAGAGGTAGAGGAAAAATCTGCAAAAGAAATTAGAAGATGAAAGAAACTTAAGAAAAGAGAGTCAATGGCTTGGTAAAGAGGCACAAAAAATACTGAAGAAAATAACCTTTTTTTAAAAATTGGCCTAATGGTTAAAGAGGCACAAAAATCCACTGAAGAGCTCCTTAAAAAACAGAACTGTGCAAGTGGAAGCTAATGACTTCATGAGACAGCAAGACTCAATCAAAGAAAAAAGAATTAAAAAAAAAGAGAAAGAAATGTGAAATGTCTCATTGGAAATACAACTGACCTGGAAAGTAGATCCAGGAGAGATAATATAAGTATTATTGCACTACCCAAAGGTCATGATAAAAAAACCAAAAAAACATAGATACCATCTTTCAAGAAATTATCAAGAAAAAACTACCCTGATATCCAAGAACAAGAGGATTAAAATAGAAATTGAAAGAATTCGCTGATCATCTCCTGAAAGAGATCCCAAAATGAAAACTCTCAGGAATATTATAGCCAAATTTCAGAGCTCCCAGGTCAAGAAGGAAATATTGTGAACAGATGGACAGAAATAATTCAAATATTGTGGAGCTATGGTCAGGACCACATAAGATTTAGTAGTTTTCACATTAAAGGATAGAGAGTTTGGGATGATTTTAAAAAATTAAGGGGTGAGAAAGAGGGAAGAGACAGAGAAAAGGGAAAATTATCTCATATAGTAGTGGTGTTCAAGGAAGAGCTTTTACAGTGGAAGGGAAAATGGGGGCATGGCAGGCAACACGTGAACATTACTCTCATTGGGATTTTCTCAGAGAGAATAACATATACATTCAGTTGAGTACAGAAATCCATCTCACTCAAAAAGGGAAGCAGGAGTGGAAGGCAATAAGTGAAGGGGGAGAAAGGGAAGGGAGGGAAAATTAAGGGAGGAAGTGATCAGAAGCAAAATGGACTTTTAAGGAGGAACAGAGAGAGAGAGAAAGACAGAGACAGAGACAGTGACAAAGAGAGACAGAGACAGAAAATGAGAGACAGAGAGGCAGAAAGACAGAGACAGAGAGACAGAGACACACAGAGAGATACAGAGACAGAGATACAGACAGAGAAAGATAGATAGACACTGAGAGAAACAGACACAGAGAGAAGAAAACAGAAAGACAAAAAAAAACAGAATGGAGGGAAATAAACATTTAGCAATCATCCAACAAATGGAAGTAGATAGCAGAATAGATTTTAAACCAGAATACAAAAACATGTTTTTTACAAGAAACACACTTGAAACAAAGGCATCTGCAGCAGAACCTATTATGTTTCAGCCAAAGTTTAAAAAAAAATGTTGCAATCTTGATCTCAGACAAAGCAAAACCAAAAATAAATTTAATTTACAGATATAAATTTACCAAAGAGGTACCATAGAACATGAAGTAATATCACTTTGAAACATATACGCACCAAACAGCATGGCATCCAAATTCTTAAAGGAAAAGTTAAATGAGTTACAGGAGGAAATGTACAATAAAACTATACTAGTGGGGAACCTCAGCTTTCTTCTTAAAGAAGTAGATAAATCTAACCCATAAATAAACAAGAAAGATGTTAAAAGCTGAATATAATTTTAGAAAGTTTAGATATAATAGACCTCCGGAGAAAACCGAATGGAATAGAAAGTATACTTTTTTCTCATCTGCTCATGGCACCTTCACAAAAACTCACCATATATGAGGGCATAAAAACCTCAGAAACAAAGGCAGAAAAACAGAAGCATTAACTACATCTTTTCCAGACTAAAATGAAATTAAAATTATATCCAATAAAGGGTCAAAGAAACATGGATTAAAAACTAATTGGAATCTAAATGATTTAATCTTAAAGAATGATTGAGTAAAAAAACAAATCAGAAAAAAATCAATAATTTCATTAAAGAGAATGATAACAATGAGAGAAGATTCATGGGATACATATAAAGCAGTACTTAGGGGAAATTTTATGTCTCTAAAGGCTAACAAAAATGAAATAGAGAAAGAACAGATCAGTAAAGTGTGCATACAATTTTAAAAGCTAGAAAAAGAACAAATCCTAGCTGTTTTTAAATGCACAGAGGAAAAAATGTAAAGAAGACATAAAGTTCTGTTACTACCATGTGACAATACAAGTGAGCTAGGAAATACAACAGATAGATAGAGTGCTAAACTGGTTTCACTAAGACGAGTGCAGATTCAGTCTCAAACATTTACTATCTGTGTGATCCTGGGCAAGTCACTTAATCTCTGTCTGCCCCAGTTTCCTCATTTGTTAAATGGGAATAATAATAGCACCTTCCTCCCTGGGTTGTTATGAGGATAGAATGAGATACTTGTTATTTTAAAAATCATTATCATTATCATCATCATCAAACTATCCATAACAGAAGTTCACAGATTGTTGGTCAAACCTCTTTTTATTCTTTTTTTATATGTTGAAATGTTGATATTTTTGATTACAAAACAAAGTAGTCATTATCTCCTTTTAAATTAGGATATACAGTTTATTGAAGCAACAAACAGATTGGGAAAAGTGAACAATGTTATGAAGTATTCTGAGACCATTCTATATGAGAAACGTTAGTTTGAGGATTTCAACTTGATCAATGCTAATGTTTCAGAATCACATAATTTATTTTACAAAACATGAATTACTGAACATTTGATAACTCTGGCTTTACGATATGCCATGACTACATATAACAAGTATCATATCTACTTAATAGATACATTTAGCCTTGTCACTATGATTTTTTTTTTGGGAGGGGGCGAGGCAATCACGGTTGAGTGACTTGCCCAGGATCACACAGCGAATGAGTATCATGTGTTTGAGACAGGATTTGAGCTCAGGTCCTTCTGACTCCAGGGCTGGTGCTCTATCTACTGTGCCACTTAGCTGCCTCTTGTCAAAGTAATTTTTATATTAGAATATAAATGATTCCATTACATAGGAATATAGCTACAAAAGAATAAGATATTAGGGCATGATTATGAGGCACAGCAGATAGAGTGCTGGACATGGGATCAGGAAGACCTGAGTTTAAATTTGGCCTCAGAGACTTGCTAGCTGTGTAACCATGGGCAGGTAATTTAATTAACCCTGCTTGTCTCAGTTTCTTCATCTGTAAAATGAACTGAAAAAGGAAATGGCAAGCTACCCCAATATCTTTTCCAAGAAAACTCCAAATGGGGTCACAAAGAGTTAGACATGACTAAAAAACAACAAAAAATGAATTCAAAGTGTTTAAGTTATTAATTCAAATAAAATGGGAGAATTATATAAATGAATTCAATTCAACTACTACTTATTAAATCCCTATAAGAAAATTAAATAAATTCATTCAATTCAATAAATATCTATTATATATGCAAATACATTATCAAGTGTCAGGGATACAAGAACAGAAAGGAAATAGTGCCTGCCCTCAGAGAACTTACACCAGCCTAGGGGAATACAACATGGAAACAAGTAAGTAATAAAATCATAGGATCATGAGGTCATAGGTTTAGAGCTAGAAGGGACCTTAGAGACCAACTAATTTAATCTCTTCATTTTATACTTAAGGAAGTTGAGTGCCAGTGAGTTAAAGTGACGTGCCTATTGGTCACATAAGTAGTAAATTATAGTTGAAGCAAAATGTGAATCCATATCCTTTGATTTCAAATTCATTCTACTTTTCAATGGTACCACAAATATTTAAATCATGATTTAAACATAGGGTATAATAATGATTCCGGTAGTGATAAAACAACAATAAACATAAAAGAGGCAAAATGTAACACTAGATTCTATGATATTAATTCTGTCCTTGTTTTGTTGTTTTGTTTTTTATACTCATAGCCCACATTTATAGAGAACTTTATGATTTTTGAGGTGCTTTCCATATGTCACTCCATTTGATTCACCCAATGTAGGACTTATTATTAACCTTATACAGATAAGGATTCTGTGACTCAGAGTATCTAAGTCACTTTTCCATGGCCACACCTAGTAAGTATCTTAATCACAAATCAAACTCGGGTGTTTTTGACTCCAAGTCCATTGGTTTTATCTACTGTCCTGCACTCCCTCTTGTCATATGGCTATATCATGCATAGGACAATTTTTAATTTTATGAATTCCAATAAATTAGTATCATATTCTATAAGCTGGCTTTCAGGTAACAAATTCTGAGGAGCATCATGTTCTAAGAAATTAACTGATTTCATAGTAGGAATGCTTAAGATCTTGTTTTCAGTTCTTTCATCTAATTACTTGAATTTTTCACACCTTAATCTCTATTTAATCAGAAACTGATCCACTGTCATCTAATTATTTCTGGAAAGAACATAATCTACACTAAGGTAGTTGAATTCAATTAATGTCACTTTCCTCCTCAAACAACATTGCACTAGACTGCATAGTCAGCAAAGAAATAACAGATATGGACTGTACATGCTCATATCTTAAACACAATATAAAATCAATTTACATACAGAAGTATAGCCAGAGGCCTGAAGAACAGGCAGGTTTTGAAATATCAAGAGTGATGCTTGAAAATAAATAAACATTTACATCATAACTAAGGTTAAATATCCCTGTAAGTTTGTGGTTACAGATAGCTACTCAGTTGGGGAAGACTATGGTAATAGTTGATTTTTAAAGGATTTTGAATTTATAATAAAATGGTTCTTGGCAAAGTGCATTGTAGAGTATGTTTCTCAATAGTCCCAGAATATCAAGTGGGTGGTATATACTCCATTGAGCAATGTAGCAGGTAGGAGGGAATCGTGAAAAGTCAATTATGTGATGGATTGCAATCTAAATCATTGCTTCAGGCAGCTAAACAAAAATACATGATGGGTTATTGTCATGCCATTAATCTATGTTTGAGACAGAGTAGAATGAGAGTTTGGGGAAGGAATGTAATTTTAGTCCACTCTACTTGGACAGGTAAAAACACTTTTTAGAATGGTCTCTGCTTTGTAGTGACATTTTTGGAGGAATTGGAGGAAAAATATTTTTGTTTCTATTTTTGGTCACTTCTACACTAGCAATGATTAATTGAAAATTCCCCATTCTAGCAATATATAGAATATTGAATATCTGATACACTAATCCAGAATTTCTATTTGGAACTCACTAAGAACATAATAGAGATTATTTAAGTGCTAAGTCCCTTTTGGTTTCAAAAGACACTGAAATCAAACTATCGTTCTGGGTTGTGAGTCCAGGAGAAAATAACATTTCTAAAGTACACTTTCTGCATCTGTGAAATGGTGATATTATTTGCATTACCAAAATAGAGAGCCATTGTGAGGAAAGTTCTTTGCAAACCTTCAAGAACTATATAAAAGTGAATAACAACACATAGTCATTTTAATACATAAACATTTTCTGCAATGTATATTTGCTCATTTTGTTTACATCCTCTTGATAACTACAATCATGTGGCCGTCCACCATAACCAACACTAGTTCACTCACGCATCACAAGCTTTCATTATCACTCTACTGGGGCCTTTTTTTGACTAGGTAAAATTCTTTGTCTCATTTCTTACCTAGTCTTAATCACTGTAATCTCAGACAAACTGAGACCTGGGAAAGACCTTAGCCAAGGTCTTCTACTGCATCTGGGGCCATCTCCAATCATCCTGATCTATACCTTGCCATTGGACCCAGATCGCTCTGGAGGAGAAAGTGAGGCTGGTGACTTTTCACAGCCCCGCCTCACTTAAATCCAATTTTCTTGCAAGTCATAACATCACCTTCCTGATGTCATTGGTCCTCTTCTATAACAAAGGACAAACAACAACAACCATAGTCAGTACTTGTCTTTCCCCTAAACCCTACAGGGCAAGCAGGTGGGACTTTATTCAAACTGTATTCTATAAGAAACCATTTTCCTCTTCCCACAACTCTGATCAACTGAAATTGCCCTACAAGAAATTACAGCTAGCTATAGCTTTGCATCACTGCAAAATCTTTAAAATCAAATGAGAAATTATTTGTAAAGTGCTTAGTAGAGTGCCTGACACATAAGGTTCATTCTCTTTCCTTCCTCCTTTTTTCGTGACAATAATCTTCATATAAATCTAGAACATCCCTGATGAAAAGGGAACAGGAAGGGTCACAAATGATAGTTTTACCAAAGACCCCATTTTTAGCATAACAAAAATGATTGAGTTATAGGCAACATGCTACATGACTGGATTATTGTTTGTTGACTGTCTTTTGGTAGAACAAAATAGCACATGCATCTCCTCTAGGAGCCAATCAATCAATCGGTGAACATTTGTTAACTACCTACTATGTGCCAGGTACTGTGCTAAGTGTTTGTGTCAATAAGATCTCGTTTATATCAAAGTTATAAAACTTTGCTTGAAATATATAACAGAAGTTACTTTTGTTCAACAACACTCATTCCCAATATCAAATAAGAAAAGAAAAAGGTTGATATGTGCTTGCCAAAGCCATGGGGCACTGTTATGAGAAGGAGGTCAAACACAGAGTCCAGAGGAAAGAAAATTCCCTTTACATGGTTAGGTCTTACAAATGCTTTTGTTTGTGGATGACATTATGTGGAAAGTGTCACACACTTTAACACTGCAGAACTTTCTAAATAAGAACTACAATTACTAAAAAGTTTGGCCTTGCTAACCATGTAGGTGGGAAAAACATGTGTATGAAGATCTATTGTCCACACAACCAATAAAGGTGGTTCATTAGTACACATGTCTTAGGTACCACACATGGACCGATGTACTTAGCCCTGAACAGAATAGGAGGAGGAAGTGGGGCTTGGTTGCCTTTAGCAAATCTCATGATGCTTTTAATAATCTCTAGCTTCTCCATGCAATTGAGGAAGGCCCAAATTATTAACACTGATATTCTTCCAGTGATATCATACATCTTTGGGTTAGAAAGGATTAAATTGTAATTTGCCAAAAGGGCAATCAAGACATTCAGAGTCAGCATACAAAGGGTGACATTTATTACCAATGAAAAATGGTACAAGCAAGGTGGCATGAAGACTATTATATTAGAGATATATAATGGTTAAGGAGGTGGTCCAATACAGAGAGGATAACCAATCCATAACCCTCATTCTTCATTATGTAACATAATTAGAACTAGAGAAAGCCCTGTTGGTTGTGAGGTAGATAATTTTTTTGGAATACACAGATATGGCTCATATAGGATAAGAAGGTAAGGAAGGGTTGTGATCTCCAAAAACAGAGACTATAAGCACATTTTTTTAAGAATTTTGTTTTTTTCTTTCATTTCTGGGAAACTCCATGCTTATTTTCCATGCTTCTGTACACAAATGATTAGCAAACTTGGATTTTTTAAAATGTTGGACCCAGATTTAGGTGACATCTGGTTCTCAATTCTCCCTCTGATACTTATTAGCTGTGTAACTAGAGACAAGTTACTTAGTTTCTCTGAATCTCTCTGTCCTCATCTATAGGATTTACAAAATTATAGCTGCAGAATTTGCCTCAGAGAGGTGTTATGATGACTGAGAAAAACAATATGCTTTGAAAATCTTAAAGCACTCTAACTATGTCAACTCTTATTATTACACCACCTATCATTGGGTTTTTGATTTGGTTGCCCTACTGACCACCACAGAATTACTGTTCACTTAATGGGGTATAGACTTAAGGAGAGAATCCACTTACGATGTGTACTTCCTGAAGTTTGTAGAGTGCTTTCACCACTACAGTTCCACAAAATGCAAACTGAAGTTCTGGGAGGGCATCACAAGGCAAGAAGTAGTATCCAACTCCATAGTTATACGTACACAATGGATTAAGAAAGGGGCATTGCTAGCATGCCAAAGACATTTGAGAAAACTGCCCAATTAATCTTAGGCATTGAGAAATTGAATGAGGCCAACACTGACCTAAATGATAATTCTTGCTCCCACTCCAGTAGGCTCTCCTAATCCACTCTGCTGCCTAAACTTGGGATAAGTTTTACAAATCCTTCCCCCCTTTTAATTATTATTGGACTGGCTAACCCATGAACGTCTTGATTGACCCAACAAAGTAGAATGGTCTACCAAATCATAACTTGAACCACAAGTTCTTGCAATGAGAGGGTTTGCCTGTAGCCATTAGAATATGTCAACTCCACTCCTGAAGGGGACTGAGGATACAAAATTATGGGAAGAGAGGAGCAATTGGTTGCTGACCTGAAGAGGGTTATCTAATGAAACAAACATACAAAAAAATCACATGAAAAAATCAGAACAATTTAAAGAAGCTATATAAAATAAATGTAAATGAATTTTAGCTGAACAAGGTTGCATAAATGCTGAAGTGAATGAAGTGAAAAATACCAAGTAAGAGAGCTTCTCATGTTTTTCAAAGGACCAATTGTATTTGCAAATGGAAGAAACTTATTTCCCTTTACTCATGACCAGAGGATATTAACATGTCCCATTTTCCCATTATATACATGTATGAGCAGGCCTGAGGGTAGGGAGAAGAAGAAAAAAGAATACTTCTTCCCCTAATATTTTCCCACAAACCTCTTTTCATGGATCAGAGATTTGGATTTGACATTACTGAGTGAGTTTATAGAATCAAATGCACATGATAAAGAGTCAGCAATAAATGTAGCCTTCAAATCAGAATAATTTGATCTGCTTTGTAACTTTTAAAATTTATATCTAATAATGAAACCAAGTATTTATTCATTTTCAAATTCCTCATAGGCCATTGATAATCTTGTTTTTAAATCTTGATAATTTGGTTATTAAAAAAGAATGCATCTAACTGTATTTCAGATCAGTTTCATGAATATTTTACTTCTAATTTAGCAGGCATTCCTTGTCTAGAAGCATGAACAACTGAAAAATATTTATAAATAGTAGATTAATTACATATCAGTATCAACACCTATAACCAAGAGCCAAAACCTTGACTTTGAAATCTTAGCAAAATTTGCGGCATTTAAAAAAGTTAATATCTATGTTGCATTTGATTACTTTGAGACAAGACAGTATTAAACATTTGCTAATGTTACCACCATTCATCAGCTTCTCCAGTTCTCTTTCTCCTCTAGAAATTTAGTAGATATATAACTGACTGGGAGTTGGTTGAATGTGCAGAGCTGGGTCATATGGATCAAACCTTTGTTTTCCTCTGGATTTATTATAGATTTTCTTGTTAAGTTTCCATCTTTGATGTATCTATTTTGTTTTAATGTTTCATCTATTGTTTCTTAAACCTTAATCCTTCCATCCTTAATTCTTTCTAATAAATTAAAAGGTATACCAGTCTCTCTAAAGTCCTTTCACTTACTTTTTAAGTAAGAAGACTAGTTAAAAATTGAAGCATATATAATTAGTGACTATCTCAGGCAGGAACACTTGCATAGAACAGACCCTACATGTCAGTGTCAAAGCAATGGATATCTTTATGGTCACAAATTTCCTGGGTAGTAAGATGGACTATAGCCCTTTGTGTCAGTCCTCCATAATCTAACTGAATAAACTAACAAGGAAAATCCCTGTTTCATTCCTTATTTCTGTTATTTCTGGGTAGAAGTTGCTCCTGAGAAGTATGTATTTATTCTCCTTCTCTTTTGTTCAATTATTCAGTCCTGTGTGACTCTTCTTGAGTCTATGGACAGACCACACTGTCCATGGGATTTTCTTGGCAAAGATGCTGAAGTGTTTTGTCATTTCCTTCTCTAGTGGCTTAAGAGAAGCTGAGGTTGAATGACTTATGCAGGGTGACACAGCCAGTAAGTATCTAAAGTCAGGTTTGAACTCAGGTTTTCCTGACTCCAGGCCCAGTGCTGTACCCACTGACCCATCTAGCTACCTCACTCTCTACCTCCAGCTCTTCCTCACTACCACCACTTAATTCTCTAACTGTGTATGGTGCCATAATGCAATATTAAGAACTACCTTTTGGTATTTATATAATTTTTTAAAGCATGAAATAAGAAATCTGGTCAGTAGTTGGTGGGTTTGGTGAGATTTGGCAGTCTCTCTTCATTTTTTAGACATTGGATTCAGGACATTTTTCTGATTAAATAAATCAAGTACACATATACACATCTATCCTGAAATGAGTTCACCATTTTTCTTCCTCTTGGATATGATGACTCAAAAATTCACACACAGAGTGCACCCCCCCACTCTCCTTCCTTTCTAGATTACTCAATCTACATAGCACCCAGATGGTAACAAAAACATCTTATTTACCTACCATCTTGCCTATGTCCAATCTTTGCATGAAATGCAAATAGTTGTACAATGTAATATTAGTGGCTGCAGATGTCACTTTGGAAAATGCAAAGATGTTGTTAAACGGATCAGTTTTATTAGTATTGAAACAGGTGTAGAAGTTGAAATCACCATTGCAGATGCCTAAGCAATCATCTCTTTAATAAATTGATTGCAACTATTAAAAAAAAAAAGAAAATGCGAAGATGGTCAGCTAGTACTCAACACTTTTCAGCATTCTTGCTTCCTTGCCCCCTTTGTCTCTGGAGATTTAATCTGCTGAACTCTGTTACAATAATTTAGCTCAATTTAAAATCTAGGGCAAAGATTCTTCACTTAAGGTCCATGAACTTTTAAAAAATATATTTTGTTAACTCTATTTCAGTGGAATGGGTTTCAAATTCCATCCTAATGTAATTGTTTGCATTTAAGTCATTATTCTGAAAAAGGGTTCCAAAGGCTCTACCAGGCTGCTAAAGAGGTCCAATAAAAAAAACCAAAACCAACCAAACAAAAACAACCCAACAAAAACAAAATAAAACAAAACTATAAAAAGGTTAAGAATTCATGGCTCAGTGATGATATTATGGCTCCTCAGGTTCATTTGGTCCTTTCCTTAGCAACTTTATGATGTGTATTTTAAATGAAGAGTTAGGAATACAATCACTATATCTTAGAGCCCTTGGTTATGAAAATTATTAAGAAACAGAGGTTTGGTTCTGTGTCCTAATTTAAATTTATTTTTATATTTAGCTAACCACTGCCTTTCCTAATGTTGATGCAAAATCCAGGCTACCAAAAACATTTGGGCAAACAACCAGGCAGAATACGTTACAGTGTCACTTACTGGATTGAAATGTGGAGGCACAACTGGAAAAAGAACAGAAATTTTCTTGAAACTTGATTTAGCCCTTGAATAAGTTAGTGAAACTGGTAACTTTAGCCCAAGTCTTTTCTCTTAGATTTTCTTAGGGGCCAATGGCCTTTTCTCCCTTTTTTCCCAGATTTTTTTCTAGTACTCAGCTCTTGAAGTTGGTTCTTTCTTTTTTTCCCTTTTTTTCCTTCCTTCCTTCCTTCCTTCCTTCCTTCCTTCCTTCCTTCCTTCCTTCCTTCCTTCCTTCCTTCCTTCTTTCTTTCTTTCCTTCATTGCTTCCTTTCTTCTTCCCTTCTTCTCTCCCTTCCTCCCTCCTTCCTTTTTTCTCCCCTTACTCTCTTCCCTCCTTCCCTCCCTCTCTCCCCCACCACTCTGTTTTTCTTCTTTTCTCCTTCTCTATCCTCTCCCCCCCTCTCTCTCTGACATTGTATGTTTCAAGTCTACCTCCTGGCTCAAAGATAGTGATAATCAGAAATTGTTCTCAAGGCTGAAAGGGAATGTTTGTCTCTGTGAACTACAAATTTAATGTTGCCATACCATTTTTAAACCCATATAACACACACATTAATTGCTCTTTATAAACATTATTATATTCTTCTTCATTTTTGTCTCAAACACATTATTTAATTACTGTCTTATTGACAAAGACTTGTAGTAAGGGAAAGCAGTATGTTATATCTGTTTCATACTACACCTCTCAATTTCTTTATACTGTATTTATGTCTTGCTATATAGGAAAATGGAAATAGGAATAGCTAAGCTGTTTTTCTTTCTTTACATAATTGTATAACCATATCTATGTTGCAAAAGAACAGTATTAATTACTTTTGTCTCATCCCATACTTTCTGAAATATATACTTTCTTTAGCACCTTTGTTTTCAAAATCCCATATAGGCCTGGCCCCACCCCACAATCAGCCATGTTTCTAATATCCTTAAAGCACAATGATTGTCTTTTGGGGCTGAGTTAATTTTAAAATTATAGTATCAAACAACTTAATATTGGTTTAGGTAGTATTTGATATTTGGGTTTGATTACTTTAAAACTAATTTGCATTTAAAATGCTTATGGTACCACTGAAATCTATATGTTTAAGTTGTTAGGCAGTATATGCAAGATGGAAATGGATGAGCCTGTGCCAGATAGGTTTAGGAATGAAAACTAGTAGAGATAATTAGGCAGACTCTGAACAAGGACACTTTCAAGATCAAAACCGTTAGAAGCATGGATAAATATCAAGAATCCAAGTTTCTGAGTCTGGTGCCAGTGCCAGATTCCAAATTTCCAAGCTGAGGTCAGAAGCAGAGGCAAAGTACATAGGAGGATGAATTGTGGAATTAATGCAATCTAGGTAGCTAATTTTGAAATCAAACAAGGCTTATAGGTTTCTGCACAGATTTCCATACTACATATACTGCTGAATAAACTTAAATATATAGATTTCGGTGGTATAGTGGCATGATTTTGCTGCAAATTAGTTCAAAATTAATCAAATCCAATTCTGAAATACTACTTAAATCAAACAAAGCAACCCTAAAAAAACTTTTTTTTCCCTCCTAGGAAGGGCTATTTACTGGTCATATATAAGAGAGGTGAGAATTCAGATGCTGGAACAAAGGTATAACATATCCTATCTTATGTAGATCTGAATTTGCTGATCTAGTTTAGAGGTTGTTCATTTCATCCCATGAACTAATTACATTTGCAATTTGGAAAGTAGTTATGAGATAAACTGGGGTACCAGATAAATGACCACATGATCAGAAGAGAAAGTCTTTCTATAGACAAAGAGATCTGAGCTGAAAAACAATATAATGCTGTACTTGATTCTACTCAATTAGACTTTTTGCAAAAACAAAACAAAATAAAACAAAAAAAATTTCAAAACTTTTCAGCAAATGAGGTAACATATCTAATGTGCTTTGTAAAATCTAGTTTATTAGCCTATAGAGAAGAGGTTCTGTCCTAAAGCTTGTTGTGGGACTAAGTGAATGCAATCTCAAGTAAATGACAATTACAGCCAGAAGGAAATGAAAGCTTCAAGCTCCATTTACACTTAAACTAACCAAAGGACTTGGGTAAAAATCTGAGGCTCCCTAACTCCCAAAGCCTGTGAAAGTGAAAGGTAAAGTTAACAAAAAGTTTCTCCTTAAAGTGAAATAAAGGAAATAGGCTTAGATTAGTGATCATTAACACTTGATGTTCAGGACAAACACACTCAATTTTACCTACAGGTTTTATTTTAATACTGTTATAAAATGTTATTTTAGAAGTCAGAATGGAAGCAATAATTAGTTATTAATATTTGTGGTTATTTTAGTATAACGAGGACTTGCAGTCCATACTGCTATTTACCTAAAAATCCTAGGTTCTATTTTTTTTTTTCCCCTTTTCCCTCCTAATGGAAACTCCTTACATATTCTTATAACCACCTATATTAACAAATCACTTAGATATCATTTCAGTTGTAAAGAATGAAAACAATTTATTTAAAATAATAATTTTGTGATAGGAAGCAACTTATATCAAGAGTAATGTTTCTACTTGACGTTTTCCAATGAAAATGCCTCGACTACTCCCAGACATTTCAAGGATGGAGTTCAAGCTCTCTCCACCCCTGGTTCACTTCTATACAATAGGAAGGAGAGAAAACAGACAAATGCTTCTATTTTCCAAATTAGAGGGTAAGAGAGATTTCTTGTTCCCTTCTTAACTTTTCTCAGACACTAGGTTATAGCACAAGCTGAGCACTCCAAGCCGCGTTCATTATTTCTAGTGAAACGGTTAGCAAAATAACCCTCTGGTGCACTGCTAACCGCTCAGTCAAGGTACAGTTCTTTTATTAAGGATCATATATCTATACGGGAAAGGCTCACCACAGATATCAAGTCTAGGTACAGCACAGCAAGAATCTCTCAATGAACTGAACAAAACACAATAATCCTGGGGAAACAGGAACAAATGATAGACAGCATAGTGTGAAAGCACAAGATAGAGAAAGTTGGGAGAGTAATTAATTTATATAGATGTATGCAAATTTAATGGAAACATTCACAGCCAACCCTCAGAGGTTTAGCAGCTCTGTTGGGGCCTTCAGAATATTCAGAGAATAGGTAAAATAGAAATAGCTATTACAGCCTATGACGTTTTGAAAGCAAGATTGTTTTTTTTTTAATTTTTCTGTCCAGAAGAAGAAAATCTTCTGTCATTCTCTACAATAATGTTTAAGTGGCTGTTTGTCCCTCAGATCAATGCCAGGGTTCTAGGAGTACAACAAGCATTAAGCCTAGTATTCAGGTAGGCATAAAATCTTTCCCCCCATGGCTTCCATTACGGTCTATTTAATTTGACTTCATTCATTGCTTATATTAGGGTTCAGCTCACATCTGCACACCAATGCAGACTGGTACACATGGTAGACCCAGGCCTGTATTACAGATTTGGTTAATGGCAAAAATTTCAAGAAGGAATGATGTTTCACTTAAAATTGTGTAAAGACTATTATGGTTAGATATACATATGTGTGCAGGTTGTGGCCAAGTGATTTTTGGATCTAACTAGAAACCTAGTTGGCTGAATTAGAGAATGGGATATGTCATATGAGGATTAGATGAAGAAATTGGAAGGAATGGGGAACCCGTGGGCTTGAGGCCACATGTGGCCCTCAAGGTCCTCAAGTATAGCCCTTTGACTGAATCCAAACTTCACAGAACAAACCCCCTTAGTAAAAGAATTTGTTCTGTAAAACTTGGACTCAGTCAAAAGGCTGTACCCAAGACCTAGAAGGCCACATATGGCCTTGTGGTTACAGATTGCCCACCCCTGGTTTAACCCAAAGAAGAGAAGACTCATGAAATACATAATAACTATCTGACAGTATTTAAAGTGTTTTCCTGATGATGGGAGACTTGGTAACTGTTTTTTGTCCCCAGAAGGCTAGATCAGGGACACTGTTTCAAAGTTTCAAAGAGGGTAATTTAGGCTTCCTGTTATGAAAACTTTTCTAACAATTGAAACAGTCTGAAAATAGAATGAGATGTCTCTAGTGGTAGTAGGTTTCCTCTCCTTGCAGGTTTCCAAGAAAAGGTTGAATAACTATTTTCTCTGTTGAGATTCCTTTTGCGTATGGGTCAAGCTCAGGAGTGTGCTGGTAAATATTTTGACCTGCTGTCTGAAAAAAAATGCAGTACATACTTTTAAATTTAATGTGTATTAAAAATATTTTCTCTATCACTTTCTTAAATCTACATAATCAATAAAACAATAAATCTAGCCTTGATTTGTAGCATTTGCTGATTTCAGAGGTGTAAAGGCTCACACTGACAAATTTCACAATTGGCTCCTGCAAGTCTATATGAGCTAATTCCAGAACACACTTGGCTGAGCTACATGGCCACAGAGAGGTCTCTTCCAACTCTAAAATTCTGTGATTCTATTAAAGATATGAAGATAGTTCCTTTGCTCCTCCATTTCTAAAAGGCTATGCTCAGAGTTTTCTGGATAGGAAAGCCAGAATAAGACCTAGAGTCTTTGATCTCCCATTTCAGTCTTTCAGAGATCTGTGATGTAAATGGTGTGGGTAATCTTTCTACCAGAATAAACTACATCCCTCCTTAACATAAACATGGATTGCTTTTGCTTAAAAAAATCATTAACTTGTAAGTAACTCTTTAGTGATGAGCCTCTCTGAAATTTCATGACCCTTTCCTCATTATTTATTATGCACGTCATAGATGTACAATCTAATGCTTAGACCATACTGAAAAACTTTCTAAATGAGAAGGATGTACCAGAGAATGTAAGTAGTTTGTTTAGCCTTTAAGAAACTTTAAGGGGCTGTGAGCTCTTCCACCCAATGTGCACTTGCCTCCCCACTACCTCCATGTGTGGCAACACCTTGTCTATCTTTTTCTTAAGGGTTTAAACTTACCACTTCAAAGTTTGCCATGGACACTGATATTGCTGCTCTGTTTGTTGCAATGACTCTGGGATGTGCAAAACTGGCTTTGCTGGAGATGATGCCCCTTGGGCTGTCTTCCCTTCCATTGTTGGGTGCCCCAGACATGAAGGTGAGATGGTGGGTATGGACCAGAAAGACAGTTACTTGGGGGATAAGGCCCAGAGCAAGACAGGTATTCTGACCCTGAAGTGCCCCATTGAACATATTGTCACCAACTGGGATGACATGAAGAAGATCTGGCATCATACTTTCTACAAGGAACTCCATATGGCCCCTGAAGAGCACACTTTGCTGCTTACAGAAGCCCCCTGCACCCCAAAGTCAACAGAGAAAAGATAACTCAGACTTTGTTTGAGACCTTCAGCACCTTGGCCATGTACGTTGCCATCCAGGCTATGCTATGCCTGTATCCTTTGGTCATACCACTAGTATTGTGATGGACTCCAGTGATGGTGTGATCCACACTGTGCCCATCTATGAAGGTTATGCCCTTTCCTACATTATCCTGTGTCTGGATCTGACTGGCTGTGATATGAAGGACTACCTCATGAAGATCCTGACCAAGAGAGGGTACAGTTTCACTACCACATCTGAGAGGAAAGTCGTGCATGATATCAAGGAGAGATAAGCTGTGCTGTGTCGCCCTAGACTTTGAGCAGGAGATGGCCACTGCTGCTTCTAACTCCTCTCTAGAAAAGAGCTATGAGCTCCCTGGTGATCAGGTTATCATCATTGGCAAAGAGAGGTTCCTATGCCTAGAAGCTCTCTTCCAATCATGTTTCTTAGGTATAGAATCCTGTGGAATCCATGAAACTACCTTCAACTCAATCATAAAGTGTAATGCTGACATCTGTAAAGATTTGTATGCCAATACCATATTGTCTAGTGGTATCATCATGAACCCAAGCCTTGCTGATAGGACGCAGAAGGAGATTATAGCCCTAGCTCCCAGCACAATGAAAATCAAGATCATTGCTCTACCTCAGCACAAATACTGTGTCAGGATTGGAGGCTCCATCCTGGCATCTGTTTCTACTTTCCAGCAGATGTGGATAAGCAAGCAGGAGTATGATGAATCTGGGCCCTCTATTGTCTACCACCAATGCTTCTAAATGGACTGTGTTTTTTTGTTTGTTTTTCATTTTTGATTTTGTCAGAGGGTGTTACATAATAATTGCCCCCCGAAAAGAGATGAGATTGGCATGGCTTTATTTGTTTTGGGTTTTTTTTTTTTTTGGCATTTGACTCAGGATTTAAAAACTAGAATGGTGAAGGTGATGAGCTAAGTACATTGGAGGCAAACATCCCCAAAGTTCTATAGTGTGTCTTTGGGATTCTGATTGTACATTTTTAAGCAATCGTTCCAAATGTTATATAATGCATTGTTACAGAGTTACAAGCCTCTGTGAAGGCTGTCCTCTGCTAGAGCAAAGGAGTTACATAATAGAAATCCAGATGGGGAGGGGGGAAGGTACTCGTATTGTTTACATGTAAATAATGTAACAGTTTCAAAAAAATTTTTTTGTATCTTCTTTCTTAATACTTGTTCTTTTTTTTAAAGTTGTGAGCCACAAAGAATGCCCCCCTAAATTCCTCCTGGCCCCCAAACAAAATGCAAATGAACACTTCACAATCTACCTAAAATGTTTTATGAGATTGGTGCCAGTATTTGGGGGAGGGGAGGGGCTTTACCTGTACATTGACCTAAGACCAGTTCGAATAAAAGTGTATATATTAAAGAAAAAAAAAGAAAAGAAATTTTAAGGAATCACCAGAGACCACTGAACCATAATGAGACATTGTCAGACCAAGATTTTAGTTAGGGTTCACCTCTAGCTTATACATATAGCATAGCAGATAGACTGCTGCTCTGGGAATCAGGAAGATCTAGGTTCAAATCTTAATTCTAACACTTATACAATGTATGGCCTCTCTGAGCCCCTAGTTCATCAGTAGTTAAGTCAACAGCCATTTATAAAGCAATTTACTAAATGTCAATTTAATTTATAAAATGTCAGTTATTATTTTCATCATAGATGCAGTTTAGATTGAAACAGTAATGGATAACAGTAATGTCCTGCTATTATTATTTTATACTTAATTTTCTTCAGATGATTCTAAATGTGGATAAAATGTTTCCTTTTTGTAATTAAAAAGTACTTGTTACGTAAGCACATTGAAAGAATATTTGTAATTATATTATATTATGTTATATTTATTGCTATTATTATTATATTAATATGATTACTTCATCTTCATTATCATCATCTCACTGACATGGTAATGTCTTCCATCAGTAAAGGTAACAACCCATCCACATCTTCACATGATTTGTGATTTATATCTATATCTTCCATATTTATATTTACAACAAATTGGGGGAATTTTTTCCTCAGAGTCTTTTGGAATAGAATGCAGTATTATTATTCTTTAAGAAATTATGTATGTAATGATTACAGAGAAGCATGGGAAGAATTATATGAACTCATGGAAAGTGAAGAAAATAGAAGCAGGAAAACTATGTACAATAATGTAATAATGTAATACAGTAATGTAAATTTTAAAAGAACAAAATAATCAAAATCGAATGGTACAAGATTATAATGAAGTTTCCCCAGCCCTCCTACAAGAGAATTGATAAGATACATCCCTCTGTTTCTCTGAAGAGAAAGAGGACTATGAGTATGGAGTATAGCATATAACGCCAGACTCTTTTTGATACATTGATTTATTCTGTTTAACTATATTAGTTCAGACTAATGTTTGAATGCCTAACAGCCCATAAAACTCCAGAGTGATTTGCCTTTTTAAATAGGACAACTATTAACCCAAACTAATTTCTAACTTGTGGAATTTCATTCAATACTTCTCAGAAATTGATGGCATTTCATAATGTGAAAATAATTCAAGCAGTACAGGTAGAAAAACATTTACTACAGTACATATATTTGCACATAGAAGGCAATGGTTCAAAAGCTAGCTCTAATAATGACTAACTAGCTTTATGATAAATATAACAAATAGTATATATGTTAAAGAATATATCAGGTAATCAAAGCCTGTATCCTCCTTCAAAAAGTAAAGGACATCAACACGTCAATAATTATCATTGCTGGGCTTCTTGACCAGTTACCAAGTCTTGTTAATTCCATTTCTCTTTTTCTCTACTCACGTAGCTATCACACTAGTTCAAGCCCTTACCACTGACTTAACTGTTGCAATAGCCTGCTAATTTTAAGCCTTCAGACCTCAAGTCTGATTACTCCAATCTGCCAAAGTTTTTGGCACAGGTTTTACTATGTCACTCCCCTTCTTATGAAGTCCTAGTGGCTCCCTTTTATTGTTTGCATAAAATGTAAAACAACAGCAACAACAATTAAAACAAAAATATAAACACAAAACCACAAAAAAAAATAAACCTCTCTTTCTTAAGGGCTTTTATAATCTGGATCTTGTCTACCTTTCTAGGATTATGGCAAGTCATATTCCCTCATGATTTCTATGTCTCTTCCAAACTATCCTTCTTGATGTTTTCCCCACATGACATTGCATCTCCCATTGCCATGTCTGTGAAGAAGTATCCCCATGCTTGGCATGCATGCACTAATACCTCAACCTCATAGAATTCCTTGCATCCTACAAAGAAAGCTCAGTTCAAGAGCCACCTCTAATAGGAAGCCCCTCCTGATTTCCTGAGTTGCTGGTACACTTCCCCAGAAATACTTTTTTTTTAAATTCAGTTGTCAAAGGCTACGCTGTTTCATCCTGGAATGCGGGGATCATATCATATTTGTGGGGATAATAATACCACCTACTTGCCAGGGCTGTTGTGAGGATAAATGAGATAACATTTAAAATCCTTTATAAACCTTAAAAGTATTAGAAATGTGAGGTGTTATTGTTATTAAACTTATTAATTATTGGCTTCCTATCCCTCTTTCCTAATAAAATGCTTGGCACATAGATGATATTTAATGAATACTACTAGAAGGAATAATTCACAATTGTTTTTCAGAAAACTTGGGCAAATTACAGAATTATAAATGCAATTAATATTATAAACAGATCATTTGTGTTCTACTCTTCCTGTATTATGTCCAGTAATGAATATTTATGCCTTTTTTTATCTTTATCACTTTGTAGTATATGAGGTAAAGCCGAAGAGCTATTTTACTTAGAATTTCCATTATTAAGAGTAATTTTCAACAATTTTTCATGTAGTTGTTAATAGTCTACAATTCTTTTGGAAACTTTTTTAGATTCAAAGATTCCTTGGAAGTTCCAAATTTTTCAAAGTAGGCCCTGTAATAATAGCTTAGATGTTGTAATTAGGGTAGGAGGGAAACCAAAAGCAAGGACCCTTTGTATAGTGAATATTTTTCGAATGTTCTCAGAAAAACCATGGAACTGAGTGAAATTAAATGCTTCTCAAATGGTCTGCACATGGTAAGAATATCATATTGAAAATTTGAATATCATATTGAAAATTTAAACCTAATTGAATAGTATATCTTTATAGGGCTTGAGTTTACTGCTAGTCACTATAGATTTGTCACATAAGATGCATGATACTACAGTAGTATCAATTCATTGATTCAATCTCTGTTCAGAAAATTTACCTAGTGGGCTATTCATAAATTTGTTCCAAATCACTCAAAAGCCTGGAAGTTGTGACCCTTCCTAAGGTTACTCTATGAGTTACTTTTCAATGTGATTAAAATGAATGCTATTAGAAGAGTTATATTATTAGAAGTAATATGTATTAAAAGAGTAATATCTTTGACTTAACTAAAGTGAATGCATAAATAAAATATGGGTGCATCGTATATTATAAAATATATCTGAGGGTTGTTGTGAGAATAAAATAAATAAATAAATAAAATATGTAAATGCTGTTTATCATTATCATATGTTATATATCTATAATTATTAGTGGCCATATATCATAGTAACTAAAGAGCTATCTTCTAAACCACAAACTTCTAGGTTCAAGTCTCATCTCAAACACATACTATCTGTCTGTGTAACCTTGGAAATGTCATTTAACTTCTCAGTACACTAGACAACTCTTAGAATATAAGTAGTAGAGAAAGTATAGTCTTCCATTGGTTGAGGGAGTTTCCTTACCCGAGAGCCCTTTACAAAAATCGAATCAACAGGTCTAGTCTATACTCACACACACATGCTTATGAACGTGTATGTGTGTATATATATATCTGTATAGATATATATACACACACACACACACACACGTAGGTATACATATGCATACATACATGAATGGATTTTTTGTATAGACCTCATACCGTAAACAAGAATTTGTTGCATGATCATTATTTTCTAGGCAGTCTGCTAAGTACTAAAACAACAAAGTCAGATTAAAAAACAACAACAACAATAAACCAGGCCTTGCCTTTGAAAGATGTACATTTTAATTAACTTAAGAATGTATTAATGTTAGAAGACTCCCAGTCCTGAAGTTCCCTTCACCTATGCAGATCAACAACTTGCTTGTTTTAGGGCATGGCACCAGCACTGATAAGTTAATTGATTTATCCACACTGCCAATGTTAGAATGTATCAAAGGCAATACTTGAACTCAGGTCTTACTGACTTCAAGGCTTGTCCTTTATAAATGTCCTTTATCTACATTGTCATATTAATAAAATTAAAAACAGTGTTCTCCAATATAATTTATATACAAGGCACAATAACTTCTATAAATATGAGATACGACATAAAACCACATTTGTTTTCACTATACACAAGATGTCATTCATCCTTAATTTAAAAAAAAATCAGGCTAATATAAGAGTGCATATTGAAAAGCAAATACAAAATTTGGTCACAGAACAGCAAACTTACTGAAAATATTTTTAAATCACAGACTGAAATAGTCCCCAGCAGGTGTTTCATTTCAGGCCTTGTTAATTTGAAGACTACATGGTAATGAGAGCAAGTACTTAAAAAATAATTTTAGCAGGATCGATCTTCAAACATGATTCTAAAAAAGAAACAGATATAAAATCCAGCTAGAATTATGGAAAACTTTCTAAACCACTTTTTTTCCTACCTCAGAAAGATCTGAAAGCCTACAACTTAATTCCTTGAAACTTAGTAAAACATTATATGCAATTATTCTAGAATATTACTTACAGTATAGGTCAGAAGAGAGAGATTCAGCAAGGATGACTTTTTAATTTACATAAATAATGCACACTTTGTTATCTTAAGTTGGTTTCCTTAGAAAGGAAAAAAAAAGTCTACATTCTTGTTCAAATGCTTTTGTCCTGCAATCCTTGGTCAAGTTATTTATGTGATTTCTACATGAACATCTGGATGTCGTTTTCTGTTCCACCCTAATCATTCAATTTAATAATACTAAAAACACTAATATTCATAAAATCAGTCAAAGCACTGTTTAAATTGGCCAAGTAATTCAATCAAAAGATTTAATCAAAACATAAACTTTCTTTCCTGTAATGTGGGTGTGATTTCTACCATACTTTAATTCCACATTCAATAAATGTTAGTTAAACATTGATTAAATAAATTTTGGGGCAGTTGGGTGACACAGTGGATAGAGGACTGGCCCTGGAGGGTCCTCAGCCACTTATTAGCTGTATCTTACTGGCCAAGTCACTTAACTCTTGGTTTGCTTCAGTTTCCTTATCTGTCAAATGAGCATAATAATAGTACCTAACTCTTAGAGCTGTCATGAAGATCAAATGAGATGGTATTAGTAAACTGCTCAGCATCCCAAGGAGCTCAAATTCCCATCCAATTTATCTCATTTATCTTGATAACATTTCTTCCAGGTAGGATGGGAATAGCTATCATTCCCATTTTAAAGATGAGGGACCCTGAGGTTTAGTGATGGCCCATGATTGCTACAAATAAGGAGCAGAGTTAGAGCCAAACCTTGGCATTAAAAAAAAAAAAAGTCTGAGCACAGTATCTTTTCCATTTGATGCAAACTAGATGTATGGAAAGTTATGACTGAATTAGCTTACAAATGTGTTTACTTTTAAGAGAGAGAAAAGTTTTACTTTACATGCTTGATGATAATTAACAAGATCCTTGATAGCTCTCCCGCTGGACACAAATTCACAAAGGAAACTACCTAAGAGGGAAATAGTGATAGCAAATATTAATTAAATGTGCCATCTTCCTCTTCTAGGTTAATTAACATAACTAGAGGGAAATCCAAGAGAACTGAAGGACTGAATATGATACATGGAAAGTTTAATGGAAGAAGCAAGTGAGTAATTTGAGGTCCTTTAAAGTTTTCTTATTTTGAATTGAAAAGCAAAAATGAATTACCACTTAGGCTTAAAGGTCTCTATTCTGATTTGAGAAAGGCACAAAGATTGTTGTTGCTTGGCAAGATACCACTTACAGTAAGAATTAAGCAAAGGAATCAGGGGAAGTTTTTCTTTGGTGTCTACTTAGAATGCTAGACTATAACTATCATAAAAATCCCAAAGGGGTTAAATTACTGAAAGTATTGGAAAGATTTTGTTTTGGATTTATCACTTTCCTACAGCATGGACCCTGAGGATGGCAATATGACAAGGAGCTGACCCACTTATACAGTTACTGTACTGATAATGTGTTTTTTGCTGCAGGAGAAATTATTATTGCACAGAGTTTTTAATAGGCTTGCTGCACAAAACCACCAGAGCTTTAATCTTGGTTCTTCCTCAAAGCAGGGAATTTCTTCAGACTGATCAAGAGTTCTACTAAGTCTCTGGGCCTTGATGGATAAAGGAACTGGATGAGGGAATAAAATTACATTTACTTTTGTTATGTGTAATGTATGGTTGCCTAGAAAGCCAATTATATTTGCTTTAAGAGAAGCAAAGTGTCTAGCCCTAAGGAGGTGGCAGTTCCAAAGTCAGATGAGGTGGTGCCTTTGTCAGACAACTGCAAAAATGTGACCAGCTCTTGGAATCACAGTTTAAGGATAAAATAAAAAGCTGAAGCTTTAGAGGAAGGAAGGAAGGAAGGAAGGAAGGAAGGAAGGGAGCATTTATTAAGCACCTACTGTGTACTAGGCACTATTCTAAAGGTTTTTCAAATATCATCTCATTTTATGTTCACAACTCTGGATATTATATTATCCCCATTTTGAATTTGAAGTAACTGAGGTAGATGGCAGTAAAGTGCTTTGCCTAGGGTCATATAGCTAGAGAATGGTTGAGGCTATATTTGAACTTGGTTCTTCATGATTCCAGGCCAAGTGCTCAATCCCTTATACTACCTAGCTGCCAGCTAGGTGAGAGTTGAAGTGCTTTGAGTTTAAGAAATATGACAATCAGTTGAAAAAATTCAATTTTAAGACAAGAGAAAACATGAAGAGGAGGATAAAATGAAATACTATAAGTAAAATACTTTGTAAGCCTTAAGGTAAATGAAAAATACATAAACTCTAGTTATCTTCATTATAAATAATAGCATTAATAATAATTTTTGTGTGAAATAGGTACCTTCAAATATTTAAGGGACTATTCTATGGCAGACATTAGAGTGGTTCTGTTTAGTTTCAGAGGAAAGAACTAAAGCAAAATAGAAAAAGCAAAGAGGTATATTTAGGCTTGAAGTAGGAAAAAAAAACTTGCTTAGGATTAGAATTGTTCAAAAGTTCAGTGGGTTGCCTTAGGTATGCCCTCACTGGAGGTCTTCAAGCAAATACTAAATAGCAACGTGTCTGGCATGATGTAGAAAGGATTATTGTTCAGGTATAGAATAGCTTCTAAGATTCCTTTCAACTCAGAGATCTTGTAATTAATGCCTTCCTTCCTTTGAATTTTTACACTTTGTTAATAGACATTTATTGACCAAGCAATTAAGAAAGGGTAGATACAAGCTCCAAAAGAAGCAATGTGACCTTCTGTCCCATTTGGCAGTTCCTTTCTTTTTACCAAGATTCCTTTTTCCTGCTCACCCAAGTTTCCATTCCTTTACATCACTGAATTTATTGCATCCTAATTCTAGCCAGATCTCCTTAATAATTAAATCCCCTTCGTCTTACCTACTCAACAAGGAACAAAAGGAATAAATATAGGAGTCAAGGGTGAGTGAGAAATAGGTGCGGAGTTTGTAGGCAGCTGGAGGGAGAAATATGATTGGGAATTAGGGAGTAGTAGTTGCAGAGGTTAAGGTAGGATGACTTAGGGGAAAAAAAATAGAGAAAAAAGGCCAGACTGGAAGAGATTAAAAAATGAGAGAGAGAGAGAGAGAGAGAGAGAGAGAGAGAGAGAGAGAGAGAGAGAGAGAGAGAGAGAGAGAAAGAGAGAGAAAGTTTAGAACAATGGGAACCTGGGAGTTGCAGGATATAACATTGACTCATCATTATGGAAAACAAACAAAACCAAAAATATCCCTGTTTAGTCCAAATAAATTCAGGGAAACTAGACTCACAAACATACTATATATGATTTGAGGACACTGGAATACTTGGGTAATCGTGGGCCCCAACAAGAAGTGTACCTTCCCTAGACCAACCTGCTTCTTCAAAAATAGGTGGCACAGTGGATAGAACACTGGTCCTGGAATCAGAAAGACCTGAATTCTGAAATACTTTCAGACATTTCCTAGCTATGTGACCCTTGGCAAGTCACTTAAACTCTCTCTGCCTCATTTTTCTCAACTATAAAACAGAGATGATAATAGCACCTACCTCCCAGGGTTGTTGTGAACATAAAATAAGATATTTGTAAAGTGCTTAGCACAGTGCTTGGGACACAGTAGGTGCTTAATAAATGTTTGTTCCCTCCTCTCTTACATATTTGAGTGCCTCATAACTACTTCTAAGCTACTAGCAGTGCAAAGTATCTATAAGAATGAGACTAGTGTCAGAGCGTTTTGAGAGATAATTAGTTTAACACATTCCTTAACTCAGATAGGCACAAATCTTTTAAAGGCACAAAGAAAATGTTTCAAAATTTGTATTGAGTCACAGATTTAAAGGTGTAAAGAACATCAGAAGCCATCTAGCAAACATCTTCACACTACAGATTCAGAGATACAGGCTAGGTAAGTAAGGTTAAGAGATTTTGCTAAGGTCACACAGGTAGTTAGAGGTGGACTTTGACCACAAGTACCCTGACTTCAGAGACAGGTTCTTTCCACTATAACATGCTGCCTCCTCAAAATGTATAAAAATGAATGTATAGCTAAACAAACTCCTATCCTAAAACTATGTATGTGTGTGTATGGTGTGTGTGTGTGTGTGTATATATAATCTTTGTTTAGTAGAACCCTTGAATTTCAAGCTCTTAGTGACTTCCCATTTGGATTTCAAATCTCATTTCTTTTCTGGATCTTCAAATTCACGTAACTCAGGCAAACTCAACTGGAATACACACAAATAGGTAATCATCCCGAAATCTTTCAGCATCTAAATGTTATAAAATTATCACTTTGAGAAAACTCATCACAGTAAGTTCCTTGCCTCCTTACTCAACCCATATTTCTGTACATATTGCTGATGGGCATAGCCATCATCAATAATACTTAGAATGCAGGCAGGTAGGCAGACTGTGAAACCTTTCACTGTTGGGTAGACTCTGCAGTGTTTTCAGGATTCCTTGAATTGTTTAAGAAGGAGGAAATGTGCGTAGTCATCGGCAATCCAAACCCTCTGAAAGTATTTTAAAGCATGAAGAGAAACTGGTAATGGCTTAAAATATTTCCAACAGAAATCACAGAAATTAAAAGAAAAAAAGTAATTTATTCTATTGAAAATATGCAAAGGTGAACAAACTTTTTCTAGTTATAGTAACTCTTTCTCTTGAATCATCCTACCAATTTTCTTCCTATTTCATAAGATGTCTTAGAGGGCAGTGAGAAAGACCACTGTGCATGGTGCCTGGTATATAATAGGAACTTAATAAATGCTTATTGATTGATTGGACTAGGAGTCATGAAACATGGCATCTAGATTCACTTCTGTCACTAACTTTTTGTGTAAACTTGAACAAGGTACACATTCTCTTTGACCCTAACTTTTCTCAACTATAAAATCTGGCAGGAGGATTAGATGTTCTGTAAAATTAATCCCAGCTGTGTTACAGCAGAAAAAAAAATAAAACCAGTGGACTTGAAGTCAAAATACCTATATTAAATTCCAAGCTCTGCTATTTATAGCTCTGTGATCTTGTGTAAATCAGTTAAACTTCATGATCTTCACTTTCCTCATCTTTAATATAAGGAAATTGGGCAAAATGGTTCTGAAGGTCCTCTTCACTTCTATAGCTCTATGAGCCTATACAATTCATTTTTCCATAAATTTATAAATAAATACAAATATATACAAATAAATACAAAAATTCTTTCCTCATACATTTATGATATAGATTCATTAGTTGTTGTTTTCCTCTGGATCAAGAGCACTGAGATTTTGTGAAGATTTTCATGAAAAAAGTTTTCCAAATGAATTGAATAAGCATTTATTAGGCTCCTCTTATGTTCTGTAATGGTTAAACATGACTGTTGTTCAAGGTTGTTTCTCATTCAAATGAATAGATGTGAAAATGTACCTGGTGTACACTGTTAGACCTGGCTAATATGTTGGTTAATTCTTAATCACCTGCTGTTTGTTTGTTTTATTTCCCGCCTTTTTAAAACTCTTGGTTACAGAGAATGGCTCCTTGGGTAAAGGAGAGGGAAGGAAATAACCAGAAATGAAAGTCTAACAAAAGATGTTTTTTAAAAAGACTGGTGTATATCTTTTTTTAAGCAAACTTAAGGTTTACAAAATGTTTTACATGCTTTATCTCATTTCACCTTTACAACAACCCTCTGAGATTATTATTATAGGTATTATTATCCCCACTTTATAGATGAGGAAACTATGCATGGCTCAGATGGCTTAAATGACTTGTCCATGTTGGCATCGCTAGAAAGGATCAGAGACAAAATTCGATTGTAGATTTCTACTGATTTCAAATTTAGTAGTGTTTCTGCTGTACCACAATATCTATCTTTGTTTGGTGACAGAAGATATGAAAAGTTAAGGAAATTCCAATGTTGGTGTAACACCACTATGTGAAAGTGTATAATGCTTGTCCTTCTGAAGTGCAAATCCCAGGATGCCAGTCATTTCTCAGTCCTCCATTATACTGGTTTATAGGACCTAAGGAAAGTGCTCCTGCAAAGCAACACCAGAATATTCTTGATGGAAGCCTACATATGACTTGATACTAGGCAGAGTATAGTGCACATGACCTAAAGACTTGGACTGCATTGGTTATTTCCCCTTTCATGTGAATTTATCTGAATTTAACATAAACCTGGTCCTTAAATGTAACTACCTGATCAGCAATCTTCATTTTCTGAGCCCATTAATGATTTTTAGCAATGATTGCATTCCCACTGTCTCCCTTGAAACTTCTTTCAGTCTATGTATTTATCCTCTTTTCGTTGAGGTAAGGGATCCATGTAAATTATTATGGATGGAGGAAAAAAGACTAGGTAAGTAAGAAACATGATAAATTTCCAAATATGAAGAAAAATCAACTTGGACCCAACTGAAAATTTTCAATATCTTAAATAGAGTGAAATGAATCACATAGGTAATGTACTTATAGAGTCTTTTCTTCCCCATGAATATAATTTTCTTTTCTTTTCTTTTTTTTTATTTTTTTAAGGCAATTGGGGTTAAGTGACTTGCCCAGGGTTACACAGCTAGTAAGTGTGGACCGTTTGGTTTGAGGCTGTATTTGAACTCAGGTCCTCCTGACTTCAGGGCCAGTACTCTATCCACTGTGCCATCTAGCTGCCCCCATGAATATAGTTTTCAAAAAAGTTTTAGTGGAAGTTACAGACTTGGGAGATAAAAAGACACATCAATTTGTGCACAGTTTAAAGGCTCATAGTAGAGACAATGATTATCTTTCTTGAGCACTCTGAAGGAAGATAAGGATAAAGAATCCTTATGGTTTATCAAGAAATGATTTGGAAAAACAATACTCAGTCCTTTGATTTTCATGGAGAACACGGAAATCTCTTAATTTCTAGCTTACTTACAAGTCTATTCCCATCTCACAAAAAATGACATTTTTCAAATTTTTTTACTCTATTATCACTTTTCAAATTTAATGATTTTCCAGCTTTGTTAAATTTTCCTGGTAGTCTTGAGTCTTCCTCTTATATTATTTATTTTAAAATGTTATATTGTCACTCTTTTCTCCTATACCTCAGTTATTTCTTTTACTACCTACCTAATTGAATCTCTCCTTGTAACAAATAAGCACATATAAATATATAAATGCAATAAAACCAAACAACACAGCAACTACTTCTGAAAGTGTGTACTTCCTTACCTTTCTACTTAGAAAATCATGGGATCATAGCATCATAAATTTAGAGCTGGAAGAGATGTTGGTGATGACCCTGTCTAATGTCCTCATTTTACAGATGAGAAAACTGAGGCTCTAAAAAGTTAAGTAACTCGACAAAGCTCATACTACTAAGTGGCTGTCAAGATATAAACACAGAGCTCAGGATATGTTTCCTTATCAGTTCTCCAGGACCAAGCTTATTCATATATCCTTTGACCAAACCTTTTTTGGGAATGGCTCTTGGTCTTATATGAAGCTTGGTGGTACAGAAGAAAGAGTTCTGGGTCTGTAATCAGGAAGACTTGAGTTCAAATCTGGCCTCAGACACTTACTAGCTATGTGACCCTGGATGAATCACTTAACTAACAACAACAACAATAGCAGCTTCGTCTTATATGGGTGTTAATTCTTTATGTAACCTGGATACCAGATTTTTATAAATTTTTAATATAATATAAATTATAATACATATATAATATAAATTATAATTTATTTTATAACTTCTTAGTTTCCTTTTTATCCTATATTCATTGATTCTGTAGTTTCAAAGCTTTTTAATTTTGCATAATAGAAGTTATCCTTTCTCTTTTTACCCCATATTCATTGATTCTATAGTTTCAAAGCTTTTTAATTTTATATAATAGAAGTTATCTTTTCTCTTTCATCAACTTCTAGCTATTGTTTATTTATGTTTCTCCCCCATCCCTATTTACATTTTTTCCCAGTTGCAAATTCAGCCAAACTATGTCTTGGCAACCTGATAATAATTATTCAATTAGTCCAGTATTTTCAGTATTTGTATTCTTAAACACCAATTAGTTGGAGAGCAGATTCTGGTTATTGAAAAACTAGTTGACATTATTCTCCCCCATGCCTATATATCCTTTCAATAAAGGCTGCTTGATACAATCATACACTAACCCTCTCTGATATTGTATTCAATTATAAGGATTCAAATGAGCTTTATTACCAGAATTTAGGGAATGTGTTAGAAATTAAAATCAAGAGAAGCCAATATACAGTAAAAAAAAATTCCATCAATGGAATTTTGTATAAGAAATTATTTACCCCAAGAGAAGATCAATAAATTGGTGAAAGTAGGTTTTCTCTTAAACACCAGCAAGTCTAAGCCACAAAGACACTATCTAACATTCAATAAATGTAAATTGTATCCAAATTAATTCCAACATATATGTCAATCACAGAAGCTTTTGTCCGATCAATAAGGAGTATTGAAAAAGGAGAGTTGGAAAGTAAATAATTAAATATTAAGAGCCTCTTAAGGTATGTATTAGATGGTGGGAATACAAAAGCAAAAATGAAACTTTTTGCCTTCAAAGAGCTTATATTCTATAAGAGGATATTACACATAAGTAAATCTGTTAGCTAGAAGACTGATCACTTGGCGGATGGGGGCAGGCTTGCATGTAGAAGATGGAATAAAAGATGAGAATTTGCCATTATTAAAGTAGGCGGCCTTCAGTTTATATCTCTCCTTTTTGCTAACTGTATGACCTTAGGCAAGTAACTTCATATCTTTGAGACTTAGTTTCATCATCTGTCAAATGAGAGGGTTGAACTAGATGACTTCTGATGTATCTTCTCTAAATCTAGGACCTTATACTCTGTGCTTAATACTGTCCATTGGAGAAAAGGTTTCCTGTCAAGGTATGTGAATCTACCTGTCCTTTAAATGGACAAATTCCTGTACAGGAAGTATGTGAATCACGTTCTTCTCAGCTTGTTGATTATTGCTGCTGCTCAGTCTTTTCAGTTGCAGTCGACTCTTCTTGATTTCATTTGGAGTTTTCTTGGCAAAAATACTGGAGCGGTTTGTCGTTTCCTTCTCTAGCTCATTTTGCAGTTGATGAATGGAGGCAAACAGGATTAAGTGACTTGCCCAGGGTCACACAGCTAATCAATGTCTGGGGCCAGATTTGAACTCAGGAAGATGATTCTTCCTGCCATCAGACCCAGCAATCTATCTACTGTGGCACCTAGCTGCTCTAGGCACGTGAATATATCTGGTTTTTTTAAGTGGATAAATTCCTATATGGGAAGTATGCGAATCACATTATTTATAGCTTTATGATACTATCCCTTGAAATCATTCAACTGCCTTCACCTTTACTTTGACTGTATTTTCTAAGTAGATTTTTTTTGTCTATGAAAAATATAATGATCAGACAATAATTCTATAAATTAACCAACTGGCGTTGTGGCTTTTTAGATACTCTCATGAGTTTGGTTAATGTAATTCCATCATCCAGAGGCTGACTGACCAAGTGAGCTAATAAACACAAGTCTAAACATGCAAAGTTGGAGACAAATATCTGCATCTGTGATGATCCCATGACTATCTAGCTGTCTGTGTTGATCCAAATAAATATATCTAATTCCATATAGAGAATGCAAAAAGAAGTGATATGGTCTCCCACTTATGCTCTCACTGTCTCCAAATTAAATTAAATTAAATCAATATGTGCTGAGTACCTACCATGTGCAAAGCACTGAGCTGGGAGTTTACTCCACTCCCAGAATGCCTCCCTCTTTTAGGGGGAATAAGGTTTTTTTAGCTGATATGTCTTCCTATGCAGTAAAGGAGAGGTGGAATTAACTCTGTGAGAAGTAATAAGATCCATAGGGAAAAAATAAAACAAAACAAAACTGCTTGACCTTACATGTATTTTATTTGTCACAATAAAAGCATTCTCACAATTAGGGAAACCTTAGCAATGACTCTGGGGCTGTCAGAATCACAGCTGAGTGGAAAAAGCAGGGGTTGACTAGAAAATGCCATTTAGGAAAGAGGTGTAAAATATTTGATTAGGCGTCTCAGTCACCATTTAAACTAAATTTGCAATTAGGTGACCTTCACTTATTCAATATCTCACCATTCATTTTAATCAGATATAGTTGTTTTCTGTTATGCTAAAAAAGAAAAGAAGCCTCATTAAATTCTCAGTCACCATTTGCATGTGTGTCTTCATACATAAACCCAGATAAAGTGCGGCTGTAATAGAAGGAGAAATTCTCCCTCGCCCCAACATCCTGTTAATGAAATGGCCCAAGGTCAGTGGATGTTTGGTATGCAAAGCTAGTAATGCTATAGATAGCACTTCTGTGTTATGATAAATTGTACAGTTGCCCATCTATGGTCATTCATTAGACAATAAAATGATACTTGGCCTTCACCTCTTTATCCCCTCTACCATCTGCCTAGTCCACTGTGGAATCCTTTACCATGTCTTCCTCACCTTACTCTCTCTTTCTTCTAACTTTCCTTTATATGACTGGCAGACTAAGCTGCCTTATGTGTTTGGTCATGTCACTTCTATTTTCAACATCCTGCAATGACTGCTTATTGCCTACTGAATAAAACACTCACTTTTTGGCTTGGGATTCAAAGCACTGCACAGTCTGGCACCACACTAGCCTGTCTGCCTTACCATCATATTCCCCCTGCTCCATGTAGATATTATGCTTCAGTAAAACTGGACTATTTGCCATTCTCCATAGAAAACCTAGATTTTCACATTTTTGTGTCTTTGCTTATCACATTGGCTATTCCTTGAATATTCTTCTTTTTTCACCCTATTTGTTTATATTGCATCCTTAAAGCTCTGATGTCATCTCCTTCAGGAAATCGTCTCTGATTTCCCACTGATCAACAATGACTCTTTTCTCTCAGATCTCACCTTTCCTTTTTCCATTTTCTCGAATATTTTCACTGAATTCTGTGGTTTATATTTATTCATGTATGTTTCATATTCTCTTTCTGTCGTTCAGTTATGTCCAACTTTTTTTTTGAATATTTTTTTAATTTCCATACATTTTTTTAAAAAATTATTTATTTCTAACTCTTCATGATCTCATGGATCATACTGTCCATGGATTTTTCTTGTAAAGATATTAATCCTCCAGTGGATTAAGGCAAAAAGAGATTAAGAGACATGTCCAGGATCATACAGCTAAACCGCAAACTTCACGAAGGCAGGGGCAATGATTTATCTAAATTGTATGTCTCATGGACTGCCTTGTATATGCTTCATTGAAAGGTAATATAACATAGTAGAAAGACTGCTAGAGCTAGAGACAAGTTAATTTCACCTCTGATACTTATATGCTGTGTGATCATAAGAAGTGATACCTACCCAGAACCCCTTTCCAAAACTACAAATTGAGGATAATAATTTGTTCTTTATTTACCTCACAGTGCTGTAAGGAAAGCACTACATAAACTTGATTTTTCATTATTCAAATAGAGGGGTAATAAATATTTGTTAAATGAGCCAAATAATCTAAAGCCATTTTGAATTTTGTTAATGAGGATAATATTTCTTTTTCAGATAAAGTCAAAATTCCTTCAACATATTCCCAATAGTGCTGAGGAAAAAATAAAACTCTTTTAACAAGAATGGGGGAAATGAGCATTGACAAGGTGGAACACATCCAAAGACAAGGGACATCAGAGTGGAGGCTTTGAAATATCCCATAAAATGATTAGTTGAAGGAACTTGTAATATTTAACCTTAGAAAGGGTAGATTTGGTGGGGATTTGATAGAAATAAGCATGGGAGAAAATCAGATTTAAACTTTTCTATGACAAAAAGAATCTCAATGACTAGAATTGCCCCAAATTCAAATGTACAGCATTGAGAGATTTGCCCAAAGACTTGCCAATGAGTTTTGCTTACTGTGCAAGGGGATTCCTATTTGGTTTATTTTTAAGATAAGAAGTTCTCTGACATTTTATCTTACTCTGAAACTCTGGGACTCTATGACATCCTATAGTGCCGAAGACAATTTAGAAGGTACAAATCATACAAGGGCATTACAGTATTGCAGAAAGGGTAATGGAACAATTATGAGAGCATCTTTGTCCTAGCCTTACCTCTTACTCTTCCTCTGTGCCTCAGGTTGTAAGTCTATGCAAAATTCTTAAGCATAGGTCTGACTATGTTACTTCCCTATTCAATAAATGCTAGTAGCTACTCATTACTTCCAGGATCAAACATAAAATCCTCTATTAGGCATTCAAAGCCCTTAACATCCTAACTCCCTTTGACCTTTCCAGATCTTTTACACCATATTCATTCCCACATACTTTGCAGCCCAGTAACAACAGACCTCCTTGCTGTTTCTCACAAAAGCCTATCTCTGGGTGTTTTCATTGGCTGTCCCTCATACCTGAATTTCCTCTCTTATCATCTCTGCCTCCTAGATTGGCTGGCTTCCTCTGAGTCGCAGCTAAAATCTTACCTTTTACAAGAAGTCCTGCTTAATATCAGTGCCTTCCCTATGTTGATTAATTCTAATCCATTTTTATACATATCTCGTTTATACACAATTGTTTACATGTTTCCTTAACCATTATTTTGTGAGTTCCTTGAAAGCAGTGACTGTTTTTTGCCTTTCTTTGTATTCCCATTGCACATCTGGTACATAGCAGGCATTTAATAAATGCATGTTGGCTGACTGATATTTTTTTGCTCTGCCAATCAAAACTGAGCTCACTATTATGACTGAGACATTATTATGTCTCTGTTATCTGCAATTCTGTCTTTACATTCCAGTTATCTGCCACCCTAGTCACATATACACCTTTGCAAGGATAGTTATAAGTGTAATGATGGTAATGAAGCCATTCTGTACCTACACATACTCATGCCTTTTGATCCTCTTGAACCCTAAGGGAGAAGTAAGCATCATTAAAAGCAAGGAAGCCTGACTCTTCACCATCATTACCATTCTACCCTAACCTCAATTCCCTACTATGGGATAGCTTGCATTAATGAAGGACATAAGACAAGAATCTGTGATTTCATTTTTTGTAGGAAACTCCCTCCAATGCAAATAGGCTACTTAACTGTAACTTACTACTTAACTGTAACTTCCGTTTTTTAGAGATTTCAACAGAGCATTGACAGGTTAAATAACTTGACCAGGATCACATAATTAGTGGACATTAGAGATGAGACTTAAACCTAGGCCTCCTAACTCCCAAGCCAACTCTCCATGCATAAGACAACATTGTTCTTTGTTGTATATATAAACATTTTCAATGTGACTTAAGGTATGCTAATTGTACTTTCTGACTCAGAAAATGTTTTCATGCACATTTTCATCTAATCCACACACCAATCATTCCAGACAACTTAGTTTGTTTTAGACTGAACTGGCAAGTTCAATCATAATGACTGACTCAGTCTGTCAGTGCAGTCACTATTTTAACCAGAGGGAAACCTACCTACTTTCAAGGTGGCTTTACCTTTTATTATGATCCCAGCAAAGATGAGAACCTCTGTGATATACCTGGAAATACCAGAATTATTGCCTTTCAATTAAGCACTGTAAAAATGAATACATTTGCATCTGTCCTTTTGGCCGAGCAAGTTCCCTTCTCGTCTGTCCAATGCTTTGGTTTCCATTGAAGTTAATAATTTCCCATTCAGTTGTATTATAGGATGTAAACAAACACACAGATTTGAAGGATTTTCTTTCACAGCCAGTCTGTAGCTATTTGCTTAAAGCCCTTGCATTATCATAGTCAAATTGATCTAGCTGAAGGTACTGTGGATTTGAGCCAAGTTCCACTCTGCCAGACAATACGATCTTTGAGAAAATGATACTAACCTGTCTTAGTTCACCCTCAGGGGAAATTTTTAAATCAATCAGTTCCTGTAATGTTTTTAAATGGTGTTTAGACAGTAGGGTGATCAAAAATCTAATAAATTTGAGTTGTAATTTTGAAAGAAAATATTAAAATCATTTAAAAAATGCCAACAGGTATATTGGACCTTTTCTTTTTTCTTGAAATATGTTCTACTACATAGGAGATGGGAGAGATTACTCCCTCCTCCACACACAGAGTACTGTTACCTGGTCTTAAGTACATTTTCCCCCCACCCTCTCCAACCTTGCCCAAAGGCAGACTTTATCAATTATCTGCAGAGTTGACTTTTTCTTTCTGTTGGAATGGGGGAAAGACAATGAAAGCCCTTTCTTTCTGACTCCAGGAATCAATCAGTAAATCAGTCATCAATGACAGCCACTGAGGGGCTGAATAATATACATTATCTAAAATACTAAGCAGTGTTGCAGATGAAATAAAAAAAAAAAGCCATGATCCTGTCCCGCAACGAAGACTTATGATAATTCTCCTAGGATTGAAAATGAGATTGAAAAAAAAAAGAATATTAATTTCTGGACCCAATCAAAATTATTTTTGTCTGAACTGATTTAGCCTTTCTACTTTTGCCAGAACTGATCAAGCAAAATATAATGGAGAAATAATGCTCCACAAGGAACATAGATGCATGGGGGTAAATCATCCGTATTCTTAGATTTTTTTCCTCCATTATATGTGAGTGATGTTTATCTCACTCAGAAAGAGAATGCCTTTCATTACTCAAAAACAGAACTCAAGGTGATTGAGACATAACATCATTCCATTTCAAATTGTATCACCCACCTTCAATTCTTTCACTGCATTTTTTTTCTGCAGAAGCCTGTGTCTATGACAGGAAAAGAAATAAAAGCAGAGGGGGGATCAGAAGAAAGAAGAGAGACTATTGCAAAACAGAGAATAATTAAAATGTTTCAGAGATGGAAAAACCTGATTCCTTGTCAGATCTGTATTTCATTTGCAGCCAGATAGGATTGAAGCACAAGGTTATAGGAGGAAGGAAAGTAGAGAATGGAGAAAATTGTTTTGTTCGGTTGTTTTTTTTTTTCTTCAAAATAACAAGGAAACCTGTAAATGCATTTTAATTTCATGTTCTTCATGTTTTCTACATTAAATGCTTCCTGTGGAGGCTTAGTATGAGTTTGGTGATTTGCTAAAAGGTTTCTGATGATTACTTTCCATGGTGACAAAGATTAGCTGAATTTCAGTATCAATAAAGGAATGTGTAGAGTAGCATTGCACTAGATTTTGGATTTCATATTTTGTGAATGTCTAATTTCTCTCTTCCAGTGCTGATACAGAAAACATGCAGCTCACAATCTATCTGCCTGGTAGGATTGCTCTGATGTAATTTCTTTGTAATAATAACCAGATGTAGTAATATGTGTTGATCTATAAAGATCTTCTATTAGTTCTTTTATTTTTAAATAAATTTCATTTCATTCAAAATATCTATAAGTATTGTTATTTATTTCAAAAAAAATGTAACCTACCAAAGGTGGTTTAAGATACTGTTTCCAGAATTATCTACTGTAATAAGACTTAGAGCTGGAAGATACCTTTGGAATTGTATGATCTAGGGATTCCTGTAGCATGTCCTTAGCAAATTCTAAGAGTTTTTTAATTACCTGTGTCTGAAATTATGTGAAATTTTCACTTGCAATCCCATGTACATGCCTTACTTTCCCTAGTCTTTATTGAAGTGCCTAATTCTACATAGCAAAAAAAAAATGATACTGCACTAAAGAAAAAAAAGGGAATTGCTAATTTAATCCATTTTTTTGTAATTAAAAAAACCCAGAGATATAAACCAATAGAGGTGAGGTGATTTGCCCAAGGCTATCCAGGTAGCAGAATTAGGATTTAAGTCCCAATGCTGACTTGAAATCTGATGTTCTTTCCAATTCTCTGTGCTATTGATCTTCAACATATGTGTATGTCTTAGACATCTTATTCTGTCAAAGCAACTCAAATGATTACCGTTATTGATTCCTTGAAATAAGATGTCATTTACAAAATGTCTGTTACCTCAGAGATTGAACACCTAAATCCTAAGGCCTTCATCATCATATGGGTATGGATTGTTCCAGAACAGTGTATTGTAATGGGTGGTGAGCTGGGCTTCAGAGTTAGGAAATACTGGTTTTAAGTAGTCTCTGAAACCTACTGACTATATGTCTCTGGGTAAGTCTCTCAACCTCTCAGTATGCCAGATGAATCTCTAAGACTGGATCTTATAAAATAAGTGATAATCTGAATTAGTGGTAGAAATAAAAATTTCTCTAGACCAATGAAATCATGTCTGATAAAAAAAAATGTTCAGAATAGTGGGTAGTAGGAAAATAGCTTGAAATCTCAAGAGTATAACATGCTTCTGAGGAGGTTAAAGCCGAATGGACATGGCCTAGGAAATCAGGGCATCATTGAGGGCAATGAACACCTAGGTGGATATCATAAGGAAAAAGGAAGATTTTGTGGAGGAGCCTATAGAAAACAACTTCACCTACTTCATGTGGGGCTAACAGCCAATCTAAAGAAATAAAGTCCTAAGTACATCAAAGAAATAATTTCTTACCTTAATTAACAAGTCATCTGAGATAAATTTCTCCTTTGGGAAGGTAGCAATAATAGTTTAAGGGGCAAGTAATAGTTTCTAATGCAGAGTAAAGAACAATAGAGGGCTCTCAGAGATCATTTAGTCTAATCCCTATCTCAACAAGGATCTCTTTCCTTTGGTGTAGGCCAGAGTTTAGTCTTGGTTTTATTTAGAGGTAGGTCATATACTTGGAGCTCACACAGCTAAGCCATTTTGGAGTTGGGAAGGTACTGCTCAGATCATATTTTCATGCAATTATTGTTTTAAAATCTTTTAATGGATCTGGAAGAGATAAGAATCTTCCTTGTTGAGAGGTAAATGGAGATACACTATGTCTTTTGAGGAGGGGAGGGAGAGAGTGTTCCACTGACTTGGGGGATGTGGGGCAGGATCCATTTTCTAGAATGTATCCTTGGCTTCATAAATGATTTCTGTTGCTGGTTCTGTTTTTGGTAACAAAAATGTAGTTAGAATGTATAATTTTCATTAAACCTTGATTTAATCTATTAGCAAAATGGGACTACACGTTGGGGCTGAGGGGAGTAAGAGAAGTAGAATATCAAAAATTACACATTTAGGAAATTTAAAGCTGTAGGAATATTTTCTTTCCTCTTCTACTTTTAAGGAGATCTCCATAAATGAGGAGGATTATAATAATTATTTGCATAATGGAAGAAAAAAAAAGCTTTGATGAGTGTGAAATACATGATATTGATTATTATAGAACAAGTATTGAGCTTAAGACTGGTAGATGGGATTACTGAGGAGCTATCAGTAAAAGTTTTAAAATCCTGCAGAAAAGGAGAGGTGCCAGAGGACTGGAGATGGACAAATACTATTCCACTTTGATTCTCAAAGGAAGAAAGTAGATGACTCAAACTACTGGTCAATGAGTTTAACTTCAATTACTGGCAAAATTCTATGAAGAATTGTTAAAAGGGTATTTATAAATATTTGGAATGGGAAGCAATGATTGCTAAGAGCCAGGACAAGTTCATTAATAATGAGTATTACCAGACTAACCACATTTCCTTTCATGATAGGGTTATTAAGTTGAGACAACTGGGGAATGGCATGTATATTATAGGTATATATGAATTATTAACAAGGCATTTGATGAATTTTTTCATGCTATGTATGAATAAGAGAAGAAATGTGAGCTAGATAACAGTGCAGTTAGGCAGAGTTGGAATTGCTTGATGTCTAAACTTAAAGAATATTAATCAATGAATTGATATTAATCTGGAAGGAGCTCTTTAGTGGAGTACCTCAGGGATTTGTCATTGACCCAGTGCTGTTCTTTCCTTCCTTCTTTCTTTCTTTTCTTTCCTTCCTTCTTTCTTTCTTTTCTTTCCTCCCTCCCTCCCTTCTTTCCTTCCTTCCTTCCTTCCTTCTTCCTTCCTTCCTTCCTTCCTTCCTTCCTTCCTTCCTTCCTTCCTTCCTTCCTTCCTTCCTTCCTTCCTTCCTTCCTTCTTTCCTTCTTTCCTTCCTTCCTTCTTTCCTTCCTTTCTTTTCCTTCCTTCCTGCTTTCCTTCTTTTCTTTGCCTTCCATCCCTCCTTTTCTCCTTCCTTCCTTTCCTTCCTTTCTTCCTTCCTCTCTATGTATCTATGTATGTATGTATGTATGTATGTATGTATGTATGTATGTATCTATCTATCTATCTATCTATCTATCTATCTATCTATCTATCTTACTAGTGAACTGAGATAATAATATTGACAAAAACAACAACTCCATGTTTTATTTGTTACAGTTTGTATTGGAACGAAAGATCTGGGAGCTTTAATTTCTGACCCTTTTTCTCATTACCATTGGCTCAGCATTCTAATCTCAACACAGGTGTCCCCAAGCCGTTGTCCTTTGCCCTCTTAAATTAACTTCATCTGATCTCCGACATCCCAATGGAATCAATTACCAACTCTGAACTCCATTTATGTATGCCAAATTGAAACGCCTTTGTCTCTATTCCTGAATTTCTAACTTCTGGTGGAAATATATACTTGGATTTCCTACTGGCATTTCAAATGCAACACATCCCCCAAAGAGTTTGTCATCCCCCCTTACGAGTCTTCTGGAATTCCACACTTTCACATTTTTGTTTATCACACCACAATTCTCCTTGGTACACAAGCTGAAAACCTCAGGGATATTTAACTCTTCCCTCTTTTTTACTCCCAACATTCAATCAATTGCTAGTCTTGTTGGATCTTCTTTCATAGAACCCATTTCATCAATCGCATATTCTCCACTTACACTGGTACCATCAAGTTCTGTTTCTAGTCCTTTCTGTCCCTAGTCTTGCCTTCTTACAATTGTGAGAAATACACACACACACACACACACACACACACACACATATAATATACATACATACATACATACATTAGTACCCAGCTCAAACTCAGTCTCTTTCTCACTATTGCTTATAAAATAAAATATGAATTATCAGCATAGAATCCACAGTCTAGTTCTCACTTTACTTTCCAACCTTTCCAACTTTTTAAACACTATTTCTCTTCACATCTTCTGTATTCTGGATAAAGTAGATTATTGGCTATTCGCCAATCTCATCCTGCCATCCCTTATGCTATTTCCATGAATTCATATAGGCCATCCTCAGTGTCCATAGGAATATTCCACCCTTGCTTGTTGTAATCCTTACCTTTCTTTCTTTCTTTCTTTCTTTCTTTCTTTCTTTCTTTCTTTCTTTCTTTCTTTCTGAGGCAATTGGGATTAAGTGACCTGCCCAGGGTCACACAGCTATAAAGTGTCAAGTTTTTGTTTTGGTTCTGAGGCCAGATTTGAACTTAAGTCTTCCTGACTTCAGGGTGGGTGCTCTATCCACTGCACCACCTAACTGCCCCTGGAATCCTTACCTTTCTTCAAGGCTTAGCTCAAATGTGCCCTGATGCCCTTCTGAGGATATGTCTACTCATTGTTGAAAGATTTGGCATTTTAAGATAACACAGCAAATGCTAAAACACTGAATTGTCCCTTGGTTCCTATCTTTTTCTTCCCATGATAGTGGCAGAGAAGAGTATTTTTCCAAAGCTGCATCAGAGGGGACTAGCCAATGAACTGGAAAGAACCACCTCTTCACTAGACTTCAGTAGTAAAATTGACACTTTGGGAGCAGTGAGATACATATATTTCTGATGTCAGGGAATAGCACTTGTTTTGCTTTCCCCACTCCCAATTCTCAAAACTCACTAATCCTTCTCCCAAATTGTAAAACCTATCATATTTCTCCCAATTAGAAATTAGATTACCTCATTTTGTATCCTCATTCATATCCTGTTGTTTTATTTTAATGGATAAATATCTCTTCCCCCCCCCCAACTCTCTTATTTGCATCCCAGTGCCTAGCTGAGGCAGCCTGGTCTTGACTTATTATGCAAATAACATGCATTGCTTAATAAATCAACACTCAGGTTTTAGATGAAGAATTAAAAGATATCTATAGGCATATGAAGAACTGCTCTAAATCACTTTTGATTAGAGAAATGCAAATTAGAACAACTCTGAGTTACCACCTCACACCAAACAAATTGGCTAATATGACAAAAATTAAAATAATAAATGTTGGAAAGGATGTGGGAAAATCGTGATACTAATGCACTATTGGTAGAGTTCTGAATTGATCCAGCCATTCTGGGAAACAATTTGGAACTATGCCCAAAGGGCAACCAAATTGTGCATACCCTTTGATCCCGCTATACCACTAGTAGGTCTGTATCTCAAAAGAGATCATAAAAAAGGGAAAAGGACCTACATGGGCAAAATATTTATAGTAGCCCTTTTCATGGTGGCAAAATATTGGAAAATGAGGGGATGCCAATCAATTGAGGAATGGCTGAACAAGCTGCAGAAGAAATGATGAACAGGTAGATTTCAGAAAAACCTGGAAAGACTTGTACGAAACTCATGCAAACTGAAATGAATAGAAACTGGAAAACACTGTATACAATGTCAGCAACATTGCATGGTCAACTATGAATGACTCAGCCTTTCTCAGCACCACAATGATCCAAGATAAGTAGGAAGGACTGACGAAAGAAAATGCCATCCATTTCCAGCTAAAGAACTGATGGACTCAGAATGCAGATTTAAGCATTTTTTTTTACTTACCTTGTTCTTTTTCATGGTTTTATTTCCTTTTAATTTGTTTCTTCTTCCACAACTGTGGCAAATATAGAAATGTATTTTTCATGATAGCACATATATAAACTATATCAAACTGCCTACCATTTTCAGAAGAGGGGAGGCAGGGAGAGAGAGAAGTTTGGAACTCAAAATCTTGTATAAATGAATGGTGATTTTTTTCTTAATATGTAATTGTGGAAAAAATAAAATGCTATTTAAATAAAAAATAAATCAATGCTCAGAAGTTTGAATCTTTTTTTTTCAGATTTCACTTATCACACTATTCCTAGGGGGAGAAATATAAAACAGAAGAGGCAGCTAGAGGCCCAGGCTTAAGGCCACTTAGCTGTCATGTGGAAGCAGTAACTACTTCTGTTTGCTTGGATGAGGGAAGGTACTCATTACCTACCCTTCATAGTATAGAAGGAGAGGAAAAAAGAGGGACAAGGACAGGGAGAAGAAGAGGTGAAGATGGAGAGGGAAAAGTAGAGAGAGAAGAAAAATGATTTGTGGTATCACCTCCAATTGCCATGTCCTTCATTGCTGAGCATATGAATCCCCAGAAGTCAGCAGGGCCTAAGGGAGTTTGGGCTCACGAGAACCTACAATTGTACCCTACATATAGTAGATAGTTTAGAGATAGTTTATTGAACAGAGATTAATTACTAGATTGTAAACTTATTAGGAAGCAGTAATGTGATGTAATGGACAAAATAGTTTAGGCACATTGTAAGTACTTTAGAGTTCAGTTTATGGGAATTAAAAATCCCTGAGTTCTGGTGGTTAGTCCTTGGTGCTGCCTTGAAGGAAGGTCATAGACATAAACGAGAGCATCCTGAAGGGAGCAATGAGAATAATGAAAAGACTGGAAATCATTCCTGCCATAAAGAATTTCTCAAAGGAGCTAGTAAAGTTTATCTAGAGAAAGGAAGATTTGACAATGAGGAATGGATTAGGATGGTACAGAGGGAGTTGGATAGCATAGCTTACTTTATGTTTTCAAAGCCAATTTATATCAAAGGGTAAAAAGATCATGTTTTGGCCCCAGATGGCTAAACTAATAGCAATGGGGGGAAATGAAGAGAAGTATGTTTAAGATTAACATAGGGAAAACTTACTAACAAGTAGAACTATCAAGAAGTGGGAAAAAAAAACTACCTTGGGAGGTTCCAATAAATAAGGTCTTCAGGCATACATTGGATGCTTATTTAGGTATAGGTTTAGTAGATGGACTTTAAGGTCATCTGAAACTCTGAATTTTGGTGATTCTGAGATTCTGTGTAGGAACTACATTTTGGAGGAATGAAGGAAACTTCCTGGAAGGGTCATAATATGATAGATTTAAAGTTGGAAACCTGAAATAATAATAGCTACCATTTATGAAGCTCTTTAAGATTTACAAAGCAATTTATAGATATTATTTCACTTGATTCTTACAACAATCCTAGAAGGTAGGTGTTATTATTATCCCCATTTACATATAAGGAAATTGATGAAGGCAAATGTTGATTTTCCCAAGGTCATAAAGATAGTAAGTGTCTGAAGCCAGATTTGAATTCATCTCTTCCTGATTCCAGGTCCAACACTTTACTTTGTTACCCTACTATCTCTAGGAAGTTGTTTCATTCTGCCACCTCAATTTATAGATTTACAGAAAGGAAGCATTAAATAAAGTGAATGAATGTGAAAATCACTGGCAAGGGTTTAGAAAGAAAAAGTTAAGATCCTAATTTCAATAAGAAAGATAATGCATTATTTTCTAATATGCTTTTGTAGAGATAGCAAATAACTGCTCGTGCTTGACTTCCAGTTTGGGAGAAAGATTTTTCTCTTAGCTTTTATATTACTGAAAAAATCCACTATATTTTTCCAGCAATTAGTTATTAAACAACAGTTAATGGAAAGAGTGGTTATAGCATCACTGATTTTTCTAAAAACTCAGTGATATAAAAACTAGGCTCTCATAATGCACAAAAGACTAAATCACTGACCTTCAGAAAGGTCAGAATTTTTTAAATATAATGACTAAAATTCTTTATCTAAAGAAATCCATGATCCTTACTCAGTCACTTGCTATGTTGCACAGAAATGTTCTCTAATCTCAACATATTTTTCACGTCTAAAGATAGCAGTTTCCTTGAGTTTTAATGACTCAGATTGGTGATATGTCTCTTAATTACTGAAAAACAATGATAATATTTTCTAATGATGTAGCATTATCCATCCATAGGTCTTGAAGTACTTTCAAAATATAACTCATGGCACATTTTATAAGGTGGATAGTTTGCAAAGGGGTCATTATCTTTCATTTCCCTGACAGAAAAACTGAAGCTTAGAAACAAAACCAAGGTTACATATAAAAACCACAGATTAAACTGAAGAGTTGTGGTTTCTCCCTAATAAAACTAAAACTTTGGGGAGTTCTGAATGCAAAATCAGAGGATCTGAGTTCAATTCCTGACCTTTCTACTTACTACCTGTCTTTAGGCAACTTACTAAATTTCTTTGAAGTTCCATTTCCCTTTGTATAATGATGAGATTGAATTAAATGAAATCTAATCTCCTTTAAAGTTCTAAACTGAGAATGCTATGATTCTAGGATCTCATATTTCTTTCTCTTAAGCCAAGAATGGAGAACCTGCTGACTTGAGGCCATATGTGGCCTTCTAGATTCATAAGTGCGGCCTTTTGACTGAATCCAAATTTTACAGAACATTCCATAAAATTTGGATTCAGTCAAAAGGATACACTTAAGGATCTAGAAGGCCAAAGTTTCCTTACTTTTATGCTAAGTAGCAGTTTATAATTATGGTATACTATTTTTCTAGATAAGCAATTTTATGATCAATGCTTTTCTATTAAACATTCATGTATTTAAACATTAGCAGTCATTTCACATGTAATGTAATGATATGATAATATATAATAATATTTGATGTGATATGACAAATAATACTTCATATATTATATAATATTTGTATACAGACATACACACATATATGTATGTATACACACACATGTGCACGCAAGTGCACGCACACACAGACACACATACAATACTTTGGTGAACAATTTTTACTTAATAAACCTAGACTGGATGGCAAATTCACAGTGTGCAACTTCACTGGATGTCCTACTTCTGTCCATATACCAGTGGAAACTCAAAGTACTATCAGCAAGAACCTAGCATCTGAATTATAAACTTTTTGAATGGCTAGTACCACCAAAACTATAGTTTATTTAGAGGTAGTTATTAGCACCTGGTCCTCCAGTTTACAAAGCACAGTCTGAAACACTTGGTTAGTCTATGATCTTGCTAATACTGTAGGGCACCTTGTTTCCTTGACTTTGTAACATAGCTGTCTTGACAGTCTCTTACCATGGGTAATTGCTATTTATTACTCCTATGCTCATTTCCAGGCTGCCAAACATTACTGACAGAAAACTCGTGTGCTTATTGATTCCTATACAAATTCACACTAAACTCTTAGGTGGGTCTTTGGTGTTGCTTAGCTCTCTTTCTATCTATCTCTCTACCACGTTTCATATGCCAAGCTGTAGTCTACCCAATGAAAATACATATTTAGCTTCATCAAAATTTCCTAGAACGATTTGTCTAGATCTTTTTATTCCTATCCAGTTCTAACTTGTATTTTATCTTTCTGTGCACATCACAATCCCCCTAAAAGATTTTACATGCTAAAAAGAGTAGAGAGTATTGGTTTTCACCTGTGTATCCTCAATGCTAAGCATAGTGCCTTGCATATAGTAGGCAATTTAAGTGGAATTTTATTGAATGAACTAATCCCAAATGTTATCAAAAAAAGATCATGGCACAAACATTACCATCTTCTCTCTGCTCCACTTGAAACTGTTCTTCCTCAGATCTACTGTAACCACAATGACACATCCCTGGCCTGTAGGATGGTGGTATTTTAAGACACTGAAAGAGGTACACTAGTAGCCACAAACACAAAATTATACCCTCCCCAAAGCACTGTGGATGAACAATTAATTTTAGTTATTGAACCCAGAGTACATTGATTGCTATTCTAATTTCTTATTAGTCTTTTGCAATGAATCCCCTATCTCCAAGCCTTGTTTTGGTTTAGCCCACTCTATTTTTAGTTCAATGAGCACCTTCTTTGATAAAATGTCCATAGCATCTTATTAGAGCTACATACCAGCTTGCCCTTTATTTCTCTGCTTCTCACACCTTCTCTTGGCTCCTAATATATATTTGGAAAGTCCTGCTGGATTTTTGCTGAATCAGTCATTCACTCAGATGAGAACTATACTATCAATTGCCACTAAGATATTCTAAATAGATTGTCATCCAAGCAATTCCATTTTAGCTATTACAAACTATTCAATTCCTTGACTTGACTACCTCAAAAACTCTAAGACCACACTTTGCTAATCCTAATATCTATCCCAATTTCCCTGTCACCCCTTTCTTTATTAGAGGAAGACGTTTCCTTTACACCTTTGAAGATTAATTCCTGCACATTTTCCTTTTATCTCATTTGTTTTTACCTTCTCTACAACTTTTTGCCATAAATTATTTACTTTTTCTTTAATCTTCAATTTGTCCTTCTCCAATAGCTCATTTTACTTAGCTTACAGACATGTTCTTGACTCTCGTATTCTAAATAAACTCCCACAAATCAAGGAAATATATGCTTGCCTTTGTCTGAAGGATTCAGGAAAGCAAATTTATGTTTGCATAATATGTATTCTCTATTATTTGCACAACCACTTCCAATCCGACTTCTGTCTCACCATTCTAATAATTGACTTTTGTTTGCTATCTCTCCCCCACTTCTTCCAGAAAGACATCTTGCATAATAAAGAAGAAAAAAGAGGAAGAAATTAAAAAGGTCAACAAAACCAAAACCTCAAATATGTTTGACTTACTTAAGGTGTTTCACAGTCACAGTCTCCCAGAGATACAAAGAAGTCAAGGTGGGATCTTCCTATATTTAATCTTTGGAACCAAGATTGGTCACTATAATTTCACAGCTTTCAATTTTGATTGTTTTTTTTTTGCCACTTTGTCTTTATACTACATACTTTCACAGATCATTCCTACTTCATGATGCATCTTTTATAAGAAAGTAAAACTATTAAAACAGTGATCTTATCTGAAAGTACATATAGCATTTCCCCTTTGTAGCATACCCTGACTTCTCTCTGTGTCTCTCTGTCTCTGTTTCTTAATTACCAGAAATCCATGTTGTCTTCTCACCTCCACCTCATTGGAAAAAGGAAAGAAAAATTCTTAAAACAATATGTATAATCAAGGAAAACCAATCTTCCAATGCCTTACATAAATATATTGTTGTTGTTATTTAGTCATTTTCAGTGTTGTCTGACTCTTCATAATAACCTTTTTGGAGTTTTCCTGATGGAGTTACTGGTGTGGTTTGCCATTTCCTTCTCTAACTCATTTTACAGGTGAGGAAACTGAGGTAGACAGAGTTAAATGATTTGCCCAGGGTCACACAGCTAAGTATCTGAAGCCAGATTTGAACTCAGTTCTTCCTGACTCTAGGCCTGGCATTCTATCCACTGGACCACACATCAATATATGATGGTGAAATATCCCTATGGCAGGAGTTCTCAGATAAATGCCTCAGGGATATGTACTTGGCTTTGTATTATTTAACTTTTTTTCTATGACTTGAGTGAGGGTACAGATTCCATCCTCATCAAAGCTGTATATAACTCAACACTAAAGGAACAGCAAATGCACTGGAGGCTAGAGGGGGACATCACCAGTCCTCTTGACCTTTGTCTTGTCACTGGACTTTGATGACTCTGGAGGAGAGAGTGAGGCTAATGCTTTTATGCAGCTCTGCCTCACATATCCAACTCATGTACAAGTCAAGACATCATCCTGGTGATGTCCTTGGTCCTCTTTGAGAAAGAAAGATGAAAAACAAAGAGGAAAATAGGGTCAGTGTTGAAAAGCATCTTTATAGCCTAGAGTACAGTATTGAATATAATCAGAGGAAATTGACTATGGATAAATGTAAAGTCTCGAGCTAGGTACAAATAAGTAGTAGTATAGAACAAGTTCAATATGAGTCAGTACTGTGCTGTGGCAGCCAAAAGAGCTAATGCAAATTTTTACTGCACTTAGAGGGGCATAGTTTCCAGGAACAGAGAGGTGATACTTATATTGCACTCTGCCCTGCTTAGACTTCACTTGGGGTATTTAGTTCCATTCTGATCACCACACTTCAAGAACTTTAGTAAGTTGGAAAGTGTTCAGAAGAAGGCAATGGGCTTGAGTTGATGATTAAGAGCCTTGAGTTTATGACATAACATCACTGAAAACATCATGCTAAAAAGCATGAGAGCAAGAAGACATCTCTGCTTCACTCCACTGGTGACTGGGAAATTATGAAAACATTGTTCATTAAATAAAACCCATGCAAGCAAGACATCATGGGACTGGCATACTATATTGATGAACTTCTCCAGGCAACCAGATTTTGCCACGATCTTTCACAAACCCTCAAGACTGACAGTTTCAAAGTCCTTGATCAGGTCACGGAATGCTGTGTACAGACCTCTGTCCTGCTCCTGGCATTTTTGCTGGAGTTGTTGGTAGCAAACGCCATGTCGGCTGTTAAAGTCATAACATTAAAGTCACGGCTGTTGGGTAGATGACCAGTGATACTGCTCCTCAGGGCTCCTGTTCCCTTGTGACTGAAAGTGATACTGTTCTTTAGTATGGCCCCTGCTCTGTCTTTACCAAAAGTGATCCTTTCTACTCTTGACCTGTGACCCAGAAGTGGGCAATGAAGTGGCCAAACTGTGTCTAGTTTTGAATCCAGGAGGAGCACAGCAGTTCTCTGTAATCTCTTTCTTGGCAGCTGCCAGATCTCATTACCATTTCCGCCTTGAGAGCTCCTGAAGCTGCTTCTGCTTCTGTTGCCAACACCTAGTTCCACCAGTGGTGTTGCATCCACTTTTGTCCCGGGCCAGCCTTCACACATGTGTCAGAGATCACTCCTTTCAATCTTCTAAGTTGTCTTAGCCTGAAAGATTGTCTTACCTTGACCTTTTATTGGCTCTGCTACTCCAAAATTTCATTTGAAGTGTTATCTTAAAGTTTTTTTTGGAGGGGAATGTTGAGAGAGCTCAGCTGAGTTTTTCCTCTACTCTTCCATCTGTCTCTATACTCCGAAGTCTTTCTTTGCAGTAAATACTTAATAAATTATTTTCTGTGTGTGTTTGTGTGAAGCAATTGGGGTTAAGTGACTTACCCAGAGTCACTCAGCTAGTGAGAGTTATGTGTCTGAGGACAGATTTGAACTCAGGTCCTCCTGACTCCAGGGCCAGTGCTCTATTCACTACACCACCTCACTGCCCCCTTAATAAATTCTTAATGACTGAATGACTGACTTACTAACTTTCTTCACTTCACTGCCAGACTAACCTTCCTCAAATATAACTCAGATTTTATATTGTTACTGAAAATATCTAGTGATTCTCCACTTCTATTGAATAAATTACAAATACTTCAGCTTGGCTTTTGAGGTTCTCTACAATTAGGCCTCAATCTCCTTTTTCAGCTTTTTGTTCCTGAAACTTTTCAGATTCTCTCCTTACTATAACTATACACTTTTTAAAAGTTAGTCTCTCTTCCTAGAATAGCCATGTGTTTACCTGCTCTATTTCAATGTCTATCTCAAATGCCACCGTCTTTAAAACACTTGGGTCTACTCAGCTTTAAAAAAAGCTTTTTTCAAAACAATAATGTAACAATCAGTATCAGCAGAATGACACAAACTAGTTGAAAGCAGAAAAAGAAATCAGTCAATCAGCTTGCTATTTAATTCTCACAAACTCCAGACAGACTTGGAGTGTGCCCTTGCCCAGACTCAGACAAACAGAAGTACCTATCCCATCTCACACTGAATTGGCCCTATTGGAATGGTGAAGATGAAGTCTAACATTCGGATTTGAAGGAGCAGAGAGGTTACCCACTGTAATCTAAAGTAGCTAAAGTGATTCAAAGTTTTATCATTTGGGCATTAAAACTGTGACTTATGCTTTGAATCAGTTAAATTTAAATCAGTTTTTAATTGTTTTGAACATTTAAATAAGGCAATTATTTTTAACTGGAGGGAAAGGAAAGGGGCCTCTGATAATATTGTGATGTCTAATTACTTCATTGCCAATTACAAAAGCAAAGCCAGACAAAGAGTAGGATTCTAATTTTTCCTATCTGCCCATCATCACTTTAATGAGATCACTTGGATTCAATGTGTTTATGATATGGGAATGAAGCAGGAAATTAATTGCCAAACTGAATATTTCTATTAATGATTGAAGCAGGGATGGTATACTTTGAGCTCAGAATACAAACAAGAAATATCTTTCAACCCAATAGTACACTACTATTATATCTTTCTAAGTCTGAAGGAGAGTTCATCTATTAAATCTCCTTTCCTTCTAATCTTTTAATGATGATGTTAAAGCTTTCTTTTAGTATGTGAATCATATGGGTGAGACTAAAGACTAAAAGAACCATTTAAATCTCCTTTCCCAAGCCCTCTTAATTATAATGTTTTTCTTTTGTTGATCCCCCTCCCCCACGTTCTGTGTATGGCTTGTTTGTACATAGTTATTACATGCCAAATGCCTATTAGATTGTGAGCTCCTTGAAGGCAGGAACTGTCTTTTACCTTTCCCTATATCCTCAGTGATTAGTATAGTTCTTGGCACTTAGTAAGTGTTTATTAACTTAATAAGTATTTTTGACTTGCTGATGACTTTTTAAAAATATAAGAACCTACAAACATTTATTAAGTGCCCAAAGGCAGCAGATCTTGCCCTCAAGGAGCTCTCATTCAATTGGGAAAGGAATACAGATACACACATACATACACACATACATACATACATACATGCGTATATATATATATATATATATATATATATATGTATATACGTATATACATATATATAACATTAAAAGTCTTTATTTATATCTCTTCATATTATATATATATATATATATATATATATATATATATATATATCCATATAAATTCTATAGAAGAAAATAAATAGATTATCATACATGGAACACTGGAAGCAACTGTGGATTCACAAACTCAGGAAAAGGATGTTTCTATTACTTAACCTCTCCCTTGAAACAAGATACAAAATAATTTAGCAATTATTTCTTCTTTGATAATTAAATCAAATATTTATCACAGTACTTATATTTATGAAAAATCAATTAATCACTAATTATTTATTAAATGCCTATAATTTTTGAATATTATACTCAGACCAGAGAAACATAATATTTAATGCTGAAATGGATGCTAGATTTCACTTCTTCCAACTCTCTATTCTACAGGTGAGAAAAATATAGTCCACATAAGGTAAGTCCAATTGTCAAAAGCCAACCACGTAGGAAGAAGTACAGCCAAGCTTCAAATTTGGTGGAGGGGTTTTCTACTATAGAAAGTAGGAGAGATGCAGGTGACATGGTTCTTTTTTTAAAAGTCTTATTATTTACTAAATTTATTTATTTGTTTTTAGTTTTTAACATTCACTTTAATAAGATTTTGAGTTCTAAATTTTCTCTCCCTCTGTCATGTACCCCAATACAACATACAATCTGATATAGGCTATACACATATAATCATATTAAACATATTTCCGCATTAGTCATATTGTGAAAGAAGAATCAGAACAAAGGGGAAAAACTACGAGAAAGAAAAAAACAAAAACATAAAGACAAAATAGTATGCTTGATCTGTGTTCTGACTTCATAGTTCTTTCTCTGGATGTGGATAGCATTTTCAATCATGAATCTTTTGGAATTGCCTTAGATCATTGCATTGCTTAGAAGAGTCAAGTCTAACAAAGTTGGTCATTGCACAATGTGGCTGTTACTGTATACAATGTTCTCCTAGTTCTGCTCACTTCACTGAACATCAGTTTGTCCAAGTCTTTCCAGGTTTTTCTGAAATTCACCTGCTCACCATTTCTTATGGAACAATAATATTCTATTGTATTTATATATCACAACTTGTTCAGCCATTTCTCAATTGATGGGCAGCCCCTTAATTTCTAATTTTGTGCCACCACAAAAAAGCTACTATAAATATTTTTATATGTGTGGATCCTTTTCCCTTTTTGATGATTTCTTGGGATATAGACCTAGTAGCAGTATTGCTAGATCAAAGGGTATGCAGTTTTATAGCCATTTGAACATAGTTCCAAATTGCTGTCCAGAATGGTTGGTTCAGTTCACAGCTCTGCCAACAATGCATTAGTGTTCCAATTTTCCCACATCTTCTCCAACATTTATCAGTTTCCCACTTTATCATGTTAGCCAATCTGATAGGTGTGATATGGTACCTCAGAATTGTTTTAATTTGCATTTATCTAATCAATAGTGATTTAGAGCATTTTTTTTATATCACTATAGAAAGCTTTAACTTCTTCATCTGAAAACTGCCTGTCCATATCCTTTGATCATTTATCATTGGGGAATGACTTGTATTCTTATAGATTTGACTCAGTTCTCAATATATTTGAGAAATGAGGCCTTTATCAGAGACACTGGCTGTAAAAATTGTTTCATATCTTTTTGCTTTCATTCTAATCTTGGTTGCGTTGGCTTTGTTCATATGATAATGTTCTTACCCTTAAGTAGCTTATACTTTTTTGGGGGACATAAGATTAATACTAATGCAAAAAATAAGACCATATAAGTTGATGTATGATTAAGACCTAAAATGTGCCATACAAGTATCTGTAAGTGTTGTGGTTCAGAAGAGAAGCATATTAAGGGAGGTTAGAATAATCATGGAAGGTTTAATGGAGGAGTTAGAATTGAACTGCACATTGATGAAGCGGTAGATTTGCTTCAGCATAAGTAAGGAAGGGCTGGATAATGAGATAATAGAAGAAAAGGCATAAAGACAAGTATGAACATGGTATGTAAGTGAAAGATCATGAGTTACCTTACTAAACTGGAGGAAGAATGCTGAGTAGTAATGGGGAAAATAAGAGGGCTACATAAGGAAAAACTAGATTTTGAAGAACTTTGAAAACTTCTCCCCAGCAAGAAAGAAGTACAGGTCTCTCAATGAGGTTTTTTAAACAACGGGTATGGGACTATTTCCTCTAGACTACACCTAAAGTTAGTATACACCCATACAAGGAAAATAATTGTTTTCTTTTTCCTTTATTTTCCCCACTGACTTCCTCAGTTCAACTTTTATTTGATTTATGGTCATGAGGTCACTTTATTTTTTAGTTCTTATATCTCTAGTCCAGACCAAATATCCCCAGAACTGCAGTGGTAAAATTTGTGAAGATACAGTTCTCAATCCCATATTCTACTATCATGCTTTTCTAATTATGTAAATCACAAAGGTGGGGCAGGTGCAAGAAAATAGAAAGGCCTAATGAATTTATTCTTGCATTCCCCTACCACCAAACTACAGGTGGTGTCTCTATGCAGATAAATATCTACTGGTATAAAACATTTGAATCATCATATTTTATTCTTATAGCAACCTATGAAGTATGCATTTGCAAACATTATTCTCATTTTAAAGATTAATAAATTAAAATTTGGAGACATTAATAAGTTGCCCAAAGTATACAGCTAGCAGAACTTAGATTCAAACTCAGGGTTCCTTGTTTCCAAATTCTAATAGTTCTTCTACTCTGTCACATTACATCTCTATTTCAAGCAAAATATTACTTCATTTCTGAATCTAAAACACAGATATAGAGATCATACTATACACTCGAATACTATAAAGCACTAATCTATAGACCACACTTTAAAAGTCCAGCAATTTAGGTGATATTTGGGTCACATCCTGATCACTTCTACATGATGGTCAGAATATTCATGTAGGAATTGATACCTCATAACATCCTACACAGGCATTTTTAATAGTATTTTATTTTTTCCCCAGTTACATGTCAGGAACATTTTTAGCATTTATTTTACATGATTTTGAGTTCCAAATTTTTCTCCCTCCTCCCCTCGCCTCTTCTAAAAATGGTAGGCAGTTTGATATAGTTTATACATGTACTATCATGTAAAAATATATCTATATTAGTCACTGTCGTGAAAGAAGAAACAGATCAAAAGGAAAAAAAAGAGAAAGAATAAAATAAGTGGAAAATATACGCTTCAATCTGCATTCAGGGTCCATCAGTTTCTTTATATGGATGTACATAGCATTTTCCTTTATAAGTCCTTTGTACTTGTTTTGAATTATTGTGTTGCTGAGAAGAGCTAAGTCATTCATAGCTGACCATCACACAATGTTGCTGACACTGCATATGATGTTTTCCTGATTCTGCTCATTTTACTTTGCATTTGTTTGTACAAGTCTTTCTAGATTTTTTTCTGAAATCTGCCTGTTCATCATTACTTATTGTGTAATAGTATTTCATTACATTCACATACCATAGCTTGTTCAGCCATTCCCCAAATGATGGGTATCACCCTCAATTTCCAATTCTTTGCCACCACAAAAAGAGCGGCTATAAATATTTTTGTACATGTGGGTTCTTTTCTCTTTTTTATGATCTCTTTGGAATGTAGACCTAGTAGTGGTATTATTGAATCAAAGGGTAGGTACTGTTTTATAGCCCTTTGGACATAGTTCCAAATTGCTTTCCAGAATGTTTGGATCAGTTCACAACTCCACCATCAATGCATTAGTGTCCCAATTTTTCCACATCTCTAACATTTATTATTTTCCTTTTTTGTCATGTTAGCCAATCTGATAGGTATGATGGTCCCTCAGAGCTGTTTTAATTCGTATATGTGTAATCAAAAGTAATTTAGAGCACTTCTTCATATCACTAGAGATAGCTTTGATTTCTTTATCTGAAAACTGCCTGTTTTCATATCCTTTGACAATTTATCAATTGGGAATGGCTTGTGTTCTTGTAAATTTTACTCAGTTCTCTATATGTTTAAGGAATGAAGCATTTGTGAGAGGCACTTGCTGTAAAGATTGTTTCCCATCTTTCTGCTTTCCTTCTAATATTGGTTGCCTTGGTTTTATCTGTACAAAATCCTTTGTAATTTAATATGATGAGAATTATGTATTTTTCATTTTGTAATGCTCTCTTTTATTTGTTCATGGATTCTTCCCCTCCCCAAAAATCAGACAGTAGGTTATTCTTTGTTCTTCTAATTTGTTTATGGTACCACTTTTAATGTCTAAATCATGCCAAGGATCTATCATATCTAACTTTTCTAATATTATATTTACCTCCTTAGTTTCTTTCTTGTTTATTTTTTGGTTAGATTCATCAAGTTCTTAGAGGGGAAAATTGAGGTCCCCCCATAAGTATAGTTTTGCTATTTCTTCCTGTAATTCATTTAACTTCTCCTTTAAGAATTTGGATGATATACCACTTGGTTCACATATGTTTAGTATTGATATTGCTTCATTGTCTATGGTACTTTTTGGCAAGATGTTGTTTCCTTTCTTATTTTTTTAGTTAAGTCTATTTCTGCTTTTACTTTGTCTAAGATCAGGATTGCTACCCCTACTTATTTTACTTCAGCCGAAGCATAATAGATTCTGCTCCAGCTCATTACCTTTACTCTGTGTGTATCTCTCTGCTTCAGGTGTGTTTCTTGTAAACAATATATTGTAGGATTCTGGTTTTTGCACCACTCTATCTGCTTCCATTCTATGAGAAAAGTTCATCCCATTTTAATTCACAGTTGTGATTACTAATTATATATTTCCCTCCATCCAATTCTTTCTTCTATCCTTTCTCTCCTTTAACCCTTTCCCTCCTAACCAGTGTTTTGTTTCTGTCTACCACCTCCCCTGTCCTCTTTTTTGTCAGTTCCATTACCATCCTGACCTTTACTTTATCTCCTCCCCTCCTACTTCCCTGTCAGGTAAGATAGAATTCTATGTTCAACTGATTTTGTATGATTCCCCCTTTGAAGGTTCAAGCAATGCTTGTCACCTACCCTCCCATCTTCCATTCCACCATAATATAGGTCATTCACACCTCTTGATATGAAATAATGTACTCCATCCTACCTCTCTCCTCCTTCTTCAAACATTGTACTTTTCTTACTCATCCCTATTTTTTTTTGTCATTCACTCAAATTCACCTTATACCCATACCCTCTGTCTATGTATATTCCTTCTAGCTGTACTGTTAGTGATATGATTTTTAAGAATTAGAAGTATCATCTTCCTCTGTAGGGATATAAATAATTTAGCTCTATTGAATCCCTTATTTTTTCTTTTCTCTTTTTAGCTGTTAGTACTGCTCTTGAGTATTGATATTGGAGGTCAAATTTTTTGTTTAGTTCTGGTCTTCTCTTGTGAAAGCTTGAAATCCTTCTATTTCATTGAATGACCATTTCCCCCCTGATGCATTATACTTAATTTTGCTGGGTAAATGATTCTTGGTTGTAGTTTTAGCTCCTTTGCCTTCCAGAATATCGTGTTCCATGACCTTTTAAGTCACAGCTGCCAAGTCCTCTGTGATCCTGATTGTGACTTCCTGATATTTGAATTGCTTCTGTCCACTTGTAGTATTTTTTCCTTGACCTGATAGTTCTGAAATTTGGCCATAATGTCCTTTGGGGTTTTTATTTTGGGATATCTTTCCTGAGGAGATTGATGGATTCTTTCAATACCTATTTTTCCCTCTGGTTCCAGGACATCAAGGCAGTTTTCCTTGATCATTTCTCAAAATGTGCTTTCCAGGTCCTCCTTTTGATTATGCCTTTCAGGTAGTTCAGTGATTCTGATATTGTCTCTCCTGTACTTATTTTCCATGTCAGTTGTTTTCCCCATGAGGTATTTTATATTTTCTTCCATTTTTTTCATGTTTTAAAATGTATTTGATTGATTTTTGTTGTCTCATAGAGTCATTAGTTTCCACTTGCCCAATTCTAACTTTTGAGATATTGTTTTCATCAATTTTGTACTTTCTTTTCCATTTGGCCAATTGTACTCTTCAAGGAGTTGTTTACTTAAGTGGATTTTTGTATCTCCTTCTCCATTTGGCCAATTTTACTTTTTAAGCAGTTTTCCAAGCTGTTGTCCCTTTTTTCAGAATTCTCTTGCACCACTCTCATTCCTTTTCCCAATTTTTCTTCTACATCTCTTATAAGATTTTAAACTCCTTTTTGAGCTTTTCCATGAGTACTTTCCGGGCTTGAGACCACTTCCAGTTTTTCTTTGGAGTTTTGCCCATAAGTGTTTTGACATTGTGCCTTGATCTTTCCTGTTACCATAATAACTTTTTTATGGTCACATTCTTTTTTTTTGCTCATCTTTTTTGGCTTTTTAAATTTCTTTTAAATTTGAGCTCTGCACTCAGGGTGGGAGGGGCACTGTCTCAGGCTTCTTGTACCATTGGCTACAGTCCCTGGTTGTTTACCTGGTGTTGCACTGATGTTGGCCAGAGGCCCATGGTGGATCCTTGTGTCTCCTGCTCTGCTGAGGGGTGTGGTGGGGGAGTGGCTGGTTGCTGCTAGGAGTTGTAGGGGTATCATAGTTTACCTGGTGCTGAGCTGCAGTGGTGGTATATGTAGTATGCTGAGGTCTGGTGAGGTGTTTCTGCATTTCCTGGGGCTATACTGAAGTACACTGCAATCTGGCTCATGGAAGATGCCTGTCAGCCCAGAGCTGTGCTGAAGTACCTGGTGGTTCTTAAAGCTGGAGTCTGCAGGTTCCCCTGGCTATGGTAAGACACATAAGGGATCCTGGTATTGGTGTTTGCCTGCTCCACCACATTGAGGCTCAGAATCTCCCTCTGGTTTGCTGAAGTGGGGCTTGCTTCTGGTTTGCTGGGATACTTCCTGTCCTGGAATGTGCTCCACTTTTACCTGAGTGAAATGGACCTTTCTTGCCAATCTTCCAAGTTTCTTGGGCTAAAATATTGTTTTACTGAATCTTTTTGCTGGTTCTGCATTCCAGGATTTGTTTTAGGGTGCTCTTTTAAGGTTGTTTGGAGCTTAGTATGGGACAGTTACAATGATTTACTGCTTACCCTGCCATCTTGGCTCCCAGAAGTCTATCAGAACCCTAACTTCTATTCTTTAAAAATATCTAAGAGCCAATTTCATTTTTTTTTAATATATGAAACCCTGCAAACATTGTGTTTAGAAATGTAAGGATAAAAAGCATTTCATTCATGATATACTTTAGAGCCCCAATTCATGGCACATATTAGATATCAATAGTAGAATATAATAAAAGCAAGCTTTTAAATAATACTTAATGATTGCAACATGCATTACAAATAATATCTCATCTGATCTTTGCCATAACCCTGGGAGGTAGGTGCTTTTATTATCTCTATTTTACAGATCAGGAAACTAAGATACATAGTAGTCAGATGATTGGCCCAGATTTGAACTCAGGTCTTCCTGATCCAAGGTCTCACAGTCTATCTGTTGCACCACCTAACTGCCAAAGACTTCTCAACTTCCTATACACACATTTTTAAGTGGGTCTCCTTACTTCAACCCTTCTTGATATCAACACTGCATTTTAACTGCAGCTGAGGCCCTTTTTCTGAGTAGCCAGAGTGAGGATGAAAGACTAGATATAAAGCCTTCCTTAAGACACAGCCTTCTTGGCCATCTTTATTTTTAGCTCTCTCATCTTCCACTCTGATAACCAGAAATATGCTACTTTGGTAGCACCACTGCCAGAGACAATTTCAAAATTCTAGTAAGTATCTTGGTGTCAATTTAGTCTACAAGCATAACAATATTAGGTATTTCCCCTGTCCTGCAGCTAGCAAATTCATACTTCTTATTCCAAAATTCCTGTTATTTAGAGTCATTTCCTATAGATATGACAGCAATTTTTTCCTATTATTTTCCCTGTACTCTCATTCCTAATCAAATCAGCATTACCCCTCCCCAGTCTGAAGTATTTGTTGAATGCCAACTATATGCATATCATTGTCATAAGGTGATATAAAAGATACAAAATAAGTGTAAGGTGATCTCTGTCCATAACAAGCTTACATTCAAGCTTGCAAGATTAATGATATGATACAATTATCCTTCCTGTTTCTTGTATCTTTAATTTCTCTCTTTTGAATGGCTCCTTCCACTCAACAGACAAATATACTTGTCTCCCACATTCTAAAATAATCTCTTCCTAAAATTCTGTTATTCCTTTTAATAGCTCCCATCTCTCTCTCTTCACTGTACTGCCAAACTCCTTTAAAGATTAATCTTTAAACCCCAGAACACAGATTAATACTTGGAAAAGATATGTGATTTCATATGTGGGGGGAAATCTGGTAAGAAAAATCCCTGTCCTAAAGCAGATCATCAACTATTCTGAAACTTATGGCTTCAGGGAATTGCCTGACAATCAATCAACAAACATTTATCAAGCTCCTACTGTATGCCAGGAACCGTGCTAAGCAGACTTACAAGAGATTAGGTAATCTACTATGAGATAGACAGTATAAGTCTGAAAGGTCTTCCTGATTCCAAGACTAGTTCTAATTTAGTACTCCATGCTGCCTCTCAGTTTAACAATTAAGTTAACAAATTAAGAATTTTAAAGCCAATTGTGAATGTAATAGAAAAAAAAAGGGAGAGATAAGCATGACCTGAGTATATTGTAAGGTTTCCAGAAGTATATTCAAGCTGACCTTGCTCTAGAAATAAGGATATTTGGATAGGTGGAGCAATGGAAGAAGCACAGTCTTGCTGAGGGACACATTAGTACAGATGTGGATATAAGACTCACCAGGGCTTCTGTGACAATTTACCCTTAATTGGAGGAGATAATACAATTTGAGGAGTAGTGAGAAATAAAATTTGATAGATGTTTTGGAACCAAATTGTGGAGAGCTTTGAAAACTATTTACACTGAAATTTCAATATTTGATGATTTGAATACTCTGTGCATTTCAAAACTGTATAGAGAATAACAATCAATAATGAAAATTCCTAAAGAATAAGATTAACTTGTGAGGGTTTTTGAGTGTGTGTGTGTGTGTGTGTGTGTGTGTGTGTGTGTGTGTGTGTCTTTAGATTTGGACTACTTGAATAATCTATGTTAAATTGATTAATTAGGGTTCAGCTTCAAGTTCAATTATAAAGGGTAATCTTTTTTTAATTTATTTCATTAAAATTTCTAAATTGCATGCAAAAAGTTTAACATTCACGTTTTAAAATTTTTGAGTTCCTAATTTTCCCCCTCCACATGGCTTGAGAAGGCAAGTATTACAATAGATTATACATGTGAAGTCATACAAAACGTATTTCTATATTAGTCATGTTGTAAAAGAAAACACATAAAAATGCCAAGAAAAATAAAGTAAGTAAAAAAAAGTATGCTTTAATCTGTACTCAGGGTTCACCAGTTCTGGAGATGGATAATATTTTTCTTCGAGTCCTTTGGAGTTATCGTGGACCATTGTCTTTATCAGAATAGCTCAGTCCATAGTTGATCATCCTTACAATATTGTGTTACTGTGTACAATGATCTCCTGGTTTTGTTCATTTCACTTGGAATCAGTTTGTTTGTCTCCGCATCTTTTTCTGAAACTATTTTGCTCATCACTTTTTATAATACAACAGTATTTCACCACAATCATATACCACCACTTCTTCATCCACTCCCCAATTGATGGGCATTCCCTCAATTTCCAATAATTTGCCCCTACAAAAAAGAGCTGTCACAAGTATTTTTGTACAAATAGATCCTTTTCTATTTTATTTGATCTCTTTGGGAGATAGATGTAATAGTGGTATAACTGGATCAAAGGGTATGGACAGTTTTATAACTCTCTGAGCATAATTCCAAAATATTCTCTAGAATGGGTGAAGTAGTTCACAACTCAAGCAACAATGCATTAGGGTCCCCATTTTCCCACATTCCCTCCAGCATTTGTTATTTTTCTTTGCTGTCATGTTAGCCAGTTTTAATAAGTGTGAGGCGGTATCTCAGAGTTGTCTTATTGCATTTCTCTGATCAACAGTGATTTAGAATATTTTTTCTGACTACTGATAGCTGATTTCTTCTAAAACCTGCCTGTTCACATCCTTTGAACATTTATCAACTGGGGAATGGCACTTTTTAAAAAATAGATTTGGCTCAGTTCTCTAAAAATCTGAGAAACAAGACCTTTATCAGAGAAATTCGCTCTAAGCTCCTGCCCCCGTTTTCTATTTTCCTTCAGATTTTTCCTGCATTAGTTGTGTCTGTGCAAATGTCATGCAATTGAAATGATCAATTTTACTTCCTATCATCCTATCTATCTCTTGTTTAGTCAGAAATTCTTTCATTAAGGGATAATCATTGTTGATTTAAGTAACAAACAATCTGTGCTTTTCTAAGAATAATTATTTCTGTGAACCTTCCCTTATGCCCCTAGTTGTTATTATTCCCCTTGGCCTGTAATTAACTTTTATTTACTTTTGTGTGTGTGTGTGTGTGTGTGTGTGTGTGTGTGTGTGTGTGTGTGTGTATGTGTGTGTGTGTGTTGTACCTCTTCTGCCAATAGAATGAAAGTTGCCTTAGGGCAGGGAATGTTTTATATTTCTTTTTTTTTCTTCAACCTTAGTATGCAGTCCAGTGCCTTGCAGGGAGGTGGTTGACAGATGATTGATGAGTTAAATTGAATTGAGCTGAAAATATCATCTGAACATGAATGTCAGTTAGAAATTCATAAGGCTGAAATTCCTTGGTGATATTAAAAGCAGCTAGTCTTGATGACAAGCAGAATAAATTATAATAAATGACATCACTTTATGGGCCTAAGATATATCTTCAGCTGTGATATATTCTCTGAAGTCTGGATTATTTACTCACTTCAAAAATGTTGATAAATCTTGGTAGGATGACTCAAGGTAGATAGTATGAGATAGCTTCCTGTTTCTAGAGTGCTATATTGGGGTTCTAGCCACATTCTTGACAATATCTAACAGTGCTGAGCATAATGCTTTGTGTATAGTAGGTATTTGATGAATGGTTGTTGAAAGAATCCATGATTTCTTCCATAGCATATATGTACTTTATTTAAAAAAAATTATTCCCATTTGCATACTCCTCCACCTCACCTCTTCTTTTTGAGAAGTAAATAAAATATATTTTTCTTTACATAATTCCTCATGCTTGGTAACCTGCCATTATGAATGGCAAGGTCCAAATCAGTTATGCCATGGTATGAACACACGGATTCTTAAAGAATACGTAATTTCTTTAGCATGGTGAATATCTTCGCAGGGAATTCCCTCTACCCATACAAATCACACTCTACTTTTTGAGGCAGTTGCTTGAATTACACTGAGGTTGAATGACTTACCCAGGGTTAAGCAGCAAATAAGGTTCAGAGGATAGAATTGAACCCAGGAATTCCTGCTTCCAAATTAAGCACTGTCTCCTCTATATCATATTGCTTCCATAATGTTTGAGTAGTGGTTAAAACATTTAGAATTTTAACACTTTATGTGAAAAAACTTCCATTCTCATCTATGATCTATTATTTACTCATTTGTTCATTGTAAAAAGTAAGTGAGGTCTCTACCTCACAGAGATTTTGCAAGAGTTGGCATGTTTTTAAGAAGGACTAAATGTAAAATCAGCAGACATGAGTTTGAAAGCTGAATCGATTAGTTCCTACTTATTAGGGTATGGATAAGTTCCTCAAGCCTCTCTGAGCCTTAGTTTCATCTTTAAAATGACTATAATAATGACACGTACCACCTATTTCAAAATAATAGTGCCTTGTGACCCTGAAAGTGCAATAGAGATGTGAAATACTATTTATAGTTGACATGCTCTACTGGGCTTTCCTAAACCAATTTAAATTCTTTAAAATGACATATGTTGAAATTGTAGCACTGTGGAAAGAGCACTGACCCTGGGGTCAGAGGACTTAAGTTCAAATTATATTTCTGATGTTTTATACCTGTCTGACTGAGGGCAAGCAATTTAAATTCTCTGAGCCTCTGTTTTCTCACCAGTAAAAACAAGTATTGGAGCCTGGATGTATTTTGAGGTTCTGTGATTCTGTGAGGTTCTACCTCTATGATCCCAAGTGTTTTTTCTTCTTTTTTGTTTATTTGATGTGTTTCTATACACTTTTTTATTTTGAGACCATAGTGTAACAAAGGAGGCAGTGGACATACTTTTGTGTTTTTACTCGAACCTGGAAAGAATCTCCCTACCCCTCTCTTTCTGTAGAAATAATTTTTAAAAAATATATGAAAGTCCTGTCTGCCTTTGTCTGAATTATTAGCTGTGATATGAAACATCTCTGAATCCCCTGGCTTTTTCAATTTCTGGAATAATCATTTTAACTGTCATCTTTTAAAATTCTCCTTAACCACAGGACCCTTAATGAATGCCTGTTGATTTTGATATCCACCTAGCCTTTATCTTCAAAGACTTATTAGGACATATGTACAATGCCTCAGAATTCACTCTTCCTCAGCTTTCAGTCAAACATCTGTGAGGTATGGAAGGATGGCCAGAACTAGATACTGCATATGATGTATCATTTTTTCATATTTATTAGATAATAAAGTAGTAATTTTAAAAGTTTCATAGTGCTATTACAAATGAAATAATTGAAAACTATTAGATACATGTGTGTAATAGTGCTCTTTATATTTCAAGATAACAATACTACTAACAGTTATGCTACCTTATTTCACACCAATAAATAATCCCAATGGATCTCTGATCTCATTAATGTGGATATTATTTCCAATGATGAAGATTCAAGCCATCTCAAACCTGCATATCCTATGCAGATCTTACCTACATTCTCTAACAACTCTGTTGCACAGAGTTCTCCATTATGTGTTAGAGAAGCTTTCTTCATGTTCTGTCCACATTGCATGGAAACAAATGAAGTTTGTGAGCTGTCAGTCCCTTGTCCTGCACTCTCACTCCATAAATAGGCCATCGTTTCCCCCCAGCCATTTTCCCCCACATAGCCTGTTTAGTGTCCTTTGATCCTTTTCCCACTCCTCAACCACCATCACTGTAGAAGCAAAATGGGATTGTAAAGGACTGACTGAAGTATGTTTTATATTTGTCTTGTGTCATGAGTGGCTGTGGCCAAGGAATTCAGCAGCAAGTGGCCAGCTAACTGGTGTGGGCCTCATTGAACTTAGGAAAACTGGGCCTCAGACACATTCTGTTGACCAGACCACATTTGAAGAAGTTATTCCATTTTGGGGGTTTTGTTTCATTTTATTTTTGCATTTCTTTACACGTAAAACATTTAACAAAGCAACTGACACATAGGGGCACTTAATAAATATTTATTAACTTGATTTGACTTGGGAACCCATCAGAGTCTGTATTTTCTTTTTTTCTCTTTTTTACAGTCTGTATTTTCTTGGCATAGCCTTCAAAATTTGAAGTTCTCCATCATATCACCAAGAACCGTTGGCATAGAATATTTTTCCTCCACACACCCCACAAACTTAAATGCAGGTGCAAGAAGAAGTAGAATTGTTGCGGGAAAAACGTAGGGGCTCAGAGAAGGTTCTCTTTACTCTTTTGCACTTAAATGTAAATTCATATGCTCTCAGCCTGCCTGAACAGTGTGGCAAAGAATTAGAGTCTGACTGGCATATTTCCAGGAAATTCCGGAGTATGGAGAGCTAGAATGTTCTTTTGGTATTCTCCTGGAATGGCATGTTCAGCATTCACAATAAGTTTACAATCCTATCTATAGAATGATATTCATGAAAGAAGAGAGGAGAGAGTGTGAGCTATAAATAGGTATCAATTCTAGTGGTAATGTTGTCTTTTTCTACATACTCCAAAGGAATGTACTAAGGCAACGATGGCTATTCAAAAGGGGTTGAAGATTTTCTCAGAAGTATGCTTTGTTTGCCTAAATGGTTCAGCTTAATTGATTTGCAGCATCCTTTTAAAGAGGGTGAAAGTTTTCAAGAGGCTATTTTCTAGCTTTGCCCATGCTGCGTCATCACTTAATTTATAGATAACGTGTACTGTGCAAAAGATAAAATTATACATGTTAAATCACACATAACCTTGGCTATACTTATCTAACATTTTTTTTCCTTCATTCTTTCCAAAAATGAACATGAAATCACAATCTAGCCTTTTCCTTTTGCCTTGATATTTTTATTCCGAAAAAATTTCCTCCAAAGGAAAAAAAGACATTATAGAAATCAAAATTTATAGAAAATTAGACAAAAAGGCATTATGACAGAGAGAAGTTGGAAGAGTCTATGGAGGCTCTGCTGCAAGAGCCCCTGAATTAGCAAGAGTCTAAGCAATAGCTGGGCAACAACAACAACAACCACAAATGACAACAGCTAGGCATTTATGTAACATTTTAAGGTTTGCAAAGTTCTTTACAAATATTATCTCATTTTATCCATACAATTACCCTGGATGTGGATGCTATTATTCTCCCATTTTATAGAGGAGGAAACTGAAGCACATGGGTTAAATGACTTGCCAGGGTCACAGAAAATTTATGATTTTGAAGAGGGATTTGAACTCAGGTCTTCTTGACTCCTATTCTAGAATTTTATCCATTGTACTATCAACATGACCCTAATGATCATGACGATTTCCCACAGCCTGTAGCTTACTACTCTTTCACCATTACTATAGGATAGGGCAGAAGAATATAGCCCAGGCCATCCCATAACTACTGCCTTTCTCCCTTTCCTTCCTGCCCCAGAAATGGGGGCATTGAGATCTTATTCTAAATTCAAGGATATCTTCTTCTTGAGGGATTAAAGGAGTAAAGAAACAATTGAAAATGATTGGCTAATAATTAGAAGTCAAGGAAAATTTTTTTAAAAGTTAAGAAATTTCATATATAAAAGAAGGAAGTACCAAAGTAATGAAGAATTGCAAACTGAAACTGTGATACACTCAACAGAAGAAACATTAAATGATAAAACAAGTTAAATAGGAGACCCATGAAAAGTGTGAGAGGAAAATAAAAGTAAAATTCTATAGCAAAAATCAAAGAAAGATGGAAAGGAATAGCTTTAAAACTGCCAAAATAAATAGAACAATAAAAAATTAGTGATAGAAATTCAATAAAGAATAAATGGAATTGAACAAAAGTTAATTATCAATGAGAAAAAAAGTAAAAAATAAGCCCCTTTAGGCAGAGAAGTCAGCAATGTAATGTATAAGATTTGGAAGATAAAGAATAGGGGATTACATAAAGAAGATCACTGATACTTTTAAACATGCTATAAAGCAGTTTTCATTAAAATTATATGCTAATGGTCAAAAGTGAAATAAAAAAAACATAATAAGGGGGAAAGAGGAACTTCAGGAATAAAAATACATATATGTATATATTGAAAGGAACAGTGTTTCATAAACTTAATAATACTAAAAAAAGCCAGAGAAGGATATATTATCTAACAAATGCCCTTGGGAACATTGACTAAAATATGGCAACACAAATCTTGATCCTTACCCTTATGGCATGTACTCAGTGGGTTGCAGCTGGAATCATAGAATTAAACAGGAGAAAATGGACTACTAAGAATTTAATGTATAAATCCATTTGTTTTTATTCTGGAGATCAAATACATTTTAATTATTAAAATGAAGTCAGTAGGTATTATGCAAATGAATGCAATTATATAAAATAAAGTAATTCTGGTGGAATTATAAATTGATTCAATTTTTTCTAGGGCAATACAACAGTTTTTGAATTGTAGGAATCATCAGGCTCTTTAATCAAATGAGCATACTTTAAAAAACATTCTGCATACTGTTATAAAGGATACCTATTCAAATACATACAATTAATGTGTATGTATAAGTCACAACATTATAAATTTCAAAAATTGGAAATAATTTAAATCAACAATATATGGTAAATGATCAAAAAACTATGGATGCCAATATAACATAATAATATAATACAGTCACATGATAATATATTGTTTAATTTTATTTTTCAAGCTGTGAAATAAATTATGAGGCATATAAAATAGATTAGTAGTATAAGTGAAGAAAGAATACTCGCTATAAAAAATGAGAAACAAATACAAGAGACATATAAAATGAGATTGGACAGGCATACAAAAGAGTAATTAAAGCGCTGTGATCCTATTGTATGAAGAAATTGATTTTAAAGTGAAAATAGTTATAGATGTATGTTTTGTTCTTTAAAGTGAAGCACATAATTTTTAAAGCTACAATTTAGTAGAATTCTAGATAAATAGAAGTATAAATAACAAGGTTAAAATGGCTGTTTTGTAATGTAAAACCCTATACTTAAGTTTATCTCAGTGAATGTAGATATGAATGAATGAAAAGCATTTATCAAGTGCCAGTATAGTGTGCGTAAACATGAATCCTTATTCCATCTCCCCTTCTGACATGGCTTTTCTTTAGGAGGGAGATTGTATTTCCTGTTAGGGTTCTACTGGGTACCCCTGAGAAGACAGGAGCATCTTTCTCTAATGCTCTCAGCCTCAGCCCCTACCACTGTGCTTCTAAGATTATAAATTAAACTAATAAAATATCAATGATTTCCTTATATAAATCAACAATGAAGAAGATATATTTTTTGTGAATTATTTTAAGGTAAGACTTTAACTTTTAACTAAGTTTGTGCAGTAATAACAGTTGGCATAAAATATCTCCCAGTAATTCAGTAATATGATCTCACAAGTACATATCATTTCCAGAGGAGAATAGATTCAAACTTATTCTCTTCAGAATTTCTGCCTTGATCTTCACTGTTCCCATAAGGAGAGCCTATAGCACATTTTTTTTTTGCAAAGGTGTTTGCTTATTTCATGGCCTTTAAAAAAAATGAACTCTCCTGCTAGGGAGCAGGGGCACTGACCCAAGCTTCCCAACACAGTTGGGAGCCCAGTGTCTGGTCACTGACTTTGTGTGCTGGGACCTCTGATGCTGGCAGTTGGAGGACATAGGGTTCTGGCAGCTTACCTGGTGTGGCTGGAATCAGCAACACTGGAACTCTAGGGGTAGGATTGGGTAGTCTGGTCCCTGGAGGTTGCCTGCTCACCTGGGCCTTTCACTTTTTTTGGCTCCTTGTAGATGGATGTTTTGCTGCTGCAGGATATTTCTCCTCCTGGGGCTTTCCCCCTTGGAGCTGCACTTCCAAGAGTTTTGCTGAGGCACGGGGTCCTGGTGTTGGTGCTTGCCTGCTCCATCACCTGGGGTTCAGGATCTCCCCCTGGTATACTGAGGTGTGGCTTTCAACTAGCTTTCCAGACACCTCCTATTCTGTACTGCTCCCCCTCCCCTATGTCAAGAGGGGACTTTCTTGTTAATCCCTCAAGCTTCCTGGGCTACTGGACTGCTGCACTCCATCTTTCTGTTGGTTCAGTTGTTCCAAGGTTTTTCCTGAGGTGATATTTTCTGGGCTTTCAGAAGTAAATAAATGGGGGTAAGAGCAATTTACTTCTTACTCCACCATCTTGGCTCCTGGAAGCAGAACTCCAGTAGGTTTAAACTTAGAGAGTATATGTGATAACCATACTTGATGAGAAGTCAGTTTTTTTTCCTATTTGTGGATTGTTCAAGGAAATTTCCCTCAAGCTTGGTAAATCTGTCTTCAGTCTACTCTTGGTTCTTTCTGGAGACCTTGTTATCAGCTGATTCAAGGGTAGCACTAGGACACCAATGTAAGAAAGACTTACAACACATTTCAAATCATTTAAAGCTCAAAAGTCCTCTTTTAACCAAAGGAGGGGAGGAGTGGATGAGACCCAAGCAGGATGAAGCCAAAGCCTTTCCTCTCTCTTCCCAGAAGTAGATCTTTCTCATAGGATGTCATTGAGCATCATGCTTGCTTCAACCTTTCTTAAAAAAAAAAAATAAACTCAACTACAGAGCCAGAAATGTGAACATCTTAAAAAGCCCAACAACAATGGTATGGGTTTTACCATATTTCCACTTAAAGGACTCCAATTACACCATCTGGTAAGGGTGGAGGCCCTGAGGGTCATCTCATTTCGTTCCTTACCTCTCTAGGTCATGTGTCCGTGAAAAACAGGCCTGTCTTTTGCCTTTTCATTTTTTTTTCTTTTCCATTTTAGATTCATAGAAGAGTCTGTGCTCTGGCCTAGAAGCATAAGCCAAGGAAGTCTCTGGAAATCCAAGAATCAAAATTGAATATTGCAGCCCACTCAGCATTAGTGACCTGAGGAGCAAAGTCTGAAGACATTTTCACCACAAAAATTAGCACTGCTGGCTTTGGATTTAAATTTAGTAGATTGATACTAAGAAGGAACTGGGAGGGGATCAGTTAGGATATATACTCATTGTTTTATTTTTTTCCATGGTCGCAGAGAATAAGCTAGATTTAAAGCTGATGGGGTTTAATTTTGTTAGATCTACATAAGTATCTATGCAAGAAACTGTTATGCTTGAATTAGTTCTTAAGGACAAATATATTATACTTTTTGTTTTCCACAAGCCCATGTATCAATGAACAATTTTCAGCTGATTTATTCTCCCCTAAATACAACAAAATGAACTCAAATATATCAGTTTCTATTCAGCAACAGGATCCCAAAGATGGAAGCAGAGGGAAAAAAATACGGTACTTTTTTTATAATAACAGTTTAAAACTACTCTGGAAAGTAATTATTGGCAAGGGCTATAGAATCTATAAATGTAAGAAGTCTATAAATGTATGATGTATATGCACAATGTCCCCCACCAATATTCTATCTCAATGCCCCATTGTTGTGTGGAGGTTAACCCAACAGAGCCTACTAAACTGGAAAAGCCTCAAGTATCAATGTGGTCACAGATTGTATGTTGTCAGAACAACCAGCTGGCTTTATTAAAGTGAGGATGATAATACTGTACTACCTTTTTAAAGGAGTTGTTATGAGGGAAGTGCTTTGTGAACCTCATGTAGTACAAAAAGATGAATTATTTACTGAAGGGCAAAGTAAGTATGCCCACTGCAATGAAATCAAAGAGCTTGTATTTTTTGAAATAACAGATAGGATGGACATTCTCCTATACTAGAACTTGAAAGAGGAAAATTTAGGACAAAATAAAATTTCCTACATGTTAACTATTACAAATAAATATTTTATTTATGTTCTGGATAGTAAATATAAAATTCACTACGCCTAAGGGATGGTAAAGGATGAAAGTAAGTAGTTTCAAAAGAGGTCCATATAAATCCAAATCTGACAGGCCCACACAATTAAGGGAAAATAGGAAAGAGGCAGCTGAGGTGCATAGAAAAAAATATTGGACTTAGGAACAGACAATGTGTTTTGAATCCTGGTTTTACCAATGAATATTTGTTTAACCTTGGGAAAGTCAAATCTCTAAAGGTCTCATTTTCTCATGTGAACTCGATCCCACTAGTGATATAAATGCTGATGTAGTCTTGCTTTCCCATTCTGTTTGTCCCAGTTTTTTATTTTTACATTTATGTACCAGTGGTATATCCAACACCTTGTGAATAATTCCTCTATATCTCTTGCCATTTTGTGGACAATAATGGAACATTCAGTCTCTATCCTGTCTAGCTCTTGTTTTAGCTCTGCATGACCAACGTGTATGTGTATGTGTGCATATGTGTGTGTGTGTGTGTGTATTTTTTTCCTCCTGTGATTCATTTCTCTGATGATATTTTTTCATGCTGCTCTTACCACACAATTCCTCTTTGGTAATGTAATGCAGCCTGATCAAATGTAGAATGAAACTCTTTTTGTTTGATGGTAGCCAATGAAACAGTGAATGCCCTCAGTTCTATGTGGCTTCATTTCACTTTTGCGGTGACAGTGTCAAAATGACAGAAAAGGGGTTGGAAGGTGCTAGGAATCAGGTAAATTTTAGATTGTATAACATTAACTTAGTTCTGCACATAGAAAGCATTACATAAATGTTTCTTGAATTGAATTTAATTATGTGAAAGCCTTCAATCATTTAGTACCATTCAAATTCATAAGACTGAGGGGATATAATCAACTAGGCTAATTTTCATGTTAAATAAAGAGGAACCTTTCTTTGAGAAGATTCTAGAACTTTCTTTTGAGCTGCTGCTTTTCCATTTTTTATTCAGTATGTGTCTTCTCCTCAGTGCACCTGTGTGTGTTGGCTCCTTGCACTGTCATTCACAGATGGTTTAACGTTCCTGTTGTGTTTTAAAGGAAGCTAAGAGAGAGTTTTCAACATGTGCAAAGCAGAGATCTTTGACAGCTGGCTGCCAGGATTTCAGAGAAGTGTTTAACTTGACTGTCTTTTCAGTCACCTAAACAGCATACGTGCATCGGTCAAGTCTATTTATCAGTTGAAAAGGCTAGTTGGGTTCCTATGAAATCAGTTCTAATATCATTAATGCCTAAGTCTTAAATGTGCAAGTTACAATTGTTTCATCTTACTTCTAGCATCTCTGCTGTAAATTGCTAGAGTTTTATGGTTATTTCCTATCCATCATTTTTTAATGTCATTTCCAGACACCATGTCTCAGAGAGGGAGTACTTTAGGGAATGATTTTGTACTGCCCATCAATTAGGGTCCCTAGTGTACTAATGTCATTCTGGGAAATAAGTTCATCAGTACCGAGCACTTCTGGGAACAACAACAAAAGCTGTAGATTCTTAGAAATTAAGGATGAAAGAAGGTGATGAGGTCACTCTCTTACAAAGCAGAGTAATTCCTTGCTGTACAGTTAAGATACTGTACCAGCCTGACTTTTAGAGATAACAGTGCTAGGGATACTACTATAATTGAATATTCTATTTGACCAAGTAAGCCAATTTTCTCTTTAGGAATTAAAAAAAAACCCTCTAATTTTCTAAGTTTATTGAGATTCAACATCAACAGCATAATCACAGAGCTTTTTTTTTGTTTAGTATTTCATTTTTCCATAGTTACATGTAAAAACAATTTTTAACATTCATTTTTTAAAAGAGTACAAATGCCCTTCCTTCCTCCCTCCTCAACCTGTCCCCTCATTGAGAAGACAAGCAATTCAATATAGGTTATACATGTGTAGCCATGCAAAACATTTCCATATTATTCATGTTGTGAAAAAATAAGGAGACAAAAAAAACACACAAGAAAAAGTAAAAAAAAAAAGTATGCTTCAATCTATATTTCAGACATCATCAATTCTTTCCCTGGGGATGGATAGCATTTTTCATTATGAGTCCTTCAAAGTGGTCTTGGATCATTGTTTTGCTGAGAATAGCTAAGTCATTGACAGCTGATCACCTTACAATATGGTTGTTACTTTGTACACAGTTCATGTCACTTTGCATTAGCTCATGAAAGTCTTTCCAGGTTTTTCTTGAGATCATCCTGCCCATCATTTCTTTTAACATAATAGCATTCCATCATAATTATATACCACAATAACTTCAGTCATTCCCGAATTGATGGGCATTGCCTCGATTTCCAATTTTTGCCACCAGAAAAGGGCCACTATAAATATTTTTGTAATATAGGTCTTTTTCTTTTTTGCTTTTTATCTCTTTTTAGATATAGATCTGATATCGCTAGGTCAAATGATATGCATGATTTTATAGCCCTTTGGGTGTAGTTTCAGATTGTTCTACAGAATGGTTGAAATAAGTCACAACTTCACCAACAGTGTATTAATATCTCATGTTTTTTATATCCCAATTCATTTTCCTTTTCTGTCCTACTAGCCAACCTAATAGGTATAAGGTAGTACCTCAGAATTGTTATAACTTGCATTTCTCCAATCAATAGTGATTTAAAGCATTTTTTTCATATTACTATAGGTAACTTTGATAATTTCATCTGAAAACTGTTCATATCTTTTGATCATTTATCAACTGGGGATGGATCTTATTTTTATAAATTTGACCCAGTTCTCTATATGTTTGAGAAATGAGGCCTGTATCAGAGAAACTTGTTTCAAAAATTTTTTCACAGTTGCTATTGCTGGCTGAATTTCTCTCCATCCTATTTCCCCCTTTGTTTAACGTATTCTCTTTCTTCCACCCTATTCCTCCTTGAAAGTGTTTTGATTCTGACTACCTCCTCTTCCAATTTGCCCTCCCTTCTGTCACCCCCCCCCACCGTCCCTTTCCCCTCCTACTTTCCTGTAGGGTAAGACAGATTTCTATTCCCAACTGAGTGTGTATGTTATTTCCTTTTTGAACCAATTTATCCCATTTTACCTCTCCCTTTCCCTTCTTTCATCTCTTAATTTTATTTTTTTCAATATCATCCCTTCATATTCAACTTATACCTTTGCACTTTATCTACATATACTTCTTCTAACTGCCATAATAACATGAAAGTTCTTATGAGTTACAAGGATCATCTTCCTACGTAGGGATATAAACAATTTAACCTTATTAAATTCCTTATGATTTCCCTTTCTGGTTTGCCTTTTTATGCTTCTCTTGAGTCTTGCATTTGAAAGTCAAATTTACTATTGAGCTCTGGTCTTTTCATCAAGAATACTTGAACATCCTCTATTTCACTGAATGTTGATATTTCCCCCATGAAGGATTCTACTCAGTTTTGCTGGGTAGGTGATTCTTGATTGTAATGCTAGCTCCTTTGCTCTCTGAAACATCATATTCCAAGCCCTCTGATTCAGTAAAATAAAAGCTGCTAAATCTTGTGTTATCCTGACTGTGGCTCCATGATATGTGAATTGTTTCTTCTGGATGTTTGCAATATTTTTTCCTTGACCTGGGAACTCTGGAATTTAGCTATAGTATTCCTGGATGTTTTCACTTTGGGATCTCTTTCAGGAGTTGATCAATGGATTCTTTCAATTTCTATTTTACCCTCTGATTCTAGAATATCAGGGCAGTTTTCCTTGATAATTTCTTGAAAGATAATGTCTATGCTCTTGATCATGGCTTTTAGGCAGTCCAAGAATTCTTAAATTCTCTCTCTTGTATCTCTTTAAAGGTCAGTTATTTTTTCTAATGAGATAGTTCACATGGTCTTCCATTTTTTCATTCTTTTAGTTTTGTTTTATTGTTTTTTTTTCATTTTTCATCAAGGCATTTGCTTCCATTTGCTCAATTCTAATTTTTAAGGAATTAATTTTCTTCAGTGAGGTTTTGTACCTCTTTATCAATTTGGCCAATTTTACTTTTTAAGGAGCTTTTTTTAAATGAGTTTTTGCCTCTTTTTTCCATTTGGCCAATTCTGATTTTCAAGGCATTCTCCTTATTGTTTTTGTACCTCTTTTACCACTTGGCTTAGTCTGCTTTTTATCTGTTATTTTCTTCAGTATGTTTTTTGTGCCTTCTTTACCTAGCTGTTGACTCGTTTTTCATGGTTTTCTTGCATCACTTTCATTTTTCTTTCCATTTTTCCCTCTACCTACCTCTCTTACTTGATTTTCATAATTCTTTTTGAGCCCTTCCATGGCCTGAGACCAGTTCATAATATTTTTGGAGGCTTTGGACATTGGAACTTTGACTTTGTTGTCTTCTTCTGAGTATGTGTTTTGACGTTTCTTGTCACCATAGTGACTTTCTATGGTCAGAATTTTGTTGTTGTTGTTGTTTGCTTTCCCATACTATTTCCTGACTTTTACTTTTTTTTTAAAGTGGGGCTCTGCTCCCAGGGTGAAGGGTGCACTGTCCCAAGCTTTGGGGGTTTTATGCAGCTATTTTCAGAGATACTTTTAGGGACCTGTAAGTTTTCAGTTCTTCCAAGCCAGTATGATCTAAGAAGAGATATGTTTACTACTCTCCTGGCAGGTGCTCTGGTCTATGAGTAGCCATAAGCCCTCTTTTCTGCCCTAGACCTGTGATAAGGGTTCCTGTTCCACTTCAGACTGCAAGCTCTAGTCTGCTAGTGCTCTTCCTTGCCTGGGGATTTCCTTGCCCTGGGACTGCACCTTAGGACTGGGACCTGGATTTGTGTATGGGAAAAGCAACAGAGTCCTTCATCCTGTGCTAGGAAGGAGACCCCTGTAATCTCCTTCTGACCAGTTATTCAACCCCTTTACCATTTGTGGGCTGACAGCTCCAGAAGCAGCCACTGCACCTGCTGATTAAGTGGCTTCCAAGGGCTGCTCCTGGTTTGCTGGGGCTGGACTGGGCTGGAGTGGCCTATGCTAGACTTTGATCCACTCTCACCCTGGTGTGACAGATCTTTCCTGCCAACCTTCTAAGGTGTCTTTGGCTAGAAAATGATTTCACACTGTCATTTTGTGGATTCAGCTGCTTTAGGAATTGTTTTATGGCATTTAAAGGTGTTCAGAATGGTTATAGGGAGAAATCAGGCGAGTCACTGCCTTTTCTCAACCATCTTGGCTCTACCTCCTAATCACAGTTAGAATATATTGTGTAGCAGAAATATCTATATATTTGGATAAAAAGCATTTTAGTTTGAATCTGAACTCTGGTACTCCCTGCCTGTGTCACCCTGGATAAGTCATTGACTTCTCTGGACCTCAATTTCTTTTTCCATAAAATCAGGAGGTTGGACTGGATGAACTCTATGGTCATACACAGTTCTAAATTATCCTAATCTATAAACATTTGTTCATTACCCTTCCCTTAAGAAAATCACCAAATAAGTATGTGAAACAAAGACTTATTAACTTATGAAAATTATAAGTCAAAACTTTAATTTGTACTAGGTTTTAACTTTCATATTTAACTGCTATTATATATTTCTTGAATATATATATATGTATAGTATATATTATATATTTCTTGAAATGCTATGTGAAATGAACACAAAGCTAGTTCTTGAAATCCTACACTAAAAGAACAAAAGCACAAACTAAGAATGTAACTTTAATTTGTCCCAGAAAGTGAAATTGAATTAGAAAAGTAGTTTTAGAAAGGATATCCTTAGCAATCATGAATTATAAGCTCTCAGTTTTACATGTGAAAAAAACTGATTACCAGAGGCATAATGTCTTTCCCAAAGAGAAATAGCCAGGAGAGGGAAGCCAAAATTAGTGCCCATGTTTCTTGACTCACTATCTAAGAAGTATTTTTTTTCCCCTTCTACTATATCACACTGATTTTTATAAAACAGCTTGAATGTGATTTTCACATTGGGAATCCTTATTTAAAGGAAAAGTAAAGATTGTTAGTGAAATGAAGGGCTATACTTATTCAAGTTCACATTGCTTGATTTAGTCCATTATTCTAGTGTATTGGGATCATCTGGCTCTTAATTTTCCATGCTCTTATTTGATAAGGGCACCATCTATATTGTCATCAAAACCAATAATAAAATTTTTGAACAAAACAGATGTGAATTCAGAAACCTAAGGCCTGTCACTAGAAACTTCTTTCTAGATTGATTTAATTCATTCATCTCCATTCTTTGAAGTTAGTCTGGGGGTGGGGAACCTGTGGTCTTGAGGCCACATGTGGCCTTCTAGTTCCTTGGGTGGGGCCTTTTGACTGAATCCAAGTTTTTCAAACAAATCCTTTTATTAAGGGGATTTGTTAGGTAAAATTTGGATTCCGTCAAAGGGCTGCTCTTGAAGACCTAGAGGGCCACATGTGGCTTTGAGGTCACAGTTCCTCACTCCTGAATTAGTCCCTGAACATTTACTATACCTCTTCTATATCCTAGTCTCATCTCTTTTTCTTGTCAATACGAAAACCAAACCTTTTTCATTTGCCTTGCTAAAATCCGTGTATATATCTTTTCCACTCTCCTATTCAGTTGATCTAGTTCTCCTTTCCAAAAGAAAATAAAGTTTGTCTGTCTCAACTTGTTCGTGATAAATCCAAAATGATTCAATTGAGCAGTACTTCAACTTTTCTGTGCTCACAAGACATGGCTTTCATCAAACATTACAAATATTAGCCAGGAATGAAAGTTAAGTCCTTTAGTTTGGCAATAGTGTTATAGAATATTGTTTTAATGTTTGGCCTTTCATATAACACTTTAAGGTTTACAAAGTACACACACACACACACACACACACACACATACAGTGTGTATACATATGTGTGTATATATAGTATATTTACATACGTATGTATGTAGACTATACACACATACATACACAGAGAGCTATACAGCAAGATGTGGATAAATATGTGAATATATGCACATATGTACATACACATACTTACATCTGTACCTCTGTCTTCAAAGATTATATATGAAATTTTTATAAATGCTTTGCTGAAATATTTCTATAGTATTTCCCTCATTTACTAGTTGAATTATGTAGTAAGAAAATTAAATAACTTGAATCAGAAATATACTGTTATTAAAATATATATAATCTCATTTGACTCTTACAGCCCTCTGAAGAAATCAATACTATTATAGCTTTCTCAAATGTTAGAGAGTAGTAGAGGCTCAACAAAGGTAAGTAAGTTGCCCATGAATATACAAGGGTAGAGAGGTATTCCAGGGCTCTCCTGATCCTAAATCCAGTGGTCTTTTCATTTTTTTCTACAATGGTTTCCACCCTTTTTAATTTTTATTTTGAAAATTGAGACTGCATTTGTCTGCTTCCATTGTGCAGCACCTCTCTCATTTATACTTCAAAGTTCACAGCAGGAGTTCAAACTCTTATCTAAAATTTATTTCATTATTATAGGAAAAATTCAACCAGGATAAATAAATTGAATTCAATGAAGACAATTAGCTATTATCTTGCTGGCTACATTTATATTATGTATTTTAATTCTCTTTTAATTGTTTTCTCCTATCCTATTCTTTCTGAGCACAATTTTGTTTAATAACAAAGTTATAAACCAAAGTGCTGATTTTTCTAAAAAAGAAATTACCATCCTATTTCCTAAGGTACAGTTCAGCACAGCCCCAGCCTTTCCTTCCTTAACTTTTATGAATCAGAATTAAGAAATGCTTTGTGAGTAATTTGAATGGAAATAAATAATTAATATGGTACATTTCAAATTCATACCATTTCGTTTTCTCACTGTGTTACTCAAGGGGTAGATAAGAATACTATAGGAATACTTCACAAAACATTTAATAAAGTTTCATATATAATCACTGAAGAAAATAAAAGGGAAGATACAACTTGAATGATAATATTCTTAGGTAGATTTAGAACTGGTTGAATGACCAGACACAAGGACTAATCCTTGGGGGTTGATTTCAACTTTGAGGTCTTCCTTTGAGTTCAAGGTCAGAAGGGTGAACTGAAGAGGATTGGAGGCACCATCCTCCATACCCCAGGACTAGAAGTAATTATAAAAATTAAATCATTACAAAAAAATGCACAAAGAAGGAGAAAGAATCTAACCATAAAGAGCTATTATAGGAATGGAGAAGATCAGGTTTCATCTTCATAGGAGGATACTGAATCAAAGAAACCCTCTTCTACCCCAAAGAGTAATGTCAAATGGCCATCTTCCCCAAAAGAACTCATTGAAGAACTTAAAAAAGACTTTAAAAATTGAACAAGAGAGACTGAGGAAAAACTAAAAAGAAAATAATGCAAGAAAAACAAGAAGATTATGGTAATAAAGTCAACCAATTAGAAAAGGTGATCCAAATCTTTTTTTAGTTATTTTTTAATTTTCACTTAGTGATGCTGTAAATAAGAATTAGAACCAATAGGAGGAACCACCAGAAAGAGGAAAAAAAACTCAACAGAAGAAAAATATAGCAAATAGTATGCTTCTATCTGCATTCAAACTCCATAGTTCTTTCTTTGGATGTGGATAGCATTTTCCATCACAAGGCCTTTGGAGATGTCTTAGATCCTTGTATTGCTGGGAAGGGTTAAATTTATCAATATTAGTCATCACAAAATGTGGCTATTATTGTGTACGGCATTCTCCTGGTTCTGCTCACTTCATTCAGCATCAGACCATACAAGTCTTGCCAGGTTTTCCTGAAGTCAGCCTGTTCATCATTTCTTATAGTAAAATAGTATTCCATTACATTCATATACCACAACTTGTTCAGCCATTCCCCAATTGATGGGAATCCTCTCAATTTCAAATTCTTTGCTACCACAAAAAGAGCTGCTATAAATACTTTTGTACATGTGGGTCCTTCTCCCATTCTTATGAAGGAGACCCAAATCTTAAGGAAGAAAATGACTCTTTGAAAATCAGAATTAGGCAAGGGGAAGCCTGCAGAGTTATAAAAGATGAAGAAATTAAATACATGTGTGTGTATGTGTATATATATACATATATATACATATATATACATATATATGTATATATATGTATATATAATGAAAAAAGAAGAGAATGTGAAACATCTCATAAGAAAAACAGCAGATCTAGAGAACAGATCAAAAAGAGAAAACATAAGAATAATTGGACTACCTGAAAGTTCTGATAAAAAAAAAGAATCTTGATACAATAATACATGAAATAATTAAAGAAAATTGTCCTGAAGCATTAGAACAAGAGGGGAAAGTAGAAATAGAAAAAATCCACTGATCACCATCTGAAAGAGATCCTATGAGGAAAACTCACAGGAATATTATAGTCAAATTTCAAAACTCCCAGATCAAAGACAAAATATTATGAGCAACAAGAAAAAAAAACAATTTACACATGGTGGTACCACAATTAGAATTACAAAAGACCTAGCAGTGGTGACATTAAAAGACTGCAGGTCTTGGAACACTGCATATCAAAGAGCAAAAGAATGAGGCTTCCAGCCGAAAATATCATGTTCAGCAAAGCTAAGCATAATTCTGAATGAAAAAAAAAAGGACATTTCATCAATTGTCAGACTTTCAGGTCTTTGTTAAAAAAATAACCTGCATTCAATAGAGTGAACATACAAGACTCAAGAGAAATATAAGGTACATAGCAATGACTAATTACAAGGGACTAAAGGATAGAATGTTTACCTTTTTTGTATGAAAAATGTAAAACCTATGTCTAAGATTGTTACTAGTAATTAGGTAACTTACAAGGAAGAGTGGGGTAGACTTGAGTATGATATGACTTTACAAAGTAAAACCATTCAAGTACAGCTAAAAGAGTAATTACCTTTTACAAATGAGTTGCAAGAGGGAGAACCAATACAGAGGAATTAGATGGAGGAGGGGAGTGTTAGTTCTGGAAACATATATATACATTTAGAAGAGTATAAAAGTCTTCTAAATTTAGAAATAAATAAAACTCCTAGGGGATAGGGAAGGGGGAGAGGATAAAGGAGGGATCTTTAGAGGGGAGGGTGTGGGAATGGGTAAAAATGGATTATAGAAGGGGGCTTAGATTTAGGTTAAGTAATAGGAGGGTAAGGTAGCAGGTAGAAGTAAAATAGAGGAGGTACGAGAGACAGGAAAAATAAAGAGATATGCACAAACATAAAAATAAAGATTAGGAGTGGAATCTCTTAGGGAAAGTATATGTGTGTGTATATGTATGCGTGTGTATATATGAATGTATGTCTCTCTCTCTATATATATATAGGTATATGTATACATCAATATCTATATATTGGTTATATATAAATATAACCAATGCTCAACTGTAGCCTTGGAGTGGTGGGTAGTGGGGAGGGAGGGGAAAAAAGAACAAAGTAAAAAGTGTTCAGCAGAGAACAAATTAAAACCTACAAGGAGGCAAAGAAAAGATGGACAGCTTTCAACATAGCAAACAGCATTTAATATATAGGCTTTCTTTAAATGAAAAGTTATTGCCATATAATTTGAACCCTCTCCTATGTTCCACTGTGCATGTGGTATTTTGTTTTTTCTTATTTTATATTTAAGTTTATAATGTTTCTTTTTCTCATTATGTATTTAAGTTTTAGCATTTGTCTAAAAAAAAAGAAGAAAAGAAAAATAAAACAAGATAAAAATGAAGTATCTCTGAAAACAGCTGCACAAAAATCCTGAAGCTTGGGACAGTTCACCTGTCACCCTGGATGCAGAACCCTACTTTAAAAAAGAGTTAAAAGTCAAGAGAATAGTCTGGGGAAATGAGCAAACAACAACAAAAATAAGCCTGACTGAATAAAGATACTATGGTGACAATGAAAACCAAAACACACACTCAGAAGACAAAAAAGGCAAAGTTCCTACATCTGAAGCCTCCAAGAATAATATGAATTGGTCTCAGGCCATGGAAGGGCTCAAAAAGTATTGTGAAAGTCAAGTAAGAGAGGTAGAGGAAAAATTGGGAAGAAAAGTGAATAATGCAAGAATATCATAGAAAAACAAGTCAACAGGTAGGTAAAGGAGACACCAAAAAAAAAAAATACTGGAAAATAGCACCTTAAAAAGAGATTAGGCTAATGGTAAAAAAAAAAAAAAAGTAAAAAAAACCAATGAGGAGAAGAATGCCTTGAAAACCAAATTGGCCAAATGGAAAAAGAAGCACAAGAATTCACTGAAAAAAATAAAAAAAAAACCTTAAAAAGTAGAATTGGCCAAATGGAAAAGGAGGTATAAAATCCTACTGAAGAAAATAATTCCTTACAAATTAGAATCGGGCAAATGAAAGCTAATGTGTTGATGAGAAATCAAGAAACAGTAAAACAAAACCAAGAATGAAAAAACAGTAGACAGTGTGAACTATCACATTGGAAAAATAACTGACCACTTTCAAGCATTTTTCATGAAAAGACCAGAACTGAATAGAAAATTTGACTTTCAAATACAAGACTCAAGAGAAGCATAAAAAGGTAAACAGGAAAGGGAAATCATAAGGGACTTAATAAGGTTAAACTGTTAACATTCCTACATTGGAAGATGATATTTGTAACTCATAAGACTTTTCTCCTTATTAGGGTAGTTAAAAGGAATATATATATAGACAGAGGGTACAAGCATGAGTTAAATATGAAGGGATAATATCTAAAAAATAAAAGTGGTGAAAGAGGAATGTTCTGGAAGAAAGAGAAAGGGAGAGGTAGAATGAGATAAATTATCTCACATAAAAGAGGCAAGAAAAAGCTTTTACAGAGGAACAGACAATGGGGGAGATGAGGCAGAGTGAGTGAGCCTTACTCTCATTGGAATTGGCTCCAAGAGGGAATAATATGCACACTCAATTGGGTGTAGAAATCTATTCTACCCTACAAGAAAGCAGGAGGGGAAGGGAATAAAAGAAGTGAGGGTGACAGAAAGGAGGGCAGATTGGGGGAGAGGGTAATCAGATGCAAAACACTTTTGAGGAGGACAGGGTGAAAGGAGAGAGAGAATAAAATGAACTGGGTAGGAGGAATAGGATGGGGGACATACAATTAGCAATATCAAATGAGAAAAAATTTTGAAGCAAGTTTTTCTGATAAAGGTTTCATTTCTCAAACATAGAAAACTGGATCAAATTTATAAAATATAAGAGCCATTCTCCAGCTGATAAACGATCAAAAGATATGAATGGTTTTCAGATGCAGTAATCAAAGCTATCTATAGCCATATGAAAAAATATCCTAAATCATTACTGATTGAAGAATGCTAATTAAAACAAATCTGAGGTACTACTCATACCTATTATATTGGCTAATAGGACACAAAGGAAAGGACAAGTATTGGAGGGAATGTGGGATAAATGAGACATTAAATCCCTGTTGGTGGAGTTGTGACCTAATTCAACCATTCCATAGAGCAATTTGGAACTATGCCCAAAGGGCTATAAAACCATGCATATCCTTTGACCTAGCAATATCACTAGTAGGTCTATATCCAAAAAGAGATAATGATGAGCAGGATACTCTCAGAAAAACTTGAAACGACTTACATAAGCTAATGTAAAGTGATATGTGGTGTGTGCAAAGTAATAGCCATATTGTAAGGTGATCAGCTGTGAATGACTTAGCTATTCTCAGCAATACAATGATCCAAGACAACTCTGAAAGACTTAGGATGAAAAATGCTATCCCTTACAGAAAAATAACTGATGGTTCCAGAATACACATTGAAGCATACTTTTTTTTAACTTTATTTTTCTTGAAGGTTTTTTTTTGTCTATGTTTTCTTTTACAACATGACTAATATGGAAATGTTTCATATGACTACACATGTATAACCTATATGGAATTACTTGTCTTCTTAATGAGGGGGTTAAGAGAGGGAGAGTTTGGAACCACAGTTTTAAAAATGAATGTTAAAAGTTGTTTTTACATGTAACTGGGGAAAAATAAAATACTTAAATAGAGAAAAAAGCAACCTGTCCCTTCAAAAAAAAGTATTATTTACTTTTCTTTGCATATTTAGTTTTAGGATCACAGTTGTGATAAACAGTATTAACCACAGGCATTGTTAATCTTAGTTTATTTATTGGGAGTGTGGTTGGGGTAAGGTGATTGTAGGCCTCTGGGCCTGAGAAGAAAAAGTAGCGAGACAGAGATAGATGGGCAAAGAGAGAAACAAACAGACTGAATTCTGTTTATATATTAATTTGTTGCAATTTCCCAGATGCTAGAAAGAATATATCTATGTCAGAAAACCCATCCAAACAAAAGTCAGTCAGTAGTAGTGTAGGGGGTGAATAGTAGTAAAAGAAAAAAACAAAAACCTGTTCGTCACCACCACCCCATCACTACTATATCAGGATTTTCATTAACAAACTGGAACCCTTTTATCTTATTATTATTTTGGAGGGGGCTAGGCAATGGGGTTAAGTGACTTGCCCAGGGTCACACAGCTAGTAAGTGTCAAGTGTCTGAGGCTAGATTTGAACTCAGGCCCTCCTGACTCCAGAGTTGGTGCTCTATCCACCATGCCACTTAGCTGCCCCCGGAATCCTTTTAAAAGAGGATAGCCAGAATAGTGAGAGGAAATGGTGATGTAACAGAAGAAGATTGGCTGAACTAGAAAAATTCAGTCTGGAGGAAAGAAGACCTAGTAGAGAAAAGATGTCTTCTCATATTTGCAGGGCTGTTCTGTGACAAAAAATTATTCTGTTTGGCCCCAGTGAACAAAACTAGGTGTGATGGGTAAAAGTTAAAATCAATGTACTGTTAAGAAAACCTTGCTAACAATTAAACGCTATATAAAATTAGAATGGTCTACTTTGGGTGGTGGTGGTTTCTATTTCCCTTGAGTTATTCAAGCAATGGACAATAATTTATTGGGTATATGGAGGAAATTTCTCTATAAGCATGGGATGAGTTAGTTATCCCTTAAAGAACATCATACTATTGACTGATTCTGCTGTTCTCTAGTACAATATGTCATATTATTTAAAGGCATCTGCATTTTTTCACTTCATCAGATCTTTGCTAGTCATAGTGAGGTTCATAATAATTATTTCTTATTCTGATTCCTATTGCAGTGAAAAGTACACTCAGTTTAGAGTTAGATGCATTATAGTTCTTCCACTTAATCATTCTGAGACCTAAAACAGCTCATTTAATCACTAATGATTTTAGTTTCCTTATGTATAAAATGGGGGGGTAGAATTGAGACTCTATTAAGTCTCTTCAAGCATTATGTCCCATTATTTTTGTATTCTCTATCCTCAGAAAGATAAAATTTTAGGAAAGTGAAAAATTTGTCAGATGGATTTTAACATAGCTAGATCTTCATCATCATGTCCAGAGAGCTAAAATACTCCATTCCAAGATTATTTTGCATTCATTCATTATTTAACCTTGTTATAATCATTCATTTACTCCATCTGGCTAGGATGTCTCTAGTATTACAATACATCATCACTTTCTCCTTTTATGCTCATTCAAAAATTTTTCACTATTCTGCTTCTTCAGATTTTCACATTCTGTATTGCTATGCAGTACATTTATATTTATTTTTCTATTTATTCTTTCTTTCAAGCATTCTCTACCCTTTATTGCAGGATTTTAATGATGAACAACACTCTACCAATAACATCTTTGTGTTTGTCTTCATCTTTTAGCATTAAGATCATCAGCTGATTTTATTACTTTGTAGATGCAGTTATCAATATTTGAAACTATAAGTATCATTTATTACCTTTCAGTTATCTTTTCTTATGAATTATTGGAAATCTTCTTTCCTATCTTTAATGTCATACTTTGTATTCAGGTATCTAATTTAGTAATTTTAACTCAGCACTTTTCTCCCTCTCCCTATATTTTCAATATAACATCTGCTACATCAGCACTACAATTTGCCAGGAAAATATATTGCTCCTGGTACTACTTAAATGGGATCCATTTTGGCCAAGAGACTTTATTCCTATACCTTAGAATAGGTTTCAGAATCCAAATCACATTATTTGATAAGATGTTTGTTTGCTTTTTTTCCTGCTAACTCTTCACTTTTAATGAAATATTGATAAAAGCAATCAACTCTTACCCCAAATCTTTCAGTTTCCTTCTTAGGATTTCACTCTTCTAAGATATCCTTTCCACATTCAATTTTTGTGTATGTGCATACACACACACACACACACACACACACACACACACATATATATATAGATAGATAGATATAGATAGATATCTATATCTATCTATCTATATATATACCTATATCTATATCTATATCTATATCTATATCTATATCTATATCTATATCTATATCTATCTATATATCTATCTATATAGATATATCTATCTATCTATCTATCTATATGAAAGCATGGGAAAAAACCCAAAATACAGAAAGTTAAATCACAGTAGATACAAGCTGTGTTTCAGTAAGGAATGCAAATCTTTGTTAATGAAGTCCTCAGACATGATGTCTATACTTAAGCTTTTATTTTAAAGAAGTCACCCATAGGAAGTGTGATCCTTGACAGAAGGGAGTTGTTAGCAGGTTTCAGCAACTTCTCTATCATGTCTAGGATAGAGATCCTAATAAAGATAACACACTTCCCAGTTGATTGTTGGATTGACATATATTCCCTTCCATGTCCTTTTTCAAAGTTGGTCACCAAGATGTTTCATAGTCTTCTGAAACTTTTCATATTCTAATTGTGCTAAATTTAGAGGAATCTTTTATCACCTTTCCTATTTAACTTCTATTTCACTTTAACACTTCATATTAATGAGGTCTTTTTTTTTTCCAAAATGTATTGACTATGCAATTGATAATAGCTTTTGTAGAATATTTTAGGGTTTGCAAAGCACTTTACAAATATTATCTAATCTGTTCCTTATGATAACCCTAGGAAGTAGGTGCTATTATTACTCCCATTTACAGTTGAGAAAACTGAGTGAGACAAACACTAAGATACTTGCCTAAGGTCACACAGAAAGTCATATGTGTGAACTCAGGTCTTCCTGACTTCAATGTTCAATTTACTCTGCCAACTAGATGCCTCTAGGTGTTAGGCTGATTACCAGGTTTAGAATATAAAGTCTTTCAGGAGTCTCCTGTCTCAGACAATTTCATTACAAATAGAAGTGTAGCTAATTAACTGATATTAAACTGAAGTACATAGTAGAAATTGCAAAATTATATGAACACTTATAATCTAACAAAATAATAGTACATTTTAAGAATTCAATAGAATTCGCTTTTTGCTAACTGCCCTTTGAAAATAAAACCTTAAGTAAAGAAAGATCACATGCAAACATATGTTAATCCTACTGAATAAAGCTAAGATACCCTTATATTTCTTCATCTTGGCAAGACACTACCCTTAGTGTGATTCAGATTCACAGAATGATAAATGCTTCATTTTTATGCCCTCATCTTACCATACAGGTGAAAGAGATCCATTAGGGCTATCAAAGGTAATAATGTCTTTCTTGACATCAAACATTTTTCATTCTCTCTTGCTCTCTCTGCTGGCATCCTAGAAATGCCAATTATATAACAGAAGCCTTACAGATGAAAAAGGGACTAAAAATGCAACTGATTTTTTTCCCCCTTTTCATCAAAACTGACGAAACAAACACCTTTGGATTTTAGGTAGGAAGTAAATACAATGAACAGAAAAATATTTGATATCTTTGCAACTTTGTAGGTGCTAATTATACATTTGATATATTTTTCTTTTAGTATGATAAATTTCTTTGACCATATTCATTTGAATAAAATGAAAACTGTTCTGTTTTTTTTCTTTAATTAGTAGTGGTCTAATATAGTTTAAAACTCATATTAAAATATGTTGCCCAGTTCTGGGCTCTACAATGAAATTGACCTATGTAATAGACTTGGATAAAATACCAAGAGTATTGATGAAAGAGATGGGGAAATAGAAACCCTCTGAAGAGCAAGTAAATATAGCTATGTAAGCTTCATTTCTCTTTGCTGAGTACCTGTCAAATCCTCACTAATGTTTGGTTAGAGGTGAGAGGTTAATGGATTTACCAACTAGAGACCATGTAGACTAATCTCAAAAACAATCCAAACCAGCAGGCAGGGAGAGAAACCAAATGCAAACAGGAGCAAAAGATGTAGGAGACAAGGAGAGGAGGCTATGCAAAATCTCATGGGTCAGACAAATAAGGAGGAGGAAGAAAAATACAGAACAGAGAAGTGTAGATTTGAAAGCATGGGAAAAAACCCGAAGTATAGAGAATTAAATCAGGGGAGATACAAGCTGTCTTTCAAAAAGGAATGCAAATCTTTGTTAATGAAGTGCTTAGACATGACATCTATACTTAAGCTTTTGTTTTAAAGAGGTCACCACATAGGAAGTGTGATCCTTGACAAAATCTATTGTAACTTCTGGGCCAGGAATCACACAGACCAAGTGTGATCTCAGGCACTCATCTTTTCCCCTTCCCCTCAAAATTTATGCTTGGATTTTCTCTGAATCTTGTCCATCTATAAATCATCTCTCAGTTTCCACAAAGGAAGGTATTGGGTCCCTGGCTCCTGCACAGGCATTTAAAGTAACAAGTGCATATCATAGAGACTTTTATTTCATACCACAGAAAATGTATATTGTACAAAAGACTCACAAGAGGCCCTGAAATTATATAGAACACACATAAAACATGTATAGTAGTACTTATAGTAGTCCAAAAAGCACTCAACACAATTCTACTCCATCTCTCATAGATACTACTTCTGTGTCAGAGTCCTAGAGTTCTTCTGATTCAGCATTATCCATGGTTTGCTGTTGACTCAGAAGTGAAAAGAATTTGGGGTTTGCTAATGGGACAATACTTTGAATATATGTGTGTGTGTGTGTATGTGTATGTGTATGCCTATATGTATGTGTGTGTATATATCTCTATATCTATATCATATATATCCTATGTATATCCATATCATCTAACTATCTATCTATCTATCTATCTATCTATCTATCTATCTATCTGTCTCCTAGATGTCCCACAGGGTGCTACAAAATCCATTCCAGATTCATAGCACGAATTTGTGGCTTTGAAGTCCCCCTAGAAGGCAAACATAATTTGGGGTTGCTGGGTTAGTAACCCCATTCCCATCAGTCCTCTACCTGAATAATGCATATCCTATTGTTAGAGGTAGTAGTAGTGGTAGGAAGGATCAGATCGCTTTTTCCTCCATGAAAGGCAGCTAGGTTGTACAGAGGATAGAGTGTTCCCCTGTATTCAGGAAGGCCTGAATTCAAATCCATCCTTAGACACTCCATGGCTCTTAGAACATCACTTAACCTTGGCCTGACACAATTTCCCAATTGTACAACTGTGATCATAATAGAATCTACCTCCCAGGATTGTTGTGAGGATAATATGAGATAATATTTGTCAATTGTTTAGCACAGTGCCTGGCTCATAGTAGGTACTTTGTCCTTCCTTCCTTTTAGGGCAATGATCAAAATTACCTTGTATTAGTATTTTCATATGTGTAAATAGATATTATTCCTCCTGACACACACTTCACTGAGGAAAGATCTTGTTAGACCTTTGTCTTTATATCCCCAAGCCCCAGCACAATGTCTGGTATATAGTAAGTGCTTAATAAATACCTGTTGGTTGATAGGTGCTGTAAAAGCTTAAAAATGGTGAACATAATATGTGGAAAATTGAGATAAGGGTTCCTTACTATAAAGAGATACAATAGGAAATTAGTAGGAGAGCAAAGCCAGAGGAATGGTAAGTAGTGGTTTGACTTTGCTTACTTTCCCATACTCCCTTCAAAAATCTCCATACTTATTCCTCTCAAAGGTGGATTCACACTGGCTTGCTACCTATCTTGAGAGTCTCTGATTATAACAATTATATGTATAAGACACACACACACACACATATGTATATAGGCATACACATACACATATATATATGCAGTGTTTTATAGTTTTCAAAGTGATTCTATGGACTATATCTTATTTGATACTCATGACAACCCTGTGAGATAGGAGATATATACATACATGCATACATACATACGCACATATGCACATTTATATAAATACACACACAGAGATATATGTATATGTATGTATATCACACACATATACACATTCCTGTGTATCTTGAATATTTAATAATTTTCAAGATTCTAAAATCAAAGTCTTTAATGGTAGAATTTCAGGAACAATGATAAGCCCTATATGGGGGCATAATGGAAAGTACTAGACTGTGAGTCAGGAGACTTACATTCTTGAATTCTAGATTTGGCTTTCATGTTAACCGACTGCATACTCTTAGGCAAATGACATGCCCTCTTTGGTCTTAGTTTCCTCACTTGTAAAAGTAGAGGGTTAGAGAACATTATTACTAATCTTCTTCCCACTCAAAAGTCCTCTTCTGTTACATTCCATTATCCTCTCCTCCCCTCTCCTCTCCTCACTGCATTGAATTCCATTCCATTGTAGCCAGAGACTCTTTTAGGCCCCTCAAGCTATAGAAAAATATTCTTGCATTTTGTCAATCAGCATCAACTTCTACTCAAAACTTTCATCTTAATTTTCTTTTAGATAAATTACCCTTTGTATCTATGAGGAAAAAGATTAACATCTTAACCATAACTATTATAGTTTATCAGCAGTTAATTAATTGATAACCATCTTTATGAAACTCCCCAATTTTATAACTCAGAAAGACTGTCTCTTCATCAAACCAGAATGTTTTTTCCCTCAGAAAATGGAGGAAGAAGTCCATTACAATAATAAACTTCCAGCAGTTTCTAACAAGTTCCAGCTGGTTGAATGTATAACCAATCAAGACCCAACATATTCTCACAGAAGATATTCACTACTTGCCACTTTCTAAGAAGGAACTGCAGGGTCTCACACCCTTCACTGAATTTAACTTCCAATAAGCCAATAAGGGCACTAATAGCTGAGACCACCACAACAAGTATGTCTTAATCAGAATATTATGAGTTAATTGTGCACATGCATGGTTAGGCAAGACTTACTTTATTCAGAAGTTTATCATTTATTTTAAAAAATTACTTTAAATATTTGAAAAAATATGTTCAAGTAACCTGGTGCTGTTTTTCTAATAATCTAGTAGTATTATCTTTCCTGGAAATAATACCAGTTAACATGCATACAGAGAAAGAGAGACAGAGAGAGACAGAGAGAGAAATATGGAAATATATGTACATATGGAAATGTGTATGTATTTTTAAATAAAAGATCTATATTTAGATATTTGATATTTGAGAGTGAAAGTGAAAGAAATGAAGCTGAGAATATCAACAGAGATAGAGCTTTTAATCCCTTTAAGGTTGGAAGGAAAAAAAAGCAAGATAATTTATAGACAGAACTATTAGGCCAAAATATTAGTGATATAAGGACAGCCCAAGGCAATTAAAATATTCTTTGGGAATTTTTAAAGTTTTTCTGTATATTTTAATACCTGATATATTTACCTAGGCATGGTGGCAAAGCAGACAATGATATGTTAATAATGATATATGCAGATATGATCTAAATGCATGGGTTAGTATTTTATAAAGTGTCAAGCACTGATACATATAGATTTACTTTTAAGAAATTCCTTCTATGAATGTATTCTGCTTTAAATCATAGAATCTTAAAGGGACCTCAGAGATCATAAAGCCCTACTTCTATTTGCATCTTGAATTCTATCTATGTTGTAGATTCTACAATATCCCAAGACAAATTGACATTCAGTCTCTGCTTTAAGTTCTCCAGGGAAAAGGAGCTCATAATCTCATGATCACATCATTCTCATTCTTTTAATTTGGCCTCTCAGTGACATTTTAGTCTCATTTTCCCAATTCCCTTTTTTGTACATGCACAGCCAAAACACATTTAATACATTTAAGAACACTGATGCACCTTCAAAGCAGTAGCAATACGGTTTAGTGGAGCAGTAAATTAAGTATCAGTTTGAAATGGGATGTTCAGCATTGGCACAGCCAAGTCTCTGAAAAATTCTGCTACATCCATTTATCCTTTATAGACACACTTGATACCTGTCTCACAATTGGAATGTATAAAAATTTATGTTTGAAAAGCATTAAAATGATCTCCAATGGGTATACAATTCAAGAAAAAATAGCTTTAAAGAATTCATTCACTGTAGTCAATTTTATGCCCTACTCTGAATTCCCTTGGTAAGATTTCAGTCAAAAAGGTTCTATCTTTATATGAAAAGTAAAAGGGCGAAGAAGAATGACTGTCATTTTTGTTCATCTGTCCATCTGTCACCTTTATAGGCTGATTACTCTGTACTCTGGGCTCTCCTCTTCCCTCCTTACCCTCTTCTGTCTCATTAACTAATTTGATACATTGTCTGCTTGACAACTGGGCCAAGATGCTCCCCAGTTAGAAGTTCATCATATGCAGGATGTAGTTTAGTGAGACAAGGTAGTGATTGACAAAAAGTCCCCTTCAAAGAGGAATCTAGAAGTCTAGGAACAGAGAGCACAGATGTGCCACAGGGATTTGAGAGAGAAAGAATATAGATTGAGTTACAGAATCCAGGTCAGGTTTATGCAGATTCGTTGTTTTTGTTCCTGATATGGTCAATTACGGTAGTAGTTTTCCTAATACTGAATTGGCCCTGCGTTAATGGTTTAATTCTCGTTTGGTCACAGCATAAGATCTTTGTGATATGATGCTGTAATCTCCTTGCTGCTATTTTATTTTAAAAAATTTCACATTGGTATTCATTAATAAAATTGGTCTATAGTTTTCTTCCTTTGTTTTTGTACTCACCATATTTGTCTCATAAAAGGAATTCAGTAGAAGCCTTTCTTTACCTATTTTTTCTAATTATTTATATAGTATCAGGATAATAGTTTCTTAGATGTTTAGTAGAATTAATTTGTCAATCCATTTGGTCCTGAGAACCTTTTCTTAGGGAGCTCATTTATGGCCTGTTCAACTTATTTTTCTCAGATAGAATTAAGTATTTGATTTCCTCTTTTTAACCTGAACAGTTTATATTTTTTGTAAATATTTATCTATTTCACTTATATTATCATTTTTACTGCCCTATAATTGCCTAAAATAACTTAATAATTGCTTTAATTTTATCTGTACTGTTCATGCCTTCACCTTTTTTTATTTTTGGTACTGGTAATTTGGTTTTCTAATTTATCATTTTAAAATCAAATTAACTGATGGTTTATCAATTCCCCCCCCCATAAAATCAGTTCCTACTTTTATTCATCATTTTATTTTATTTTTTACTTTCAATTTCATTAATCTCACCTTTGATTTTCAGGATTTATATTTTGGTGTCAAATTGGGGATCTGCTTTTTCTCTCTTCTATTGACATATGGATTTAGAGATATAATTCTCCCCCAATACTGCTTTGGCTGCATCCCACAAATTTTGGATTGTTGTCTCATTGTTGTCATTCTCTTTACCGAAAATTATTGATTGTTGCTGTAATTTGTTCTTTGAGTGACTCATTCTTTAGGATTAAATTATCAGGTTTCCAATTAGCTTTTAATTTATGCTTCCACAGCCCTTTACTAAATGTAATTTTTATTGCATTATGATATGAAAAGGATGCATTTATATATTTTTTTTGCATTTGGTTGTGAGGTTTTTATGACCCAATACATGGTCACTTTTTAGAAGGTGCCACATATAGCTAAGAAAAAGGTATACTCCCTTCCATTCCCATCTACTTTTATCCAGAAGTCTATCAAATATATTTTTTTCTAAAATTCTATCCCTCTCATTGTCTTCTTTCTTATTTATTTTGTGATTAGTTTGCCTAGTTCTGAAAGGGGAAAGATAAGGTTTCCCACTAATATTGTTTTTCTATTTCTGCCTATGCTTTATTTAACATGTTCTTTAAGAATTTGGATACTACGCCATTTGATGCTTATATGTTAAGTATTGGCATTACTTCATTGTCTACGGTCAACATGTAATTTCCATGCTTATCCTATTTAATTGGGTCTGTTTTTGCTTTTTGCTTTGTTTGAGATCATGATTACTACTCCTGCCCTTTTAACTTCAGCTAAAGTTTAATAGAATCCCTTCTACCTCCTTACTTTAATTCTGTGTATGCTTCTATTTCAAGTGTTTTTTTTTATGAATAGCATATTGTTGTATTCTGGTTTCTCATCCATTCTGCTGTTGACTTCTGTTTTATTGATGAGTTTATCCCATTCACAGTTATGATTACTAACTGTTCATTTCCCTCTATCCTCTTTTCTTTAGTTTATCTTTCTCTCTCTCTTTATACTATCCCTCCTCTCAAGTCTGTTTTGCCTCTGACACTGCCTTCTTCCATCTGCCCTTCTTTTTATTACCTCCCTTTTCTTTTATTCCTTTCCTCTTCTGTTTTCCTGTTGGGTAAGATATATTTCGATTATCAATTGAGTGTCTGTGTATGTGTGTGTATTCTCTTTTTGAACCAATTCAGATAGGAGTAGGGTTCAAGAATTGCCCATCTCCCTACCATTTTCCCCTCCATTGTAAAAGATCTTCCTTGCACACTTTTTTATGTGAGATGATTTCCTCCAGTTTCTCTCCCTTCCCCCTTCTTCTAGGGCATCCCGTTTTCTTGCCTTTCAATTTTTTTACTTCATCCTGACATAATTGATTCATTCCTGCACTCTCTTTCTATGTGTAATCATTCTAACTGACCTAATGATTATAAAGTTCTTAAAAGATATATGTATCATTTTCCCACATAGAAAGGTTCAAAGTTTATTCTTACTAAGTCCCTTGTGATTTCTCTTTCATGTTTATCTTTTTATGGTTCTCGAGTCTTGTATTTGAAATTCAAAATTTATATTAGCTCTGCTCTTTTTATCGGCACTGATAGAAAGTCTTATTAAATATGGATTTTCCCCTAAAGGAGTATATGTAGTTTTTCTGAGCACATTATTATTGGCTAGAATCTCAGATATTTCCCTTTTTGGAATATTATATTCCAAGCCCTTCACTCCTTCAATATAATATAGATTGTGTGAGATTACAACTGTGGTTCCATGTATTTGAATGGTTTCTTAATGGCTACTTGAAGTATTTTGTCTTTGACCTAGGAGTTCTGGAATTTGCCCAAAATATTCCTTACAGTTTTCATGTTAGATTTTCCTTCAAGAGGTGATCAGTGGATTCTTTCCATTTGTATTTACAAAATGTTCTAGGATATTGGAGCAGTTTTTCTCAACATTTTCTTGAAATATGACTCTTTTTTGATCATGGCTTTTAGGTAATCCAATAACTCTTAAATTATTTCTCCTTATTCTGTTTTCCAGATCAGTTTTTTTTTCAGATAAGATATTTAATATTTTCCTTTTTTTCCATTTTTTGACTTTAATTTATTGTTTTTTGGTGTCTCATGGAGTCATTAACTTCCACTTGTTAAATTAAATTTTTAAGGAATTGTTTCTTTCAGTGAACTTTTGTACTTCTTTTTATCCCATTTGGTCAGTTCTGGTTTTTCAAGTGTTATTTTCTTCAGTATTATTTTTGTGCCTCTTTTACCAAGGTGTTAATTGTGTTTTCATCATTTTCTTCCTTTCTTTTCTTTTTGTTACCTACTTTTTCCTCTACCACTCTGATTTTGAAAGTCATTTTTAGCTTTCTAGGAATTTTTGTTGGTTTTTTTTGCCCAATTCACTTTTTTTTCCTTTGAGGCTTAGCTTGTAGTTTTTACTTCATTGTCTTCTTCTTAGATTTTTTCTTTTTCTTTCTTTTCTTTTTTTTTTTTGTCTTGATATTCCCTGTCACCATGGTAGCTTTTTATGGTCAGGTTCTTTTTATGTTCTTTACTCATTTTCCACCCTATTTCTTGATTTGGAACTTTATGTTAATGTTGGCCTCTGTTTCAGGTGTGGGAAGTTGGAGAATCATTGCCTCAAGCTTCAGCCTTTTTCACACTTCTCTTTTCAGATATAATTCTGGAGGTTTAGAAGTTTTCAGTGCTTCTGAGGTAGTCTGATCCAGGGAGAGGTATGATCCACTTCTTTGTCTGTACTCTGGTTCCTACCCATGAAGGGCCTCTGATCTCTTCGGATTGCAATTGATACTCTCCTCAGACCCCTCCTTACTTGGGATCAGAAATTATACTGTTCCTCAGGGGCACTGATTCCTTATGATTGAAATTGATATTGTCCCTCAGGGATCCCATTCCCTGAGGAGAGAGGACCATGAATGTTCCTCTCTTCCCTTTTAACTATGACCCAGAAGTGAGCATATGCAATGGAAATGCCAATCAGGATCTAGTCCTGCATCCAGTGCTAGCACAGGCTACCCTGTAATCTCTGACCAGTTGCAGGTTTCCTTACTATCCCTGGCTTGAGAGCTCCCAATGCTGCTTCTGCTTTTGTCACCACCACCTTTCCCCACACCTAATGTTTCACTCTCATGAACTCCAGGCCAGCTTCTTCCCCAATGTCATAGATCTCTCTGATTATCTATGTTATCTCAGACTGGAAGAATGTCTCACTCTGACGTTTTGTTGACTCTGCTACTCCAGAATTCATTTTGAGGTGTCATTTTAAAATTGGAGAGGAATATTAGGAGAGCTCAGCTAGTGTTTTATTTACTCTGACCACTTATTGGAAACTTAGTATGAAGACTGGGCAGCTGGGAGGCATAGTGGATAGAGTGCCAGACCTAGAGTCAGGAAAGCTTATCTTCCTGAGTTCAAATCTGGGTTCAGACACTTACTAGCTACGTGACCCTGGGAAAGTCATTTAACTCATCTTTTTACCTCATCTTCCTCAACTGTAAAATAAGCTGGAGAAGGAAATGGCAAACCATTCCAGTATCTTTGCTAAGAAAATGCCACAAGGGGTCATGAAGAATCTGACACAATTGAAAACACCTGAACAACAATAAAGTATGAAGACTACTCATTGCTTAATGCTATGTAACAAAGAGAGAATGACACTTCTTATCAGGGATACTTATTACTTTATTATTCTAAGGCTCATTAGCTATCCTCCTCCTCTGACATAAATCATGATACTTCCAGGCTTTATGAAATGTTTTATTCAGAAATAATAATAATTATAATAGTAATCACTATACAATCCACCTGGTGATGACCTTCTTCCAAAATAACTAGACACTTATAGGAATACAAACATCAAGTTATCTGCCAGAATTTGTATTCCTTAATGGTCTTTGAAAACCCAGATTCACTTACATGCCACCATGAATTTTTGTAGTATGATTTCAGATGAAAATCACCAGAAATTGAAGACAAAAATGAACAACAATATCAGTTAAGGGCATAGAATAAATAGTAAAGACATAAAGACTCGTTCAGGTCTGGCACATTATTGATGCTCTGAAGTCCTGAAGTTAAGAAGCTAGATTTTAATTCAATGCTTATCCCATGACTTTCAATTTTGATCTTTTTGGTACTTCATGCTCTATGGCTTGTGGCTTCTTGAAATGAAGAGCCTAGGAATTAGCTCTGTAGCAATCAAAATAACTAGGACTCAGTTTAGAGCAATTTAAATGAAATGATGCTTTGGGTTAATTGATTTTGGTACATGGTTCAATGGAGAAAATCTAAAAGGAAAATGATTTATGATAAATATAAAAATCTTTAAAATCTCTTGGAAGTTGTTTTCCCTGGAAGGTAGACAGGATTTTGCTTTTGGTGGTACAGGGCTTTCTTCTGAGCACTACTTCTGTTAATTCTCCGCCCCTCACCTCTTAACTTGAATTCCTAGTGATATAATAGTGTGTCCTGAACCTGCCCGAAAGAAGGTCTGCTTTTGGAATTCCTACCATTTTAAATATCATTTCAGTCCTCTGGCACCAGAATTCAATTCAATAACTCAATTCAATAAAGATCTATTAAACACCTACTCCATATATGGCATCATGCTACCCACTAGGGGAAAAGTAATCTTTGATCTGAAATGAGACAATATTCTATTGTAGAAATGTAACATATACATAATCTATATGTGTGGATATATTTATATAATATAAGAAAATATGAGGAGAGAGACAGAGAGAAAGAGAGAGAGAGAAAGAGAGAGAGAGAGAGAGAGAGAGAGAGAGAGAGAGAGAGAGAGAGCGCTCACAAATAACATTCCCAGAGGATGCGATATCTAAGCCAAGCCTTGAATGAGGACAAGAGGAAGAAGTGAGAGAGGATTGAATTCTTGGGAGAGAACTACTAAAGCACTTTGGCAGAGATGTAGAATTCATGAACACACACAGTTTGAAATACAATTTCAAAGTTGGAATGGTGTAAGAGGGTTGTAAATGCCAGGCTGAGGATTTTGTATAGAACATAGCAAAAGTCATAGTGTAAAACAACACTATTACTTTTGGGACATACTATTTTTTTTCTAGACACAAACAACAGCAGGGGTAGTAAAGACTTTTGAGTTTGTGAGGGATATAGTCAGAACTACATATTAGGAAGATGATTTTGACAGCTTTGTAGAGGATATATTAGAGAAGGGAGAGATAAAGAGAGGGAAACCAATAGGCAAACTATTTCAAAAGTCCAGACAAAAGATGATGAAGGGAATAAGTGAGACAAAATGGTGAAATAGTCGTTTGTTTGCATAATTCCAAAAAAGAAAAGAAAATCTCAAAGAAGGAAATATGCATCAGATATATAATAGAGTGTAAAAGCTGAAAACAGAAAACATAGAAATACTCTACAAAGTAAAAGCTCTTTGATATTACATGAGACAATCCTAATATTTATTCCATAGTTGGCTGCAAATATTTGGGCTCTTCCAGTATACACTATCATACAGGATGTGTCTGGATGGATTAATTCCTGCCTGGATTTTCTGTGGTCTTGACTCAGTTATTTAGTTGGAACCCTCAAAGACACACACACACACACACACACACACACACACACATACAGAGCTCCACAAGAGACATACAACACTGATTCTATCAAACCACAAAAAGTACAAATTACTAGGAATACAAGAAAGTAGCTGAGGGACTAGAAATCCAAAAGAAAACAGGCTGGATATAAAGCTAGCTCCCAAGTAAATAAAGCGTCTGTGAGTTTCATAAAGATAGAAGAAAACTGCATAATTTTTTAAAAAGGTAACAACATACTGAATAACTGTTACATCCTTAAGGAAAATTAAATCGAAATGGCAGAAAAAAAGAGAATTCTATTGATTTCCTAGAATTCGTGGAACAATGGCAAGAGGCTACAGAATGGTTCTAAAGGAAAATAGCTTCAAAGAAAAGTATTAAGACTGAAAATAGAGAAAATATTAGGAATCTCAGAAATTATATGAAACCAGAGCTTGATAAATGTATAGTGACTGACTGACCAAAAGATGAATTGACAAAGAAAATTTAAAAAGGATATGACCAGAAAACATAATGGATCAAGCAATGTAATAGAGGTGGTGGCAATGTATCTAGCAGATTTGGAAATAAAAAATCCAGAATCATAGGAAAATTTGCTGGGAGAGAAGAAAAAGGTAACAACTTTAAAAGAATACATGAATTCTATAGATGTGAAAGCAATTTATTATGGAGAAAGGATGCAGAAATAACTTAAGAATCATAGGTCTCCGTGAAGAATTTAAAGCATTGTAGAAATTTCAATAGATTACCTTAGGGGATAACAGAAGATATTATGAAATCTGAGTATAGTTAAATAGAGATGACAAAATGCTGATTGATTAAATTCAGGGAATTAAAAAAAACCTCCATGTTTGACTCTTTTAAATTATTTAGTGGTTAAATTTCACAATTTTAGTGCCATAAAAAAAAATTTGCAAGCTTCCAGGAGAAATTCTTACATCTATGAATTAATCTTGATTTGAGTAACTCAAATTTATTCTATAGCCATAAGAAATTAGGGAAAATAATAGGATAGAACTTTCTATAAAAGCAGAGGAGCTTAAAACACAATTAAAAATAACATCCTGCAAAGCTAAGCGTAACTCTTAAAGAATAAAAACAGCAGACCTTTATTAAAGAAAGGCATTTGATCCCAAACTTCAAATAGCAGCAATATAATACAGTTAAATCAGTGTAAATATAAAAAAAACTGAATAATATAAATAATTTTTCACATTTTAAAAATAAAGGAAAGAAATTAACAATTTCAATAAATGCTAGGTACTTTGGATAGGGCAGGGTAAACAGTGTGACTATAGGCTAGCCTAATAGTAGTGTAACTTAAGTGCTGAGTCAAAAGATAAAAATCAATAACCATAACTAAATGAAAGTAAACCAAGCCATCATAATCTAGATTGTTAATGATTAAGCAATCCAAAAAACTCGAGATGTAGAATCAATTGGAAAACAAAATCCAGCATTTGCTGCATATAAGAAAGACATTAAAAAAAGATAGAATGAATATGAGAGGTCTAAAAAAATTATTATGCATTGGGTTATTACAAAAAAAAGGATTTGTGTTTAGACAGAGAAAAATAAAAAAAATTTACATTGTTGAGATAGTAAAACTACATTGTGCTTAAAAGTATGATAGTGAAATAATATCATTAATAAACATATATATGTATATTTAATGTCATACCATCTAATTTCAATCAATTAATCAATAAACATTCATTAAATTGATATCATGTGCCAGGAGTGAATTAGGAAAATACATTGATAATTACATAATAATTTTAAAAGTCAGTAATGTCTTCTCAGACTTGACTAAATCCAAAAGAAAGATAAATGGAAAGAGAGTTCAGTGAGGTGTCAATAAGCACTTATTAAGCACTTACTATGTTCTAAACACCAAGGATACAAAGAAAGGCAAAAATTATCTCTGCTTTTGAAGTTCACATTCTAATGGTGAAGATAACATGCAAATTTTTTTGTAAATGCAAGATCTATAAAAGTAATTACTGAATCACAGTAATCTGAGATTTCTGAATATAATCCTAGACTTATTACACTAGCAATTGAGGGATGTGGAAACAGAGAAAGGCTTCTTGCAGAACATGGAATTGAACTAAATCTTAAAGAAAGCCAGTAATCATGAATGAAGACAGAAAACATTCCAGGCATGGGCAATGGCTAGTAAAATGTTTCAGAGATGGAATGTCATGTTTAAGGAGTAGCAAGAGCATCACTTATATCAGGTTTTTTAAGATATCTCTGAAGCATATATGGAGTTTAAACATATTAACTTCAGTTCTATGGGAGATAAGAATAATCTAAAATTCAATAGAGAGTAAATTTATTCAAGTTTTAGGACATTTAATCTTAGAATTATTAAGCCCATTAATTCAAAATGTCCATCATCACTATAGATACGAAGCCTAGCACATTAATTTTTAATTCTATGAACACATTGTAAAGTAGTGTTATGTCCCTGATTGTATCACTTCTCTTAGCATAAAGTTCGCTCAGAGAATGAGTTTTTGATGAGTATAATTAAGCTTTTAACATTTCCCTAAAGTTATACATTTTCTTCTAACTCTTGTTACAAACTTTTAAACTTTAAGAATCAAATGAAACAATCCTCTTTTTCTCCTACTCAAGCCATTTAACATGAGAGGCTATATTATGTAGGAATATTATAAAATTTGAATAAATTTTCTGCTTTTTTCATGAAAATTAAATAAATTGCTCCTTTATTGAGCTTTAATGATAGCTTGTATTTCCTATAGAAGTAAAATTCGTACAAGGATTTTAAGCACACTCTAAAAGGAACTAAATAGTGAGTTGCAGATGTTAATATACATAGACAAATCATAATTGTAAAAAGTCAGAAATACTAAACATATGATTTATAAAACATAATTCAAAGTAGCAATTAATCAGAAACACTAAGCAGAATTATGTACATGAATGGATATTTAATTATAATATCCTGAATTACAAGTTGGATCAAAAAATGGCACAATTGTACCTGAAACCTAGACCTCCCACCTTGTATTCTCAGGTTCTTTCTTTTATGTTATGCTTTGAGCAAGAGGGAAATTAGGGAAGAACAAGTACACACAGAGCCTTGTATATCTTGGAGAACAGAGATTGAGTATCTTTTATTGCCATGGAAAAAGAAACCATTTAAAGTAACAAATTCTCTACTTTTCTCCTGTTGTATAGATTTTGTGATATATGAGAGGATAGTACCTGATCCATAGAGTAATAGGTACATAATAAAAATGCTTGTTAAATTTAATTTGTGGGAAAATCCAAAGAGGAGAAATGGAAAAGGAGGGACAAAAGCTTACTGAAGAAAATAATTCCTCAAAAATTAGAATTGGGCAAGTGGAAGCTAATGACTTTATGAGACATCAAGAAACAATAAAATAAAACAATGTAAAAATTCAAAAGAATGATAACACTCAAAGATGATGTAAAATATCTCACTGGAAAATCAACTGACCTGGAAAATAGATCCAGGAGACATAACGTAAAAACTATATTGGACTACCTGAAAGAAACTGCCCAGATATTCTAGAAACAGAAGATAAAATGGAAATTAAAAGAAACTACACATCACCTGCCGGAACAGATTCCAAAATAAAAGTTCCCAGGAATAATATAGTCAAGTTCCAGAGCCTCAGGTCAAGTAAAAAAATATTTCAAGCAGCCAGGAAGAAAAAAGTCAAGTATTATGGAGGCACAGTCAGGATCATACAAGATTTAGTAGCTTCCTCATTAAAGGATCCAAGGACTTTGAATATGATATTCTAGAAGGCAAAGGAGCTAGGATTACAACCAAGAGTAACCCATCCAGCAAAAGTGAATATAATATTTCAGGGGAAAAGTGGATATTTAATAAAATAGCAGACTTTCAAGCATTCCTGATGAAAAGACCAGTTCTGAATAGAAAATTTTACTTTCAAATACAAGATTCAAGAGAAGTATAAAAAGGAAATATGACAGAAATCATAAGGTATTCAATAAGATTAAACTGCTTATGCTCTTATATGAGAAGATAATTTTAGTTCCTAAGAATTTTCTCATTATTAGCCTATTAGAAAGAGTATACATAGACAGAGGACATGGGTATGAGTTGACTATGATGGGATGACTTTTTAAAGAAACTAAGAAAATAGGATGCACTGGGTTAAGAGGGAAGGGAGAGGAAGATGGGGGAAATTATGTCACATAAAAGAGATATGGAAGGAATAACTTTTCCACTGGAAGAAGAATTGGGGGGTGTGAGCTGACATTGCATGAACCTTGCTTTCATCAGAATTGGCTCAATGAGCCAATACACAATACAATAACATACATATGGTATACTAATCTATCTTAGAATACAGGGAAGTAGCAGGGGAAGGGGATAATAAGTGAATGGGGTGGTGCTGATGAAAAGGAAAGTGTATTAAGGGAAGCAATGGTTGGAAGCAAAACCGACTGTTGAAGAAGGAATAGGAGAGGAAGAGGAAAAAGGAGAAGGAAAGGGTAGAGGGAGAAAAGCAAATGGGGAGAGATGCAAAGGGGTAGGAGAGAGAGAAGGAGAGATAGAGAGAAATGGGATGGAGTGAAATGAATAGTTATTAATCATAACTGAATGTGAATGGGATAAACTCACCAATAAAACAGAAGTCAATAGCAGAACGGATGAGAAACCAGAATCCAACAACATGCTATTTATAAAAAAAAAACACATTTGTAACAGAAAGGTGCATATATAGTAAAAATAATACCTAGAGCAGAATGATGCTTCAACTGAGGTTAAAAAAACAGGTGTATCAATCATGATGTCAGACAAAGCAAAACCTGAAATAAATCTAATTAAAAGAGATAAGCAGGGAGGCTACAATTCCTTTTTTTTTTTTTGACTATTAGTGCAGTTAGAAGAAGTATACATAGACAGAAAGCATAGGTGTGAGCTGAATGTTATGGTATAATTATCTAAAAAAAAATCAAATTAAGGTATGAAAAAAAATGCACAGGGAAAAAGGGAAAGAGAGGGGTAGAATGGGATGAATTATCTGGCATAAAAGAGGCCTGAAAGAGATTTTACAGTGGAAAAGAAAATGGGGGAAGCAAGGAGGAGAGCACATGAACCTCACTGTCAGCAGGATTGGCTCAAAAAGAGCATAATATACAAACTCAGTTGGGTGTAGAAATCTATCTTACCATACAGGAAAGTAGGAAGGGAAGATGATAAGAGAAGGGGTGGAGCAGGGGGCTCACAGAAGGTGGGCAGTTTGGGGGAGGTGAAAATCAGAAGCAAAACACTTTTGAGAAAGGACAGAGTAAAAGGAAAGAGAGAGAGAGAGAGAGAGAGAGAGAGAGAGAGAGAGAGAGAGAGAGAGAGAGAGAGAGAAGAGAGAAGAATAAACAGGGAGAAATAGGATGGAGGGAAATACATAGTTGGTAATCATTACTGTGAAAAAGAAAATTACCATGGATTTCTCTGACAAAGACTAATTTCTTAAATATATAGAAAACTGAGTCAAATTTATAGAAATAAGAGCCATTCCTCAGTTGATAAATGGTCAAACGATATGGACAAGCAGTTTTCAGACAAAGTAATCAAAGCTATGTTCATATTAAAATGCTCTAAATTACTATTAAATGCAAATTAAAATGCAATTAAAATAGCTCTGAGCTACTACATCACACCTGTCAGATTGGCTAATATAACAGAAAAGGAAAATGAGAAATGTTGGAGGAGATGTGGGAAAATTACAGCATTTATATATTATTGGTGAAGTTGTATACTGATTCAACTACTGTGGAGAACAATTTGTAACTAAGTCCAAAGGGCTATAAAAGCATGCATACCCTTTGACCAAGAAATACTACTACTAGGTCTGTATCCCAAAGAGATAAACAACAAAAAGGAAAAAGACCTATGTGTACAAAAATATTTGTAGCATGTCTTTTAGTGGTGGCAAAGAATTGGAAATTGAGGGGATATCCATCAATTGGACAATCGCTACAAGCTGTTGTATATGATTGCGATGGAATACTATTGTGCTTTAAGACATAATGAGAAATATATTTTCAGGAAAAAAAAGCATGGAAAGACTTAAACTAACTGATGTAAAGTGAAGTGAACAGAACCAGGAGAACATTGTACATTGTAACAGCAATATTGTATGATGATCTACTATGAATAATTTAGCCATTCTCAGCAATACAATGATCTAAGACAATTCTGCAAGACTTATGGTGGAAGATGCTGTCCATCTCCAGAGAAAGAATTTGTGGATCCTGAATGTATTTTGCATGACTACACATGTATAATCTATGCAAATTGTTTGCCTTCTCAATGAGGGGAAGAAGAGAGAGGGAGAAATTTTGGAACTTAAAATAAAAAAAAAAGAATGCTAAAATTGTTTTTATGTGTAATTGGGGAAAATAAAATACCAAATAAGATTTTAAAGCAAGAAGAAAGTGGTGGCAGGAAGTATCGTTAGATTTCTCCATTCCACAGCTCTGGAAAGTACACGAAAAGGAAAAATTGGTGGTCTAAGTCACTTCTAAATGATAATCAGTTATCTGAAATGTGTAAATTATCTTAAAACAAGTTCAGGGGCAGCTAGGCAGAGCAATGGATAGAGCATTGGCCCTGGAGTCAAGAAGATGTGAGTTCAAATCCAGCCTCAGACATTTGACACCTACTAGCTGTGTGAATGTGGACAACTCACTTAATCCCAATTGCCTCACCAAAAAAACAAACAATGACAACAACAAAAACAAATAAAAAGTTAAAAGAATAAAAAATTCCAGATACAAATAATTTTGATGATAACAAATCATAATTGCATCCAAACTTCCTTCAAATGAGTCCTCCAATATTTTGCTTCTTGATATTTTAAAGATCCTACCAGTGTATTCTGTGGTACAAGATTCAGAAGACTGAGTTATTAAGAATGGACCCCTAGGTACTGTTAAAGCATACTCAAAATAAAAGCCATCTACTTTCCTAATTAGTTTATTTCTTTGTTTTCACTTTACAAAAAAAAAATTAATAACAGCTACCTAGGGTGCCTGGATAATTTTTTTAAAGAATTAAGTTAACCAAATTTGTTTTTCTATTAATAGTTATAATCTCTGCATTTTCTTAAGACAGTTAGATATTGAGGGTAACATGTTCATAAGGTATCATGTTTCCTTTTTGCCAGAATTGCTAAAATCTAGCTTATAAGGTAAACTTTTTTTTGAAGTTTTTACCCATGTGAAACTTAATATGCCAGAGATATGATTAAAATGTATTCAAAAAATATTCAAAGTGTAACAATAAATAAATAACCAAAGAAACAGATAAATAAAAATATCTGTTCTTGATGAACTTAGTTTAGTTAAGGAAGCAGGATAAATGTATAAATACACAAATATATACTAAAAGATGTCTAGGGTAAATGTCAAATAAGTCCAACAGACAAATGCCACAGGGATTCTGAAGGAATGCCTTACACATAGTAGGTACTTAATTTCCCCTGAATGAGATACATTTTCCTCCCTTCCTCATCTTGATACCTTAATGAACCAGTTTATCTATGCATTGTTCCTTTCTCTTGAATCCCTTCCCATTTTGTTCCACTACTGAACTTGTTCTGCCAAGTCCAAGCCCTAAATAATTTCCACTATCTGCTGCCTTTGCTTTTACTTATATGCTGAATGAAATTGGAGAAAATCACAAAACTATGCTAAATGCATTCATTACTAATTTCTTTCTCATTACTCATCTCAATTGGACCATCACAAAAATTTCAACAAGGCAATCTCCTCTCATCCTCCCAGGCAATCGGGGTTATGACTTGCTCAGGGTTGCACAGCTAGTAAGTGTCAAGTGCCTAAGGTCTGATTTGAACTCAGGTCCTCCTGACTCTAGGGCTGTTTCTCCATTCACTGCACTACCAATCTGCCCCAAGGCAATCCTTTTAAACATTCCTGATTGACTTAATATTCCCACTCACCACTGAAGCTTTTCCAAATATTTTTTTCCTTGATCAAACCTCTCATAATTTTTTTTCTCCCCTCACATTCTCAGTCAAGAACCTTGCCACATATTTTGCTGAAAAAGGGAGGCCATTTGCAGAGAGCCCCCTTTTCTTTCTTCTTCTTGATCTCACTTTACCCATATATTGGCTGCCACTACCTCCGCTTTCACCCTTATTTCCTATGAAGAGATGGCTTTTCTTCCAAAACAGACCCCTCATTCAATCCCATCTTTCCCAGCAGACTGCCCCACTATCATCCACAATCTCACTTAGCATCAATCTCTCTGTCTACTGGCTAGTTCACTAACACCTAGAAATTTGACCATATTTCCACTATCCTCAAAAAAAAAATCTTCTTTTGATCCATCTGTGCTTGTTAGCTGTCATCCTCATCTCTTCCCTTCTGCAGCTAAAATCCTGGAGGAGGCTGTCTATAATTGATGTTTCTATTTCCTTTCTTCTCACATTCCCCTTAACTCTCTATCATTTGGCTTCCAACCTCATCGTTCAAATGAAATTGCTCTCTTCAAAGTTTGGAGTGTTTTCCTAATTGCCAAACCAAATGGCTTTTTTTTCCAGTCTTCATCCTTCTAATCTCTCTAGAGCTTTTGATACCAAGATCACTCTTTTCTGTAGTACTCACTTCTCTCTAGAATTTTCAAGTTTTCATGACGCTATCTTATCCTGATTCTCCTACCTATATGACTGCTCCTTTTCAGCCTTCTTTGTTAATTCCTCCCAGGTCCCTCCTACTAACCATCAGTGTCACCAAGGCCTCAGTCCGTGGGCCCTGCTCTTTTCTCCCTCTATACCATTTCACTTGTGAAATGCCTTTCATGGACTCAATTATCATGTCTATGTTGATGATTCTTACATTTATTTATATAACCCTAACTTCTCTTCTGATCCAGAGTTTAGCATCTCCAACTGCCTACTGGACATCTCAAACTAGATGTCCCATGGACATTTTAATGCAACATGTCAAAAACAGAGCTAATTGTGTTTTCCCCAAGCCCTGACCTCTTTCAAACATCTTTATTATTGTCAAGCATATCACTATCCTGCCAATCACCCAGTCTTGCAACCCATGCCATTTTTGCCATCTCATTCTCTCCCATTCCCCATATCCAATCGATTTCCAAGTTTTGTTGATTTTACCTTCACAATATCTTTTGCATATGTCCCCTTCTCTCCTCTGACACTTCTACTGCCCTGGTATAGGCCCTAATCTTCTTATGCCTGAACTATTGCAATAGCCCTCTTTTTCTGCCTGCCTCACATCTCACACCATTCTACTCTATCCTCCACTCATCTGGGAAAAGTGATCTTACTAAAGTTTAATTCTGATCATTTTATCTCTTCCATTCTGCATTCAATATGCTTCAGTGGCTCCTTATTACTTCTAAGATCAAATATAAAACCTTGTTTGGTGTTGAAAGTCCTTCATAACCTGACTCATACCTCCACCTTTCTAGCCTTTTTATAGCTTATTCACCAATTTGCACACTGTGATATAGTGACCCCCTGTTTCTTGCATGACACTCCCTCTCCCAACTCCATGCATTTTTGCTGGCTGTACTGCACACTTAGAAATTTCTCTCTCCTCAGCACTACCTTTTGGTTTTTTTTTCAATCCTAGCTAAAAGCCCACCTTTACAAGAAATCTTTCTCAATCTCCCCTAAAGCTATTACTTTGTCTCTGTGATTATCTCCAATTTATTCTGAATATATTTTGTTTATGCATAGTTTTTGGCATGTTATCTCCCCCATTAAACTATGATCTCCTTGAGAGCAGGGATTATCTTTTGCCTTCATATCACAAGACCTTAACACAATAGTTGGCACGTAGTAGATGCTTAATAATTATTTTTTGCTTCATAAATATTTATTGACTAAGAAAGGGGAAAGGCATATGGACTTCTGTTAAGCAATGGATGTTGCTGAAATAAAAGAACAACAACATTAAAAAAAAAACATACCATGTATCTTTGGAATTTACTAATCTCTTTCTTGCATTCCCTAACTACTGAAATCTTCCTTCAAGGTCCAGCTCAGGTGCCACTTCTTCCATGATGTATGTAGTAGTGATCCCTATGTCCTGGAATTTCATACTTTTTAACATTCTCTATATCTTTATAAATTTTCTAGCTAGTGTAATAATTCTTGATGTGTCTGGCTCATCCCTCTCCCAGATTATCAGTTCCTTAAAGAGGATTGTTTAGCATATTGCCATGCAAATAATCAGTGCATTAAAAAAAATGAGGAATTGAATCCATACATGTTACCTTGTCAGACTCCAAAAAGCTTCTCTCATGGTCAATGAGCACACTTTTCTATAAATATCCCAATGGAGGCTATATAGGATCCTAGTGAAAATCTGTGTTTACTTACTCATCCGAAGTACATGAAGAGGAATGATAGATTTGTTAACAAGGCAGACGTTTCTCGGGTCACCATGGACAGGGATTTCTAACTGTCCCACAAATTGTTAATAGAGTGTGCTACAGGTTCAATTGCATCCACAGGGTGAACAGGACATAATTTTACATTTCTTGCTGTTTCTGTGGCATTTGCTTAAGGTTTATTGGTCTTTTCACTTGTCAACCAAGAAGAACTGATTTTCAGGACTTCAGGGTATTGTTTGAGGCACAATGCAAATAGATTCCTGTGTAGGTAGAATCCTTTGTAGTAAATTATAGAAGCTCTGTGCCTCCCTTGAGGAGGTCTGATGAGATTTATAGGCTGTTGTTCCTTGACCTGGAGAACAGACTTTAAAAATTTTCCTCACCTTTTTTAGCCCTTGTTCTTTGGAGGAAACTTGTGTCTATTTCTAGTTCAAAGTAATAGTTGTATCCTTAAGCATAAAGTCCACTGTACCTTAATATTTCATTTTTCTTCATTTGTTTGGGAAGATTTCTTATTCTGGCTCACTGAATTGCTTTGTTTTGATTTTTAAGAAACTGGTAAGAGGGATAATTATTCACTAGAACAAAATAAGGGTGGCTGGAGGTATAAAAAGCCAGATAGTCTAAGAATGCTTGAAAGTTCCCTCAAGGCTGTTCCAGGCTCTCTTTTTCTCTCTAGACTCCCAGTGAACTCATCAGGTCTCATGGATTGAACATTCACCTATATACGGGTGATTCTCAAGTCTCCACATCTAATCTCTACATCTCCTCAGATTTAGTCTCTTGTCATCACTTATCTGCTGGACATCTCCATTGAAATGGTCTTATAACCATCTCAAATTCAAAATTCAAAAAGTGAAACATCACCTTCCTCTCTTCTTCTTGATTTCTTATGTATTTGTACAAATTACGTATTCTTCCCACTAAAACACAAGCTACCTGAATATAAAAACTCTTTTCAATTTTTGCTTTGACTACATAGTACCTAACATTGTGTATGCCACATAGTAAGAGCTTAATAAAAGCTTTTTGAATTGAATTGTATTAAGGATTTTTTTTGTGAGGAGTGAAATATTAACAGCATCACTGTTTTAGGAAGAGTATTGCTTTCATGATGTCATCACTCCCCTTGTGGTCTTTAAAAATTTCCTATCCTATTCACTCTTTGTAAATGATATTAATGTGTTTCCATGTCACTGGCAATGACAAATATAAAATTTATGACTATATACCACAGAACAATTTGTGTCCTCTGGGATAACATTATGTAAAAGTTTCTGAAGTACAGACTCATAAGGCACCTGCTGAAATGCTATGACAGGCTTAATCTGAGCCTAGAAATAGTCTTGATTCAAGAACATAAAGCCAAATTGTCAAAACAGATATAATTGTGTTTTGAGATCAAGTGGAGCCAGAAACATAGAGATATTTAATATCAAGCTCTAAAGTGAAGCATATTCAAAAAACAGGAAATTCAAAATCATGAGAGATCATATTTAATTTGTCAAGTGAAAGTCAATACTAAGGGCTTGTATGAATTTCATCCTTCAAGAAAAGAATCTAATACAAGATGGTAACCTCACCACTATCCTGGACTTCTTATTTATCCCTATGTGTCTAGCCTGCCTTCTTTCTCTCCAGGGTTCTGTTATCTTTGCTAGGAAGATATGCTGACTTTCATATACCCCCCCAAAATACCTCAACTCACATGTCATTAGGGCATATAGTTTTGTTTTTTCCAGTAGCAATGATGCCTCTCTTGACATATGCACGTATAATCTCCTAGATATCAGCACAAATTTGTGATAATAAAAGATTAATTATTTTGTAATTGTTCACATAGTATCTTCCTTACAACAAATCTAGGCGGTAAGTGCACAAGTATTATAATTATTTCTCATTTTACAAACAAGGAAACTACATCTTAAAAAAGATGAGAAGCTTGCCCAAAGTCACATAGTAAGTGGAAGAGCTAGGACTTCAAGTGAAGCACAGCAGAGTGTAGTAGACCACATCCTCCTCCTTCTCATACTAATAGATAGGGTTGGGGGCCCAATCTATGGAAATAAAAGAATATATTGACAAATCAAAGAAAACAAATTTCTAGGAGCTGTGAAGTACTTCCCCTTCACAAAAGATTAAGACTCTGATGTTGACCTCAAACAAGACATACCATCTTATCACTTGTATTTATACGGATATGTTTTAGCAAGTGCACATATCTCTTAGTTAATATGCAAACTGCAGGATGAGCAATGAACAAATTCATGTCTGCTGAAAGGCCTTCTTGAAGCTATACTAAAAAATCCATTCTAACTATTAACAAATATAAACATATTTCTTTTTTATTTTTTTTAATTTTAATTTTTTTATAATTTATTTATTTTTAGTTTTCAACATTTACTTGCACAAGATTTTGAGTTCCAAATTTTCACCCCATCTTGCCCCTTCTCCCATCCCAGGATGGCATGCATTCTGCCCTCCCTTCTATCTCTCTCTCCCCTTCTCTTATCCCCTTCCCCTTCTATTTTCCTGTGGGGCAGGATAGATTTTCTTTACCCCATTTCTTGTATTTCTTACTTCCCAGTTGCATGTGAAAACATTATTTTTTTAAACATGTGTTTTTAAAACTTTGGGTTCTAAATTTTCTCCCTTCCTCCCTCCCCACCTACACTCATTGAAAAGGCAAGCAACTCAATATAGGATTATACATGTGCAGTTATGCAAAACATTTCCATAGTAGTTATGTTGTGAAAAACTAACTCTGTTTCTCTTAATCCTATCCTGCCCCCCATTTATTCTATTCTTTCTTTTGACCCTGTCCCTCCTCAGAAGTGTTTGCTTCTGATTACCCCCTTTCCCAATCTGCCCTCCTCTCTATCATTCCCCTGCTCTGTTGTCCCCTTCTCCCCCTAGTCTCCTGTAGAGTAAGATTAATTTCCATACCCAGTTGAGTGTGTATGTTATTCTCTCCTTAAGCCAAATCCTATGAAAATAAGATTCACTCATTCCCTCTCACCTTCGCCTGTTTCCCCGCCACTGTAAGAGCCTTTTCTTTTCTGTTTTTTGTGAGATAATTTACCCCATTCTGCCTGTCCCTTTCTCCTTCTCCCAGTATAACCTTCTCTCACCCCTTAATTTTATTCTCTAGATACAACCCCTTCATCTTTAACTCACCCTGTGCCCTCTATCTATCTATCTATCTATCTATCTATCTATCTATCTATCTATCTATCTATCTATATCTATATATACACATACATATAATTTTTCCCTCCAACTACCCTAATACTGACAAAGGTCTCATGAATTATAAATACCATCTTTCCAAGCAGGAATGTAAACAGTTCAAGCTTAATGAGTCCCTCATGATTTCTCTTTCCTGTTTTAGTTCTTTTCATCAAGAATGCTTGAAAGTCCTCTATTTCACTGAATGACCATTTTTTCCCCTAAAGAATTACACTCAGTTTTGCTGGGTAGGTGATTCTTAGTCGTAATCCTATCTCCTTTGCCCGCCAGAATATTATATTCCATGCCCTGCAGTCCCCTTAATGTAGAAGCTGCTAAATCTTGTGTTATTCTCATTGTGTTTCCACAATACTTGAATTGTTTCTTTCTGGCTGCTTGTAATATTTTCTCCTTGACCTGGGAACTCTGGAATTTGGCTACAATATTCCTAGGAGTTTTCCTTTGGGGATCTCTTTCAGGAGGAGATTGGTGGATTCTTTCAACTTCTATTTTGCCTTCTGGTTCTAAAATATCAGGGCAGTTTTCCTTAATAATTTCTTGAAAGATGATATCTAGGCTGGTTTTTTTTGATCGTGACTTTCAGATAGTCCAATAATTTTTAAATTCTCTCTCCCTCCTGGATCTATTTTCCAGGTCAGTTTTTCTTTTTTGTGTTAGGCAATGGGGTTAAGTGAGTTGCCCAGGGTCCCACAGCTCGTAATTGTTAGGTGTCTGAGGCCAGATTTGAACTCAGGTCCACCTGAATCCAGGGCCAATGCTCTATCCACTGTGCTACCTAACTGCCTCAGTTGTTTTTCCAATGAGATATTTCACATTGTTTTCTAATTTTTCATTCTTTTGGATTTGTTTTATAATGTCTTGATTTCTCATAAAGTCACTAGCTTTCAATTGCTCTATTCTAATTTTTAAGGAAGTATTTTCTTCAGTAAGCTTTTGGACTTCCTTTCCCATCTGGCCAATTTTGCTTTTTAGGGCATTCTTCTCCTTTTTTGGACCTCTTTTGCCATTTGGGTTAGGCTATTTTTAAGGTGTTATTTTCTTTAGTATTTTTTGGGGTCTCCTTTAGCAAGCTGTTGACTTATTTTTCATGATTTTCTTGCATCACTTTCATTTGTCTTCCAGTTTTTCCTCTACTTCTCTTACTTGCTTCTCAAAATCCTTTTTTGAGCTCTTCCAAGGACTGGGACTGATTCATATTTTTCTTGGAGGCTTTGGATACAGGAGCTTTGACTTTGTTGTCTTCTTCTGGTTGTGTGTTTTGATCTTCTTTATTACCAAAAAAAGATTCTATGGTCTGACACTTCTTGGGAGGTTCACTCACGATCCCAGAGAATTACTTGAGTTATAAACTCTTTACTAAGGTAGAGGTCTGCTTCCAATGTGGAAAATGTACTGTTCCAAGCTTTGGGAGTTTGTACAGCTGTTTTCAGAGATACTTGTAGGGACCTGTAAATTTTTCAGTTCTTCCAAGGTGGTATGATAAGGTGTTTACTCCTTTCCTGGCCTGTGCTCTGGTCTGAGTGTCTTGGAACTGTGAGAAGGATTTCCTCTCTACCACCACTACAAGCTCCACCATGCCAGTGCTCCTCCTCACCTCAGGACCACCCCTCAGAACTTTGACCCAGATCCAAGCACAGGCAAAGCAAGAGATTCCTGCCTCAGCACTGGCAAAGAGATCCCTGCAATCCCTCTCTGATCAGCCACTCGATTCCCCCTCAGTCTGTGGGCTTTCTAGCCCACAGCTCAGGAGGCTGCCACCACCCCGGGGCTGTGCTCTTGGGAACTGAGGCTGAAACCTAGCTTCTCTCTCACTGCAGAAACAGACCTTTCCCACTGACCTTCTAAGTTGTCTTTGGCATTCCTGAGTTGAGAGGTCTGGAAACTGCCACAGCTGTCTGTGATTCAGTCCTCTGAGGACTGCTTCACGTTCACTGAGGCCTACGTGCCCATGCTGAACTGTGCTTCTCTCCCAGCCTTGTGCGACATACCTTTCTGATCAACCATCCAGGTGTCTTGGGCTGGAAATTTGTTTCACTCTGCCTTGTGGGTTCTGCTGCTTTAGAATTTGTTCAGAGCCATTTTTTTATAGGTATTTGGAGGGGTTTAGGGGAGAGCTCAAGGAAGTCACTGCTTTCACTCCACCATCTTGGCTCCACCCCCCCATAAACATATTTCTTGAACCCAAGTTTACATATTTTGGTTTTCAAAAAAGCAGATGCTTTGGATAATCTTTTATGATTTGTTTGCAAGGCCAAAGAAAAGCAAAAGTCATGAATCCAATAAGTTTTTCTCTGGCTATCTGATAGGATCAAAGTTCTAAATTTGGAAGGGACCTAAAAGGTCATTTACCAACTCTCTCATTTTGTAGTTTATATATTATATATACTATATAAGTAACTTGTCCAAGGTTACAAAAATGGCAAATGTTTGAGGTGGGATTTTAATCCAGGTCATCTAATCCCAGAGGCAGGGACCTATAGTTTGGCTGTAACAGATCTGTGGTAATTGTTCTGTTTCTTCCATTAGAGGAAGCTTCCTATGTTATGGAGTAGGTGGGTAGAGAAAAAGAAGGAACTGTGTTTTTTCTTACTCATGACAGAAGCAATAGTAGTAGTAGTAGTAGTAATAGTAGCAGTAGTAGTAGTAGTTATCATTGTTGTTATTGTTGTAGTAGTAGGTTAGCATTTATATAACATCTACTATGTGCCAGGCACATTGTGTAAATCAAGTGATTTAAAAATATTATCTCATTTGGTCCTCACTACAACCCTGAGAGGCAGGTACTGTTATTGTCCTTGTTTTACTAATGAGGAAACTGAGGCAGAAAGAGGTAAGGTGACTTGCCCAGGATGACACAGTTAGTTAGTATTTGAGGCTGGATTTGAACTCAGGTGTTCCTTTACTCCAGTCATGTCACTCTATCCAATGCACCACCTCATTACCATAACTGGAATATACCATTGGCAAATAGATGACACTGACATCAACACATCAACTTCCTGTTTTAAAAAAAATGCCCTTACTTAGAAATAGTTCTTAACTGTAGCTAAGTTGCACAAAATTCTTATTTTTTGAGACTGGTTCTTCTTATCCCCCCACACTCCAACTCTCTGGCTGGAAGTGAAGTTGCCAGATACCTGATCCTACTACTGAACAATAGGGAAGGTTTGACCTGCTCCATTTCTGAACCGAGGCAATTTACCTTTTTTTTTTAATAGCATTTTATTTTTTTCCCAATTACATGCCAAGACAATTTTTAGGATTCACTTCCTCCCCTTTCCTCTTCCTAAAATGGTAGGAAATTTGATATGAGTTATACATGTGCTATCATGTAAAACATATTTCCATATTAATCATTACTGTGAAAGAAGAAACAGATTAAAGGGGAAAAAACATGAAAAAGAACAAAATAAGTGAAAAAAGAAGGCTTTGATCTGTATTCAGAGTCCATCAGTTCTTTATCTAGATGTAAATAGCATTTACTTTCTTGAGTCCTTTGTACTTGCCTGGAATCATTGTGTTGCTTAAAAGAGCTAAGTCATTCATAGCTGGTCATCACACAATGTTGCTGTTATTGTGTTCAATGTTTTCTTCATTCTGCTCTTTCATTTTGCATCAGTTTGTACAGGTTTTTTAAGGTTTTTCTGAAATCTGCTGTTCATCATTTCTTATTGCACAAGAGTATTCCATTAGATTCATATACCACATCTTGTTCAGCCATTCCCCAGTTGATGGGCATCCCCTCAACTTCTAATATTTTGCCACCATGCAAATGGCTGCTATGAGTATTTTTGTACATGTAGATCCTTTTCCTTTTTTTTTTTATGATCTCTTTGGGATACAGACCAAGTAATTCTATTGCTGTATCAAAGGGTATATATAAATTTATAGCAATTTAGGTATAGCTCTAAATTGCTTTCCAAAATGGTTGGATCAGTTCACAATTCCACCAACAGTGCATTTGCATCCCAATTTTCCCATGTCTTCTACAACATTTCTAATTTTCTTTTTTCATTATATTCACCAATTTGATAGGTGTGAGGTAGCACCTCAGATTTGTTTTAATTTGCATTTCTGTAATCAAAAGTGATTTAGGGCACTTCTTCATAAGCCTATAGACAGCTTTGATTACTTCATCTGAAAACTGTCCATTCATATCCTTTGACTATTTATCAAGTGGGAAATGGCTTGTATTCTTATAAATCTAAATCAGTTCTCTATATATTTGAGAAATGAGGCCTTTAACAGAGACCCTTGCTGGAAAGATTATTTCCCAGCTTTCTGCTTTTCTTCTAATCTTGGTTGCATTTGGTTTTATTTGTGCAAAACGTTTTTAATTCAATATAATCCAAATGATATATTTTATATTTCATAAATCTCCGTCTCCTGTTTGGTCATGAACTCACTTAACTTTAAGAATTTTTATGTTACACCACTTGGTAGATTTCTGTTTGGTATTGACATTGCTTCATTGCCCATGGTACCTTTTGGCAAGATGTAGTTTCTTTTATTATCTCTTTTAATGAGGTCTCCTTTTTCTTTTGCTCTGTCTGAGATCAGGATTGCTGCCTCTGTTTTTTTTTTTTAACTTTAGCTGGACCGTAACAGATTCTGCATCAGCCCCTTACCTTTACTCTGTGTATGTTTCTTTTGCTTCAAGTGTGTTTCTTGTAAGCAACATATCATAGGATTCTGGTTTTTGATCCACTTTGCTATCCACTTCCATTTTATGAAAGAGTTCATCCCATTAACATTCACAGTTATGATTACTAACTGTCTATTTCTTTCCATCCTATTTTTCCTCCTCTTTGTCCGCTCTCTCCTTTCACCCTTTCCCTCCTTGACAATGTTTTGCTTCTATCTACTACCTCCCTTGGTTGTCCCTCTCTTCTGTCAGCCCTTCCTTTCCTTAATATCCTCCTCTCCTACTTTCCTATTGGGCAAGACAGAATTCTGTGTTTGACTGATTTGTATATTATTTCTCTTTGAGCCAATACTGATGTAAGGTTCAAGTGATGTCCATTGGCTACCCTCCCATCTTCCCCTCCACTGTAATAAGTCTTTCGTGCCTCTTCATGTGAAATAATTTGTCCCATTCTATCTCTCCCTTCCTTCTGTATCCATTGTACTCCTCTTTCTCATTCCTTAATTTTTCTGTGTCTCTAATTCACCTTGTACCTGTACCCTCTCTCTATGTATATTCCTTCTAGCTGTACTATAAATGGTACAATTTTAAAGAATTACAAGTATTGTCCTTCCATGTAGGGATGTAATCAATCTCTCTCTCTCTCTTTCTCTCCCCATCTCTAATACACACACATACACACACATCTATACATGTACACATACACAAATAATTAAACCGAATCAAATCTCCTGTCTTTTACCTAACCCTAATACATATTGATCACTCTTCAGTATCTGACACTGTTCATCACTGTGTCCTCTTGGAGATGCTCTACTCTCTGGCCTTTTGTGATATCACCTTTTTCTTGTTTATCCTCCTATTTGTCTGATTACATGTTCTCAGTCTCCTTTGCTAGCTCATCATCCATACCATGCTTCCTAAATGTTGGCACACTACAAGGCTATGCTCTGGACTTGTTTTTCTTCTGTCTCTTTAAACTCATTCTATTGATTACCTCATCAATTCACACCAATTTAACCATTTCCCTGCCAATGACTCATATAAGGATACAAAAATCTTGCATATATGGAATTTAGTAGAAGAACAGGCCTAAAAGATGTTATCAATGATATGTATGAGAGGAAGAGAAGAGGACTGATCAACTGTCAAAGAAAAGGGATGTCAGATAGACAGTGAACATACTCCATTGTCATCCTTAAAGTGTAAGAAGGTGAAGAACGACTTCAACATATTGAGTGGACCTCTTGTGTTAAATTTATGAGGAAATGTGACCATGAATAATGCATGGTAAACAGGCATGGAGTACAAACTATATCCCTGGAGGCAACTTCAAATTGATAAGATCACATATTCATTTGACTATTTGAAGGAATATTAAGCATTTGAAGGAATATGTAAGCATTAACATAACTGAAAAGAATATTATGCTTAGAGGAATACAAAATTAATGTCACTTAGTTTCTACCTGAGCTCATGCTGTTCAATTTGTTGTAATTGAATGAAACACATGAACATGACAATATTACATGACAATATTAGTGCATTAGTGAGATGCAAAATTAAGTTCTTTGTGACGTCTAAGGTGAAAGGTTAATGGGGAATTCATAAAAAATAACAGCACAAATTCAACAGGGGAGAGGTAGAGATTTCAAAATCCTATTCCTCCCCAGAAGCTATAACAAAATAGATTTTTACAAAATAAATGCCGCATAATAAATACAAAATGGAATCACATATTCACAAATGTGATGGAAATACCACAGGGATGAGATTCAATATAGCATTTGGTAGTGGAAGTTATTACTTTAGTTTGTGAAGATAATACCTCTCATTTTTATAAAAAAAAATCTTGTTACATTATATTTGAAAACCAAACATTTGAGGCACAATAGAAAAGGGGATATTCAAAAGGAAATGTTTCCTAGTTCGCAGATAACAGTAATAGAAAAAATAAGTAATTGCTTTGCTCAGACTTATGAACATATAGCATGTATTATTCTGAATTTCTTGTTCAGCAGAATGTGTTGCATTCATACTAACATGTCAATGTTAGCATAGCCAAATGGCCTTTTTTTATAGTGAACTGGGCCAGTAATCACCATCATTAAACCAAGACTCCATATCTGGTTGTCTAATATAACAAGAGTTAGGGAAGACCACTTAAATATTCAGTGTACCTCTACAACAGATGGAAAACAAACTTTATTCAATGCCCAAATAACTCTTTAGATGTAAGTTAAGCTTTGGGGAGCGTTAATGTTTTAGGGTGCAAGGGTATTCTTGATTAGCCATGATATTACCAGATAGGAATAATTTAGAAATTTATAAGAATATACTATTTGATATATAGCAGATTATGAAATGGAAGTATTTTCACATGTACTTGAAACAAATAAAGAGCTCATACTTCTAAAGACTTTGCAAAAGTTTTTGTAAATTCATTAATATAATAACCTTTTGAGGCAACATTGAATTATGTATATATGTTAATTATATAGTAGCAAATGATGTATTTATGTTAAAAGGACTGTCAAAGAGTAAACTGTATATGTCAGAGGATCTAAAAAATTTCAAAGGCCAGGAAATATTTATGAACTACAGAGTTAGAGGAAAAGAATTATAAAAACAAAAACAAAAACAGAGTATTTTAAGTCAGAGAACTTTGCTTCAAATTTCAATTTTCCCACTCTACACTTGTGGGACCTTTAGCAAGTCATTAACTTTCTGTAGGCCTCAGTTTCCTCCTCTACAAAAGAAGGGCATTAGATGATATCCTCTCCAATGTCCCTCCCAATTCCAAATTTATGATATTATGTCTTACTCCTTCACTCAAATGGCCTAAGAATTAATTTCCCCATATTTACTATATTACTTTCTAATTAATTGTTCTTTTATATGTTACAGAGCAACAATTTTTTTTTACTCTCATCATTAACTATTGATGTTCAACAATCATTGCCAATATTCATATTCATTAGTTCCTGGTTCTTCCTTCATGAAATCCTGTTTCAACGTCTTATTGTAGCATTAAGGTTATCCTGGTTTCCAAGGCTAACAAGAGCATGAAAAATCCTGGGTTCTCTCATGTGGGGGAAAAAAAGTTTCTAGTAAGGCCCCAGTGAGAGATTTCTTTTTGTTATCTGAGGATCAGTCCAGCTAAATATAGGGATGCTCATCACCAATAGGTTGACTACTACTGCAGGTGAGGACTTCTATGGTTTTGGCAAGCCAGAGAACAAAAAAATCCAAAATGCTCCCAATTCCAGTTGTACAGTAATACCTGGAAAGTTGTAAAAGAGTATGCTTAGAGACATAAGAATTTCATGATGTTGTTATTTCTTTGTCCATAAACGTTAATTTTACTCTTTGTATTCTAAATATGAGATTTTTGTATGATGAACAATGTGTAAGCTTCCTATTTATAAGAAAACAGTTTCATGACCAAAGAAGAGATAAAAAATGCCATAGAAGATAAAATAGATAAATGTGATTACATAAATAGTTTCTATACAAATGAATCTAAAAAAGTTAAGAGTAACATGTAAACAATAGGGAAAAATACTGGAACAAGTTTGACTGATAAAGATCTCAGTTCTAAGATATACAAAGAAATGAGACAAATATAAGAGAAAAAGAACGATTCTTCAATGATAAATGATTTAAGGCTATCAACAGGCAGTTCTTAAGGGAAGAAACCAAGGTTAATTTTGGCCATATTAAAAAAAGTGTTTGAAATCATAACTAATTAGAAAAAATGTAAAGTAAAGAAATTTTGAAATTCTACCTCAGATCCTCAGAGTAGAAAAGATGAAAAAGAAGAAGAAAATGATAAATATTAGAGTGACTGTGTGGGGTTGGGGGAGTAGATTCATGTACTCTTAGTATAACTGTAAATGAATATAGCAACTTATAATTATATACAAAAAATTGTTAAACAGTATGTGCCCTTTGCCCTACTAAACAGTATAGTGCCCAGGGTATACCACTGCTTGGTTTTTATATCAAAACAAGATTACAGAAAAAGAAAAAAGTCCTTTATGTACAACATTAATTTTAACAAATCTTTTTGTGGTGGCAAAAACAACAACTGGAAACTAAGGGGATGCATATCAATTGAGGTATGATCGAATAAGTTGTGGTATATGACTATGATGGAGTACCAGTATGCTGTGAGAAATGAGGAAGTAGATGGTTTCCAAAAGAAATGGAAATACTAATATGAAGTGATGGAGAGTGACGTAAGTAGAACAAGACAAATGATGTATACTATAACATTGAAATTATTAAAAAATGAACAATTCTTAAAAGTTTTATAGGCTGATGCAAAATAAATTGAACAGAACCAGGAGAACAATTTAGACAATAAGAACAACACTGAAAGCAAAGAGCTTTGAAAGCTCTAAGAACTAGGTTCAATACAATGACCATTTATGGTTCCAGAGGCCCAATAACGAAAAGGCTTTCCAACAAAGAGAGGTGATGGATTTAGAATACAAAGTGAGACATATTTTTGTATTGTGTAAATGAGTTTAGGGAATTTGTTGCACTTGACTGTGCATATTTGTCATGAGAATTTTGTTTTTCAAACAATTTTCTTTTTCCATTATGAAGGAATGGGATATGGGGGAAATAGATTTTTCTTATTTTTTTCATATTTAAAATAGAAAAATGGAGAAAGCAGATACATGTACAAAATATTGAATTCACTTTCAACTAAATTTAATTCAATAAACATTTATTAAGTGCCTACTATGTGCCGGGCACTGTGCTAAGCACTGGAAATACAAAGAAGAAAAAGACAGTCCCTGCCCTCAGAAAGGCTGTAAAGTATTGTGGGAAGACAACACTCAAAAGGAAGATAATAAAGAGGGGAGTAAAATGGGTGAAAGGGGGGACATTCTGTTCCATGAAGTTAAAACCAGACAAAGATGCAGATGGAGAGTGGAATGAGCTTAAAGTCCAATTGCTGCCGTCTATAAAGGATAGCTTTGGGAGGAATTTAGTATTCCATCTTGCAATTATCCAACCAAAGATATTGAAGGAGGTGGTATACAAGGTTTGATTTAGAAGCATGGTGTTGAGATTGGAAGTAGGCAGTTTATAGTAAGAGGGTAGAAATATTGCTCCTAGGCAGAGAACATGATCAAGAGAGGGGTTAATGTAATGTTAATTTGCTTAACTGTTTTGTTTTGTTAGAAGAGACCTGTCATGAAGTGAGAAGATATATATATCTATATATCTATATCTATGTATCTATCTATATATATGTGTGTGCATGTATACATATTTGTAATATAAAAATAATTCAATAAAATTTTTAAATAAAGAAAAAAGGAAAAATCTCAAAGGATGAGACAGTTGATAGATTGTGATACCTTCTGTTTGCACAACTGGCAATCTATGAGATCATAGATTTGTTCAAAAGTTATATGCCATTTTTATGTCTTTATTTTTGGAACACTAGAAGGAAGAGCAATTAAAAATACCTCAAAGGACAAAGCTGCATCAGTAGATGTAGGATTTTTTTTAAAATTTTCATCCATAAGACAAAGAAAATAGGGGAATGTAGGTAAAGAAATGCGCTAAACACTTTTTACAAATGTCTCATTTGACAGAAAACTCTGGGAGATAGAGACAGTAGGATGAACATTTTCATTTTAAAGTAAAATTATAATATCTATTTTAAAATTACTTGTATTTAAAATGAATTTATACAAGTAGAAGAAAGAAAATATCAAAAACATTTCCTTGTAATTTCTTATTTAGGAATTGTATCTTAACATACTTTTTTTTGCCATGCATTTGCAACCAAAAAGTTTTTTTCTTTTAAATAATATTTTATTTTTTTCAATTATATGTAAAAACAATTTTAACATTAATTTTAAAATTTTGAATTCCAAAATCTCTCTCTACCTCCCTCCCCTTGTGCAGATGGTAAGGAATTTGATATAAATTATACATGAGCAGGCATACAAAACGTATTTCAATATCTGTCATATTATGAAAGAAGATAAACAAAATATGAAAAAATAAAGTAAAAAAAATAGTATGCTTCAATGGTCATTCATATTCCATCAGTTCTTTCCCTGGAGGTGGATAGCACTTTTTTATCATGAGTTCATCAGAACTACCTTGGATCTTTGTTTTGCTGAGAATGGCTAAATCATCCACAATTTATCGTTGCACAATATAGCTCTTACTATGTACATTCTTCTCCTAGCTCTGTTCACTTCACTTTATATAAGGTCATGAAAGTCCTTCCAGGTTTTTCTGAAAGCATCCTCCCCATCATTTCTTTTTTTCCCCTTTTTTAACTTTTTATTAAAATGCATTGGACACAGGATGGCCTTCTTTTGCAAAAGGCTGCTTCACTTTTCCAAAAAAGGGGAACAGCAAACACCTTGATACAACATAATGAAGTTTCCATTCACAGGAACGTCTTTAGGCAGCCCTGGACCCTTGAACTTCCATTGGCTGTATTTCTTGGCAGTCTTTATAGAGGAATGGTGCATACACCGGGGGGAAGGAGGGGGTGGTTTCTCTCACTCTGACCCCTTCTTTCTCCAGAGGTAAACATCGACCACTTTCACAGAAGGTTGCCCTAGATTAGGGCAATGACTATCTAGATTACTACAGAGAAAAATTATCTTGATACTGAAGCAACCACCCTTCCCAAGTCTTCACATAGAAAAGTATGAGCAGCATCTTGCAAAAAAAGATAAACAAGGCCACTATTTGGTTCAGTCATTGATAACTAGATTTGTTCACTTTTAAGGCATCTTTCCCTTCCAAACCCAAATAAACTTTCATTGTGTTGCTTCACTGTTTTAAGAAATAACATCAAGTGGAAAACATTCAAAAAAGAGAAGCCTCCTTCAGACAGGAAAATATGGCCCTGCAAGACTCTCACACATCTGCCATGTGCTAAACACTTTGGTATTTGGCCATGGGGAACTCTAGTTCATCAATACTGAGGATCAAGAATGACAAGTCTGATTGAAAAATTATACCAACTCTTCCTCTTTGAAAGATATTTCCCTTACCTGTGTGCAAAAGTGACTTGACTTCTTCAGCATGCAATGAAACAGAATGTTTGGTTTGGGTCCCACTGCTTTCTGGGGAGGATTAAGTAAGCTATTTTTTTTTTTTAGTAACTGAAAAGGAAGAAAGAAGGTGCTATAGGGAGGAGTGATAATTCAAGAGAGTCTAAAAGCAGAACCTGGTTTAAATTCATGATCTTTTTATGATAAGCCATTTGGATGTTGTGTACTTTTATATATACACACAGACACACACACACACACACACATATATATAAGGTTACATATATATGTGTGTATATATGAATGTGTATGTATATATATTATGTATAATACACACACACACACATACATACATGCATACATACACCGAACTACTAGGCCATGAAAGCATCTGATCCAGAATCTGCCAAGTCCAACAGAGCCAAGTGATCCTACAAGGCAGCCACACCCAAACCTAGATTTACTGTGGGTCTCAAATATATTTACTCAGTATTTTTGTAAAATATCTAAATGCCATTAAATAGATTAAAAAACAACAACAACAACTCTAATAGAGACTCTGCACTAAACAAGTGAATGTTAACTGAAGACGTTGGATTACATTGATAACACTTCTCTTAAAAAACAGAATTGTTTTCTTTTTCTATCCACTACAGTGGTGAGACAACTTGTTCTTTTCACCTACCTCTGCAAAGCGCCCTGGCAGGCAAGAGCTGCAGAGAGTGAGAGCCAGCTTTGCTCAGCCAATGGGGAGATGCTCTGCTCCACCCCCCCCCAACAAAGGGTGAAAAAAAAACGTGTCACAACTGGTCCGTGAGAGAGCTGCCCAAGGTGTCTCCTGGATTTCCCAAAGCCAGGATGTGGTTAGAGAGCTTTCTGAGTCATAAGACAAAAGTCCAGAAGGAAGCTGTGAACAGGATCAGTCCAGAGAAGTAAAAGTATTTTCACTGCCCCTACATCAGTCAATGTACTAAGAGAGACAGCGAAACCCTCCCGGTAGTCCTCCCGTCTTGGGCATACTGCACATGAACACTTCCATGGGACAGATGTTCAGCTCCCTCAGAGGCATGTTTCCCTTTCCTGTGTTATGTCCATAAAGACCAAATATTCACAGAGTCTTTCCTCACTGGTTCTATCTGATCTGTCAATTTTATTGACCAAAATAAGGATTGGCACATTGGATATCATTTCATCTCTCATTAGTGCACTGAGTTCAACTTTGAATTCCAGGAGGTGAGGTGAGGGTGATCTGCACAGTGCACCAGGAAGACAATTCCATTAATTGTTGGCAGATAGTTTTTTTTTTTCCAAACTGGCCACCCTTGCTCATGTCTACCAAGATCAAATGTGCACAAGTCATGCCTGCAATCATCAGATCTTCAGATGTGGGATGTAGTGTTGGAACATGTTAGCCCAATTTATCATCTTTGAGCGTGTGCAAAAGGGTTGTTTTGGCTGTATTGTCCAATCCCAAGAACACAAGTTATCCAGATTTTAAAAACTGCAGGACACTGCAGAAACTGTTATAGATCCACTCAAAGATGAACGACATCATTGTAGCTCAATCAGACCAGCCTGGGGTTCCTTGGGCCGTGGCTCAAGCTCCAGAGGTACTGAGCCTCCCTCTCCCTCACTGGGGCCAACACAACAGCAGCACCAAAGGCCGCTTGCTGTAAATCCTCATCATTTCTTATGGCACAATAATATTCCATCACAATCATATGCCACAACTTGTTCAGCCATTCCCCTACTGATGGACATCCTCAATTTCCAATTCTTTGCCACCACAAAAAGAGCTGCCATAAATATTTTTATACATATAAGTCCTTCCCCCCTACTTTTTAGAAAATCTCTTTGGGATACACACTGAATAGTGATATTGCTTGGTCAAAAGGTATGCTGAGTTTTATAGCCCTTTGAGCATTGTTCCAAATTGCAATCTAGCATAATTGGATCAGTTCACAACTCCATCAACATTCATTAATGTCCTAATTTTCCCACATGCCTTCCAACATCTGACATTTTCCTTTTCTGTCATATTATCTAATCTGAATGGTGGGAGGTAGTAGCTCAGACTTGTTTTAAATTGCATTTCTCTAATTTATAGTTATTTAGAGCATCTTTCACATGGCTATATAGAACTTTGATTTATTTATTTAAAAATTGCCTATTCATATCCTTTCACCATTTTTCAATTGAGAAATGACTCATATTCTTATAAATTTAACTCATTTCTCTATATATTTGAGAAATGAGGCCTTTATCAGAGAAACTTGCTATAACATTTTCTCCCAGTTTCTTGCTTTCCTTTTAGTCTTGGCTGCATTGGGTTTGTTTTGCAAAAACTTTATAATGTAATCAAAATTATCTATTTTAAATCATATAATGCTCTCTGTCTCTTGTTTGGTCATAAATTCTTCCCTTATCCATGGATCTGACAGGTTAACTGTTCCATGCTCCCCTAATTTGTTTACGGTGTCACTCTTTATGTCTAAATCAAGCACCCATTTTGACCTTTCCTTGTTACATGGTGTGAATGTTGGTTTATATCTAGTTTCTGACAAACTGCTTTCCAGTTCTCTCATCAGTTTTTTGTCAAATAGTGAGTTTTTGTACCCAAAGCTGGGATCTTTGCATTTAACACTAGATTGTTATGGTTGTTGTTCAGTTGTTCAGATTTCTTCAACTCTTTGCGACCACATCTGGGATCTTCTTGGCAAATATACTGTTGTGGTTTGCAATTTTCTTTTCCAGTTCATTTTCCAGATGAAGAAACTGTGGGGAAAGAGGGTTAAGTTACTTGTCCAGGGTCACACAGCCAGTCAGCGTCTGAGGACAGATTTGAACTCACAAAAATGAATCAATCTGATTCTAGGTTCAATATTCTATCCACTGCACTACCAAGCTGCTCCATTATGTTCGTTACCTAGTGTGCATTGTGTACCAAATCTATTCCAGTGATCCGCCATTCTATCTCTTTAATGGTACAAGATTGTTTTGATGATTGCTGCTTTGTAATACAGTTTGAGATGTAGTATGGCTAGGCAATGTCCTTCACTTATTTCATTAATTCCCTTGATATTCTTGACCTTTTGTTCTTCCAGATGAATTTTGTTATTATTTTTTCTACCTCTATAAAATGATTGTTAGTTTTGATTGGCATGACACTGAATAAATTTAGGGAAAATTGTCATTTTTATTATATTGGCTCAGTCTACCCATAAGCATTTAATATCTCTCCAAATTTTCAGATCTGACTTTATTTTTGTGATGTGTTTTGTAATTGCGGTGATAGATTTCTTGTGTTTCTCTTGGCAAGTAGATTCCTGTGTATTTTATACTATCTAGAGTTATTTTTAATGGAATTTCTCTTTCTATCCCTTTTTGCTAGGTTTCGTTGGTAGTATATAGAAATGCTGATGATTTGTGAGGATTTTTAATACCCAGTAATTTTGCTGAAATTGTTAATTATTTTAAAAACTGCCTTTTTAGTTGATTCTCTAGTATTCTCCAAGTATACTATCATACCATCTACAAAGAGTGATGGTTTTGTTTCCTCATTGCCTCCTCCAATTCTTTGAATTTATCTTTCTTCTTCTATAGCTGTCACTAGCATTTCTAGTAAAATATTGAATAGTATTGATGATAATGGGTATCCTTGCTTGAATCCAGATCTCATTGGGAAGGCTTCTGTCTTATCCTCATTACAGATAACTCTTGCTGATGCTTTAGATAGATATTACTTATCATTTATTGTTGCTGTGTCATTTCAGTTAAGTCTGACTCTTCATGATCCCATTAGGGGTTTTCTTGGTAAAGATATTGGAGTGGTTTGCCATTTCCTTCTATAGATGAGGAAACTGAGGCAAAAAGGGTTAAGTAACTTGCCCAAGGTCACACTGCTACTAAGTGCCAAAGACTGAATTTTAATTAATGTCTCCCTTACTCCACAGCCAGCACTCTATGTACTGTGCTACTTAGCCACCCTTATCACTTTAAGGAAAGCTACACTTATTTTTTTTATCATTTTCAATGTTTTTAATAGAAATGAGTGTTATGTTTTCAGAAAAGCTTTTTCTATATCCATTGAGATAATCATATGATATTCATTCATAAATTATACTGATAGTTTTTTCAAACATTGAATAAACCTTACATTCCTAGCATAAAACCCACCTGGTCATAGTCTTTGATCCTTGTGCTGTATTGTTCTAATCTCCTTGCTAGAATTTTATTTAATTTTTTAAAATCAATATTCAGTAGGGAAATTGGCTTATAGTTATCTTTTTCTGTTTTTGTTCTTCCTGGTTTAAGTATCATCACCATATTTGTGTCACAAAAGGAATTTGGTAGGACTCCTTCTTTGCATATATTCCTAAGTAGTTTATATATATTGGAATTAATTGTTGTTTAAATGTTTGTTAGAATTCACCTGTGAATCCATCTTGTCCTGAGGATTTTTTCTTAAGGAGCTCATTGATAGCTTAATTTCCTTTTCATATGTTTGCAAATATTCATCCATTCACTTTGATTGTCAGATTATTTGCATATTATTGGGCAAAATTGCTCCTAACAATTGTTTTAATTTCCTTTCCATTGGTGGTGTTTTTTTATTTAAAAAAAATTATAAAGCAGACATCTGTGTCTGCTCTGGTATCTTGTAATGTGACAAGTACAGTACATTTTGGCTTTGATTACAATTTGAATGTTGAAGCAAGGTTGCTCTCACAAGTAATTTGGTGTTTGGACAATATGTACTAAGCTCCTAACTCACCTTTTGGATGTATTCTTGTGAGATCATGTTTGAATTAAAAACTTTTTCATATATAATCCAGTCCCTCTTGAGTATTGTAGAAAATCCTCATAGGTCATTTATTTGCTTTCACTGAACAACACCTTGTCATTTGGTCAAGAGCATCTGCTCCTACCTTATTCTTATTATAAAATAGAAGCTGGAAATAGTTGGAGAGAGACAGACAGACAGACACACAGAGACTGAAACAAACACACACAGAAAGAGAGAGAGACAGATACAGAGAGACAGAGACACAGTGAGAATTAGTGTGTGTGTGTGTGTGTGTGCGTGTGTGTGACAGAGAGAAAGAGAGAGAGCTAGAGAGAGAGACAGAGACAGAGAATGAGAGAATTCCATTATATGGGTACAGCCAGAAGATGTTCAATAAGGATACAGAGAGTTCTATGCAAGGAATAGGAAAGCGTGTTACTACAGCTGGATCAAAAAATAAAGGGAAAGGAATAACGAACAAAAAAGAAGTGTTTGGTAACTTGGATCAAATTGGGATGAATCATATTATAAAAACAAAGGCAAGAAGAATTTTTTAATAGTGCAAAGACTGCAAACTTTACAAGGAAAGATTTTAAGAATAGAATGACCAAGTGAAATAAACAAAAAAGTCAACAAAAATGTGTATAAGAATCAGCCTCTTTATGTTTTCAATATATTTTCTGCTTTAGAGAATGTGATCATGTTAACAAGTTATAATAGTCAAGCATTTAATATCCCTGTTTGCTTTAATCCTGTTTATCATTACTGATAAACATTTCTTCTTAGTTTTCTTACACAGTACCATCATGGGGGAAACATACTCTTTCTCTCTCTCTCTCTCTCTCTCTCTCTCTCTCTCTCTCTCTCTCTCTCTCTCTCACCCACACATACATATTTTGCCTGCCAGCTTCTTAACTTAATTTTACTCCAAGGCAGTGGACAAGATGACTAGACTAAAAGTTTCTTATCTTTTCATCCTGTCTCCATGTTCCTGATAAATGGGCACTAAAAGCATGATAGAAAAATTTTATCTTGTTATTCATACAACCATTTTCAATCATAAAAAGTTGGTTATGCAATCAATCTATTTTTTTTTAAACTTGGCTACTAATCTCTATTATGGTGACCATGTTTCTATGCTATTTAATTATTGCTTTGGACACATATTTCTAAATTTCCTTTAACCACATACAGCCTTCATTTGGTCTCTAACCCTAACTCTTCAATACCATTGATTCATAAGCTTTTGCTTTCATATATTTTAATTCCAATAAAGATGATAATTAGTTTTGTCAAGAATTTGTACTTGAGGGGCAGTTAGATGGCACAGTGGAGAGAGCACTGGCCCTGAAGTCAGGAGGACCTGAGTTCAAATCTGGCCTCAGACCAAACACTTGGCATGTAGTAGCTGTGTGACCCTGGCCAAGTCACTTAACCCCAAATGCCTAAAAAGTAAAAAAAAAAAAAAAAAGAATTTGTACTTGAGTTTTTGATCGGTCATTCCTAACATAATCCTGATTGGGAGATTATATAGATATTAGAAGATGTTTATGAAATCCTAGTGGCTTCTTATCAATGTGACCTTAGACAAATCACAGCTACTCTCAGCCTATTTCCTCAACTGCAAAATGAAGATAACATCAGTGTCAACAACTCCAAAATTGTAGAGATCAATTTAAATCAAAACATATTTGTTGGTTGGTTAAAGTGCGCAAGAAATCTAAAATTTGTGTGTGTTTTCTATAAGTCTATTTATTTCTTTCCAATAAGAATATGGCTTTTCTTTTAACTGTGGTATGTTATTAAAAAAAAAGCATCATTGAAGAAATGAGTTCATAAGCATGCCTTCAAAACTCCTGTTGTTTTAAAAAAGGTAAAGGTCATGGTAAGTAATAAAGCTCACAAAACTTTAATCTGTCTTTTCCTATTACTCTAAATCATGTGTTTTTCTTTCTATACCATAGTATTGTTCTTTGATTATTGGTATCCTTGTCCTATCCCATCTACTAGACAATAAATATAATACATATAGTAAGCACTTAAGGAAACGCTAGACATAGTAAATGTGCAAATGTCGAAAGATGAGACTATAAAGGAGGGAAAGTTGTGGGTAAATGCCCGCAGATTGTAAGTGCTAGCACAATTCTATTTTATATTTGTCTTTACATTACAAATTATTAGTGCAGTGCCTAGCACATAGCATGTGCTTAACAAATATTTGTCAAAACAAATAAAATAAAAAAGATAAAAACAGATCAAATGTATCTAAAATTAAAAAGCAAACAGGTAAGTAAGAAATATATTTTTAGCAAATTTCTCTGATAAAGATCTTATATCATATATATATATGTATGCATGTATGTACATATATATATGCAACTGATTCAGATTTACAAAACTAAAAACCATTCCTCAATAAATAAATGGAAAAAAGATATGTACAAGCAGTTTTAAAAGAAGACATCTAAGTCACTAATTAGTGTATGAAAAAATTCTAAGATTAATAATTAAATAGATGCAAATTAAAGCCATGCTGAGGTTCTACCTCACACCCATCAAATTATCACTGATAAGAAGAAAATGGCAATTGTTTGAGGAGCAGTAGGAAAAAAAGACACACCAGTTCACTGTTGGCAGGACCATGAATGAGTCTAGAAAGCAATTTGTATTTTTGTTTTGTTTTGTTTTTTGTTTTTTGGTTGGGCAATGGGAGTTAAGTGACTTGCCCAGGGTCACACAGCTAGTAAGCTAGTGTTATGTGTCTGAGGCTGGATTTGAACTCAGGTCCTCCTGACTCCAGGTCTGATGCTCTATCCATTGTGCCACCTAGCTGCCCCCTCTAGAAAGCAATTTAGAATTATGCTTCCAAATTGTCTTCTTTTACTCAGCTATACCACTACTAAGGTTTACACCAAAGAAATTAAAGGAAGAGAGAAAGATTGCATACATACAAACTTATAGCAGCTGTTTTCATCAAGTAAAAAACTGGAAACCAGTAGTTATCCTCTTATTGGGGAATGGCTAAACATACGGTATATGAATGTAGTGAAATATTAATATGCCATAAGAAATCATGAAATGGAGAGTTTCCAACCAAAATGGGAAGACCTGTATGAATTGCTGAAGAGTGAAGCAAGTAGAATTTGGAGAAAAATTATACAACAACATTGTTTAGAGGAAAAAAATCAACATTGAAAGACTTTAAAACTCTGATCAATAAAATGATAAATTTCAAATCTAGAAGACTGATGATTAAACATTCTATTCGCCTTCTACCAGAGAAGTCATAAACTTAAAATGCAGAGAGAGAGACATACATTTTGAGGTTATGGCCAACATGAGGCTTGATTTTGTTAGGCTATGCATGTTAAGAACAAGAGTTTTATTTTATTTTTCAATAGCAAGAAGAGAGATTTTGTAGAAATGTCTGTAAATGAATTAATAAATTTATTTGAAAATATTTGTTGAACTGAATTAATATATAAGGGAATTTAGGCATCATAATAGAAGTACATGCCAATGCTATAGTATGAGAGGTCAGAATAGGAGAGATCTTTTTTTTGTTGTTGGAGGAATCAGGAAAGACATGGAAAGTGTAGGTGTATATCAAAGGATTGAAGTCATATTAGAAGGGAGCAATATATACGGTACACAACATTTATGTGTCATTGTTTATTAAATAGTAGTTTTTGTTTGGACTAGTTCCAAATTGTATTACTATAACTTGGAACAATTCTAATTGCTATTTGGCTTCATCTTAACTACCCTTCAATACTGTCAGCTTCCTCAGGACATTGACCAAATATTAGATGTCTTTGTTTCCCACACAGGTCCTAGAATAGTCCTAGGAGGGAATTAATGTATGTATTTGGGTAAAATAACTGAATAAATATAGCATATTAATACTTCCTGCCAACAGCTAGTTAATTGCACTGATTTGCTGTCATTTTCTATTGGTTAAATATAACACGGTGGGTTTACCTGATGTTTCATGTAGTTGATGCTTAGTAGAGTTTTTTGTGTTGTCAGTGGAGTCCTCTACAAATAAAAAGTCATAGCCAATAAGTGCTTGACCTGAAACTGCTGTACCAATTGTTTTTATATAAAGAAAATTGCTTTGCCTATTCAAGGTAAATGAAAACAATTTAATCATCAGAGCTCAATGCAAACCTTATAGAGACTTAAATTAACATCGCTTCCAAAAAGCTGAGCTAAAGCAGTTTAAAACGAACATGTTTTACATTATAAAGATTTTCTTACAGCATCTCCTCATTACATAGTATTGTTCACCCAAAGTAAACAGCCTGAAAAAAATAAACTGCAGTAAAAATCTGAAGCAGAGATTTTTGCCTCTTTCTTTAACTTTTATTAAATGCCAGAATAAAGAAAAATATCTCCTAAATCTTTTAAATCAGCATCTAGACATGGCACTAAAGTACATCCACAAGTTTCAGAAAGCATTCTTTTTGAATATATCAGGTGAGGTTTAATGGTATTGACAATACACTCTGTATTCTTATTGCCAATAGCTCTTTGGTTTCAACCACAGATATTTTAACAATCTGGTTTTGGTGCTTTCAGTTACCAGTGGCCATAGCTGTCTTTAGGCAAAATGAAAAAATAATCCTCCCCAAACAGTAAAATAGTAAGAAATTATAAACATATTTGCTTTTTGCTCTTCTAATTTTTCTTCTTACATGACCTATAACAATTTTTTTTCATCTTGACATGTTATAGGAGGAATTGACTCATCTATTTCCAGTATATTTCCCTACCCTAAACACTGCAACATGAAAACATTTATGATTTTATATACTTTTAGATTGTTTAAAATATTTTTATACAGAGCTCATTATTAGTTGGAATAGGTTAGAGAAGTTTCAGTAGCAGAAAAATAAAGTTGATTTATGTCCCCTCATTGTCAAGTTGAAAGAAAGGAAATATTTCTTGTTCTTCTGCCAGCTAGATGTAGGTGAAGTCCAACTCCTCAATTCTTACCTCAATGTCTTTGGGGATATGGGATGGGTGGATATATAAGACTGTGACCTGGAAAGGAATGGACCAGTCTGGGCCCGGAAGGGAGGAGTCGTTTCATTCTAACAGTATAAAACTTTTTCTCACTTCTGTATTCAGCACACTCTCTTCCAAGAGGTGTGCCTGATTCTTGCACCATAATAAACGATTCTTCACTCAAAAACAAACAAACAACATTACAGGGTACAGTAGGAGTGTGAAATACATGACTATCAGGCCTCATGTGGCCCACAAGACTCCCAATTACTTCTCAAATCAGATTAAATAAAATTGGGAAATATTTGACAACAAAAATAAAAATGAAATAGAAAATAGACAACATAATATTTTAATACTAAGGCAATATGTGACTGGTAGTATGTAAGGTTTATGTAAGGTTTAGTGTGTCCCTGTTTCTATTTGAGTTGGACATCACTGGTGTATTGCATTTAATTTCAACCTCATAGGAAGCCTCTGATGTAGGACACAGATCAGAAGGTCTTGAGGTGGAAGGTTCATTGGAGGCTATCTAGCTGAACCCCCTAATTCTGTAGATGAGGGAAATGAAGGCCAAGGAAGTTAAGTGATGGGCCCATGCTTTCATAGCTCATAAGTGTCTAAAGTGAGATTTGAGTCCATGTCTTCCTGAAGTTCAGCACCTCATATGCTATGCAATACCACCTTCCTTTACACAGATGACGTTATTCCCATTTAGAGATCAGGAAACTAATGGCAGCTATGTGGCACAGAGTTCTGGGCCTGGTGTCAAGAACACTGGCTGGCTAGGTGGTTTTGTGCATACAGCCCTGGCCTTGGAGTCAGGAGGATCTGAGTTCAAATCCAGCCTCAGACACTTGACACTTATTGGCTATGTGACGCTGAGCAAGTCACTTAACCCCATTGCCTAGCACAAAAAAAAAAAGAATACTAATTTTTATGAGTTCAAATCTGGTCTCAGACACTTACTAGCTGTGTGACCCTGTCCAAGTGGTTTAACCTTTTTTTTGCCTCAGTTTCCTCATCTGTATAATAAGGTAGAGAAGGAAGAAGCAAATTCCTCCAGTATCTTTGCCAAAAAAAACCCCAAATGAGGTCACAAAGAGTCAGACATGACAACAACAGCAAACAACATATTTACTATTCAAAGCTGAAATAAATTTATTAAATTGTAAGTGTCTTTTATAAGTTGCCCTTGGATTTGAATGGGTCCCTTACAATTCCTTTATTTCTTTCCTTCTTGCCTACCTTCTTTTTATTTTTTCCTTTTTTTCTTTCTTTCTTTTTTCTTTCTTTTTTTTTTTTTGCTAGGCAATGGGGTTAAGTGACTTGCCCAGGGTCACACAGCTACTAAGTGTTATGTGTCTGAGGCTGGATTTGAACTCAGGTCCTCCTGAATCCAGGGCCAGTGCTCTATCCACTGTGCCACCTAGCTGCCCCTCCTACCTTCTTTTTAAATGAAATTTAGAATGAGCTACTTGGTCTATGGTGAACCCCACAGGGTAATTCTAAAAATCATTTGTCTCCCATCTATGAGTGATATATTCTATACTCTGATTTTCTTCTAGCTTGGAAAATCTATTCCCTCAAAGAAAGTTCTCCTTTGAGCCATTTCCAGGAGATAATAATTACACATGTAATTTCTTTCTGCCCTTTAATTCAATTTTTGTATCCATGATTTCAATTTTCTTTGCTCCCTTTATGGGGTCCTTGATTTTATACTTCTACAGAGAACAATGTCTTGATCTTTTATACAGATCTACAAGGAATGCAGTATGGACGTCTAAAGTCAGTGGATGCTTAGTAGGTAATGAAATATTTGGAGCTCAGTCTGGTAAATTTTTATCCACAGAAGGTCAGCCCCCTTTGTTAGACTTTCCCCCAAGCAAGCCAACCTCATAAGAGTAGAGAGAAGCAAAGCCTTCCCCTTTTCTTTTCTTAATAATACTAGTTGGTAATTATATTACATTTTCAGATTCATAAAGTACTTTCAAATACTTTATCTTATTATATATTTTTTTAAAAAAATCATTTAAAGTACTTATATAGGAGGAAAACAAAGCTCTCAGAGATTAAATGATATTTTTGTTATCGCATACAGGAAATATTAAAGGCAGGATTTGAACCCTAGTCTCTTTTAATTCCAGGTTCTGCACTCTCTCCACAACACCAGTCTCCTCCCTAGGTGTGCAAACACTCTGCCAGTCAGACAGATAAGAGAAAGTGTTATGTTTGCATTGTGCAGTATGATATATCATTTCTTCATAAGCCAAACTTGAAAATTCATGTAAATGTTACCATTGCAAAGTCAAATGGGGAAAAAAGGATGAAAGAGAGTATAGCTGAAGATATATACTCATATGTTTCTGCAGAACTAAGACTCAATCAATTTGTCTTAAACATGAATGTGCCATCCACACTTATTGTTGCACTCTCCAAACTAGACATTCAGATGTCAATCCTTGAAGGAGCTAAGATTCTTTGCTAAGGATTTCTTGGGAGTCTGAAACCTTTAAATACCAGAAAGAAAAAAACCTGAAAGAAATCAATGATACACTGCCATCTTCCATGGCTTCCTTCAAGACTCAGCTCAAATCTTACCTTCCACAAAAAGGTCTTTGCCAGCACTCACTAACACACCACCATCCTAGTGACTTTTCTCAGATATTACCTTCCATTTACAAGGTATATAACTTTAATGTGCATAACTTTTGCATATTGTCTCCTGTGTTATAATTTGAGCTCTCTGAGGACTGTATTTTTGCCTTCCTTTTTATATTCATCACTTAATGTAAGTTCTCTGCACATTTTAAGTGCTTAATCAATAAGTATTGACTGAATCACTGTTGAGTCAGTCAACTGTTAAATATCCCTATTTCAGAGTATACTTGATCCTTGTAACCTTTTACAAATTATTATGAACAGATTAATGATAAAGCATTTTTAATCTCACACTATATACAGAAAATCAATCATCTTCTTTAATATTATTTATACTGATAAAACCTTATTTGTTTTTCATAATGAACCATATGACAATGCTAAGGGCTTTGTTAATGAGAATTTATGTTTCCAAGTCTTCACTAGCTTTGGCATAAGCAGCTGCCAGAATATATTTCTACAAGGTGTTATTTCTCTGGACAGTGGTGATAGGGTACAGGTAGAAGCTGAGCCAGTATTGGAGGCATTTGGGGAAGTGATGATATTCCAGTGAATCTTGGGCTTATCAATGACAATTGTATTAGTGAGTATGACCACAACATTTTGGCAATTTTTATTGAGATTTTGTACTTGTAGCACTAGCAACATGGTAAGTCAGTCAATAAGCATTTACTGAGCACCTAAAATGTACCAGGCATTGTCCTACATATGGGGGATGTAAAAAGAGGCAAAAGAGAGACAAAACTGTGCTCAAGAAGTAACAATCTAATGGATCCCAATCAACGTGGTATATTGAGACCCTTGATTAGAAAGAACACTTTTCTTCATCACTGCTGAGACGATAGCTTTTAACACTAACATTTTTTTCTTCCTGCTAACCATATATATATATATTTCTTTGACCACCCGCTCCTTGCCTACCTCTCAAAGGACTCTGTTTTGCACCCTTTCAATAGGCATGTCTAAAATTGAATTTTATTATTTTTGTTGACATCTTAATCTGTTTCATGAGGACTGGTCACATTTTTCTACTGACCTCAAACACCAACCAATGCTTCCCCACATGCTCGAAGAATAGGAGGCAATTAACAAATCATTATTGTATGAATTGTAACCAAATTTTATTCATCAACCAACATTTATTAAGTGTCTAGTATGCTCCAGTCACTGTGTTAAGTTTTTTACAAATATTACCTCATTTGATCCTCACAACAATGCTGGGAGTAGAAAGTATTATTATTTCCATTTTACAACTGGGGCAAGAGGCAGAGAGCAATGGGGAAGTAAGGCCTTCAGAGCAAAAGTGGATTTAAGAACTGAATTATTATGCTGATTTTTCAAGTCAAAATGAAACTTTTTTTTTTAAGAAATGAATTATCCATTATTTATTTGGGGCCAAATTAGATTTGCCAAATAATTGTTCAGTTTTAGATTTAATCCTTTCAAATTATTATCCTATACTCTGACCATGTTATTTCTGACTGCAGTAAAATACACAGACTTGTGTTTCAAAAATTAAATTTCAGGAAAGAATTTTTTTTTAATATATATATTTTTTGTTTTAAGCAATAGGGTTAAGTGACTTGCCCAGGGTCACACAGCTAGTAAGTGTTATGTGTCTGAGGCAGGATTTGAACTCAGGTCCTCCTGAATCCAGGGCCAGTGCTCTATCCACTGTGTCACCCAGATGCCCCTGAGGCAAGATTTTCAAAGAAAGCAATGAGCTGAAGTAATCATCATTTACATACAGACCTTGCTTCAGCCCACAACTAATTATTATTATTATTTAATCATAAATAACCTAGGCTACCTGTGTCAGAATATAACCCAAATATCATGTAAGATAACCAATAAGTTTTATTTTTTTTCAGATAAAAAAGAAATGAATACAATATACGGTTTAGTGTCATGTAATAGGAACTTCTATCCACAAAGCTCTCATTTGTTTGAGCTAACAACTTAAAGCTTAAATTCCAAAGAATGCTGTATTATTGGGGGGGAAATAATGGGCTGGAATCAGAGACCTACCTGAATTTAAGCCCTGTTCTTATTAAGCCCTGCTATTGACCATGTGAACTTGGACAATTTACTTAACCTTTTTTAGTTTCATTTTCCTTATTTATAAAATGACATTTTATTACTTACTTCACAGATCTGGCATGAAAATCAGATGAAGTGATGCACCTAAACTACTGTGTAACCATAAATTGTTACATCAATTTAAACTTTTAAAAATTATCATTGCCATTATTACTAAGTAATGAAGTGAGATAACAGAAAAGCACTTTGCAAAAATGCTATCTAATTGGTGTCTATAAATGTTTTAGTGTTACTCCATATTATTATATATGCTATTTTAGATATTATTACCATCACATAAAATCTCTGATCCTGAACCATGACTTTATGCATATTTGGAAGAGAGAATGACAATATCCTTTTTAAAAATCCTTAACTTTTAGCCAAGGCTTTGTTATTTATTATTATTCAGATTAAATATCCAAAAAATATCCAACAGATTAAATATCCAAAATAAGAATATGATATGTTGTGAGAAGTTTGTAAAGAAAAGACACAAATACTTCTTTCATTTAAAATTATAATTCCTTTTGTAAAAATGAAATGAAGGAAATAGGTCTTATGAATAATATGGCTATGTAATGTATTTTGAAACATATCTGTGCGACATGATCAGTAGACACCTTGCTCCAAGGCAGAAGATCAAGGTGCTTCTTCCTTACCTTATCTGCTGACAAATCTTTGTAGTCTTCATAATAAGTGGCTTAAATACTGGCTTGGTCACTTACTAGTTACATGAGGAAAGGGAAGCCCCTTTATTTCTCTGAGCTTCTAGTTTCTCGTGTGTAAAACAAAGGTCACAGGATAATCCATTCAGCAGTGGACAAGACTTTCTCTGGTCCAGGGGTTTTAACCTGCTGTACAGCAACAGGTCCATGGATAGATTCAAGCAGTCTGTGAACTAAGATGAGAAAAAAGAAATTACATTTTTATTTCAATATAATTAGTTTCCCTTGTAATTCCTAAGCATTTTTTTTGCATTTAAAAACTATTCTGAGAAGGCATCCAAAGGTTTCAGTGGAATTTCTAAGGGCCTCAGGCCACAAAAAAAAAGCTTGAGATCCCTGATCTAGTCCAATCTCCTCATTTTATAGATAAGGAAATTGACACCCTGAGAGAATCAATGCTATTTCCTTCATCACACGGACTATATGTAGCAGAGCTGTATTTCAAATCCCTAATATCCTCAAATTTAGCATTCTTTCCCCTAGATAGAACTGTACTATCTCTTCCATGCAGGATGATAATCCTTGACCATTAGTGGTTGTAAGGTTCAAAGGATCAAAACGCAAGTACAGTTAATTCTCCCTTTACTAAGCCTACCTTTCTACTTATCTCTATATAAAGCAATTTTATGTAAGGAAAATGTGCCCCTACCCACCCATTTCACTTTAGCCTATATAACAAAGGCATATATAAAATACTACCTTTATCCAAATCACGAATGCACTAATGTACTAAAATGTACTAAATGTACTAAAATGCAGACTTATCAAATACTGTACCATGATAATGAAATGTGAAATGAAAGGTAAAGTTAATGATAAAATATGCATAGTACTGTACAGTAAAGTCAACATAGATGTGCAGTATTTTGCCCTTTCCCTAATGACTGCACTTAGCCTCTACAGCTGGTGGTTGGCTACAAGGCATTTTTTATGAAGCTATTGGGAGGTTTTTAGACAGTGGCTCTCTTTTTGTCCTCATATATCTGATGATAGCAAACAATATTATCCTCAACTGGTCTTTGAATTTTTAAAAATCTTGAAGTATTTGGATCCATCCTTTTTCAATACATGAAAAAAATTCACTCGATGAAATGCTTCTGCCAACTGCTTTTGGTTTGATCTCAAGTTCAAAGCTTCTCTTTCTTTTTCTACAATCTTTGCAGCTGGCAGCTCAAAGAATGAGACAGTTATTAGCCAGTTCTCCAGGAAACTCAACTCCTCCACATTATTCTCATCTACTCCTAGCTCCAATCCTTCTGCTAATTTTATAATCTTGTCACTTCTTCAAACATCTCATCTTTGTCAAATCCACAAAAATCCAGAGGGAACTGCAGGCACACTTTTTCCCAAACTCCCTTCATACATGTTTCTATTGTATCTTCCCATGTCTTAGCAATATTCAGATTGCGTGGTAAATATAGGATTTCCAGAAATCTCTCAATGTCAAGGCCTTTTCTGGATCCAAAGCTGCAATAACCTGGGCAAATATAGTGCATGAGTAAATAGTCTTGAAATGCTCAATCACCCCCAGATCCATAGGCTATAAAAATGAAGTAGTGCTAGGGGGAAGCTAGACCACTTTTACATTTTTATTAAGATCACCCAGATGGGTGGGCTAACCTGGGGCATTATCCAAAATAAGTAGAATCTTGAAAGGAATGACACTATCAACATAAAACTTCTCCACTTTAGGAATGAAGTAGTGCATAAACCATTGTTCAAAGATAATAAGGATTATCCATTCCTTTCTGCTTATGAAAATAATGCACAGGTAGAGTTGCTTTGCTGATTTCTTTTCATGGTTCTGGGATTTCTAAGTGGTACATAACAATAGGTTTTAATTTGGGAATCTCCAAGCAGAAGAGTAACTCTGTATTTTAAAGTTTTATGTCCTGGAATAGTTTTTTTTTTTCCTTCCTCCCCTGAGAGGTAGGTTAGTGATGGTATTCTTTGGTAAAAATAGGCCAGTTTTGTATACATTAAAGGTTTGTTCCAGAAAGTAGGGACCTTCATTTGTTACTTTTTTTTTGCAGGAAGTCTGGGAACTTTTTTACTGCTTCAATATCTGTACTAGCAGTCTTTTGTGACACTTGTGCATTAAGAAATCCTGAACTATTTTTAAATTGTGCAAACCAACCACTGCTTGCTGTAAATACTTGTGTTCATTCAGGTTTTTTTCTTTTAACCTTTATATCTTTAAAAAGGCTTTGAGCATCAAGATTAAAGGAATATTCTTCTGAGTCTGGTCTTCTATTCAAGTAGTTAATAGTTTTTTCAACTCTAGAATAACACTTTCTCCGTGTTTCAACACAAAAGTCAACTTCGTGCAATCACTGCCTTGTGCATAGTACTTTACCTGGGCAGCACCATTTGCTTTGGTATTCACAGTCAACACTGCAAAAGTAAGTTCACATGCTATTGACGGCAATTTTTCTCCTTCATATTTTCCAATTATTTTCATTTCCATTTCTATTTCCAAATCAATTACTGCCTTAGACTTAAGAGATGATTCACTTTTCCTCTCAAGAGCATTTTTGTTGCCAATCATGGTGAAAATATAAGGATCCCTATTAAATAAAGGAAAGGGCATAGTATGCAGCTGGCAGACTGGAACTGATTTATAGATGCTTTTCAGCTTCCACAAACCCAAGGCATCATACAGTGGCTTATCTTATATTGGCTGTTCTGCATAAGGAATTTTCTTAATTATTTTTTGAATGCAGATTTTTTTTTAAGAATTCTTTAGGTAAAGTCAAATTTGCAATGTGAATTTACATAAAGGAAGAACTGTCTGTATTGGTTATTGTCATTCTTTGTTATTAGATTCACCTTAATCCATTTAAGGAAAATAAAGCAAACGGAGATTAAGTGAATTGCCCAAAGTCACACAGTTTGTGTATGGGATAGAATTTCAACTCAAGTCTCCCTCACTCCAAGCCTAGAATTTTATCCATTGTACCACCTATCCACTCAGCCAGTTATCTACCCAAACTAAGTTCTGGGGGTACAAAGTAAAGGAGAAAAAAAAATCTCTCAAGGAGCTAAAACATAAAGATATATTAAGATAAATTCAGGGCTAGTATCAAAAGTAAGACACAGATTAAGAAGATAACTGTCATAGGCCTATCACTGCTATGCTTTTCCACCTATCCCTTGTTCTCTATTCTTTCTATAGAGGTAGGTGATATATGTGACCCTCAAAGTATGGAGGGTATTATTTGGGACAAAGCTAGAAGGAAATTCCCAGAAGCCACTGTACCTGGCTCTACTCTTTATCTTTCCCAGTCCTAACCTTCCAGGTTCTAGCATCCTGTTAGTGACTAGCTTTCTTCCTGACTCTGAGGTGACCTGCTTGAATTCATGGACTCCCACCCACAAAGGAGCTGGAAGAGAGGGCCTTCTGAGACTCTGATGAGGGAACACAGAAACTTTTGAAACTATGCCTCTTCTTTACCTTTTACTCAATTCTCCTGCCTTTTTTTTTTCTGTTTCTTCCTGTACTACCTATTAGATAGTCATAACATGGTAATACTTTTGGGCTTCTCCCTCTTCTATGGTCTTTTTATTTGACCTAGGCTCCACTATCTTCTACAGCTGTTTACCTCTCCCTTTCAAGCCTACTAGCTGGTTGAATACATGACCCTCAACCTTCCCAGGGAACTGTGATCTCTAGGGTAGTGCAAAAAAGGGCTAACTCAGAAAGCCAATGCCTAACACTGGAGCCCTATGAGGAATATGTGACAAGTTGGACTCATGGGACCTTGGGTCTCAGAGACAGCAGTGTCTGTTGCCAATAACAACAAAGATTTATCTTTTTCTTCTATGGTGTCCTAATTGAAAAAGAAAAAAAAGAAAAAAAATCTATATAACAGATATGGTAGGCAGTCCAGCAAAACATTTTTACATTGTCCATATCCAAAAAAAGTATCTCTCTGCATTTTATGTTCATTACCTCTCTAGCAAAAGGCACATGTTATATGTCATCTTATTCATCTGGACTAGTAGTTTATCATTTCATTGATCAGTTCCTAAATCTCTTAAAGTTGCTTTGTGGTTGTTGCATAAATCTTTCTCCTAGTTCTGCTCCCTTCACTTTGTATCATTTCATAAAGATCTTCCCAATTGCCTCAGACACTTTCCATTCCATCACTTCTTATGGTGCAATAATATTGCATTACATTCATAAATAATTTGTTTATCCCCTAATAGATGTACAACACCTTACTTTCCAGTTTGGAGCTACTAAGAAGATATGTTATAAATATTTTGTTCATATCAGAATTCTTCCTTTCCTTGAGCACTTTGGCATATACGGCTAGTAGTTATATAGTTGGATCAAAGGGCATGTACAGTTAAGTAACTTTTTTGAGTATAGTTGCAAATTGTTTTTCAGAAGGGCTGGACTACTACATGATTTTGCCAAAGGTGCATTATTGAGTTTTTTCCCATATTCGGTTTAACAGCTGTAATTTTTCTCTGTTGTCTTTGTCAATCTAATGGCTATGAGACAGAACGTCAGAGCTGCTTTAATTTGCATTTCTTCAAACATTAGTGATTTGGAGTGTTGTTGTTTTTTTTTTCAATATGATCATAGCCTATATTTCTTCTTTTGAAAACTTTGGCCATTTATGTGTTGGAAAATGGTCTTATAAATTTGAATGAATCCCTTATCTATCTTAGGTGAATTTAGAACTGGTTGAATGACTACAATCAAAAAGCATCATTAATAATTTGATGTCAAGTTGAAGGTAAATCTCTAGTGAAATGCCACAGACATATATTCTTAGCCCTATGATGTTTATCTTTTTGATCAATGACTTTGGTAAAGGCAGAGATGACAAGTTTATTATATTTTGTGATAGCATGAAACTATGATAGCTTTATCAGTATTTTTAGGGATAGTTAATATATTGAAAAACAGATGCATAATACCAAAGTATTTCCACAGATTAAAATGATTTCCTCAATTTAATGAAATGAACACTAATGCACATAAATGCATTCAGGCTAGACAAAAGTTCAAATGAAAATTATCTAGCTTTTTCAATCAAAGTATTTATTATGTCCTTATTATAAAACAATATTCCAGGTAATAATGATACAAGGCAAAAATGAAATAGTCCTTGTTCACAAGAAGCTTACATTTGGAGGAAAGAGTGGGAGAGAAGAGGATATATACAGGTAAAAAAATTTAAAGTATATTGAAAATAATTTTTAAATATCTATATGGTCAGACTTGTGTGTAAGGGAGGCTTAGGGATTTTTTTAACTTTTCTGCACATGTAGATATTACAAAAGCTCTATTTACTGAATCACCTGTTGCCATTGTTCAGTCATTTTTCAGTCATGTCAGACTCCTAATAACCTCATTTGGAGTTTTCTTGGCAAAGATGCTGGAGTGGTATGCCATTTCCTTCTCCAGCTTATTTTACAGAAGAGAAAACTGAGGTATACACGGTTAAGTGAGTTGTCCAAGGTCACACAGCGCAGATTTGAACTCAGGTCTTTCTGACTCCAGCCCCAGCACTCTATTCATTGGACCACCTAGCTGCCCCTCAAGTATTATGTGTATGCATACTCAAAGGACAGGAGCTGTTGCCTCTTGCTTTGATACAAAAAATATCACTTAATGGCATTGGTTAATAAGGCATTCATATATATATGACACAAGCAAAAAAATTTATGTAAAAGACAAGTAGATATAGGTCCATTAGATAGCCTTCTGAACTAACAATAAAAGTAAACTTTTGGGAAGACTTGTAAATCTCTTACATGAAATAATTATAAGACTCACCATTGCATATATGTTGTCATCTCCAATGACTTGACAATAAATATTAATATATTTGATCATATAATAAGTTAATATATAATAGAATCATATAACAAGTTAATCATATAATACAATCTTTATTATTCGAGTGGTTCAGTCCAACTTACTATAATTACTACTACTTACCACAATGATTTATTCATGACAATTCGAGGGAAAGTAATTTGAATTATATATTATTTTAAAAGAAATCCAAGTACTATAACTTAATGTAAAAAAAAAGTTGTTGCCGTGGAGTGAACTTATCAGACCTGTAAAACTGATTAAGTGGAAATTATTTATGAAAAAGAGATATTGAGGAAAGATGACCAGAAGAGGACAGTGGTACAGTGGATAGACTGAGTATGGTTGGACTGGGAGTGGGAAAGACCTGAATTCAAATATTCTCAAATATTTACTAGCTATGTGGCCCTGGGCAAGTCATTTAATCACAGCCTCAGTTGCCTTAGATGTGAAATGTAGACAATAAGAGAAACTACTTCACAGGTGTATTATGAGGACCAAATGATGAAATATATTTAGGAAAAGCACTTTGCAAGGTATACAGTATTATATAAAAGTCATATTATTATTACCTCTAGTATTAATATTATTCTCATTGTTTAGTAAAAGCCCTGATAAACTGAGTGCCTGATTGTAGTTAATGAAATTGCATTTTCAGACATTGAGCTATAGTTGAGTAACATTATCAGGTTTGGTTTTGAGTTTTTGCAGTTTCTAAGTGTTGGGGTCAAACAGCCCTTCAACTGCAATTGAAAAGATAAAAATAAACAAAAAAATAAACAAAAAAAAACCCAGCTGAGATTTAACAGAGACCATGGATTTGCTCCTGAGCATGGATTACCCAGGTGTCATTTCTGTACTCTTTCACTTCACTGAGTGAATTGGAGAGATGAATGGTTTCAACAAAGAGAGCATAACACTGGATATCTGAGTCCATAAGTAAGCTAGCTATGGAGAAAAACTCTTGAGGATGCCCTCAAATCCTAAAAATATGTGTTTCTTATAGAGTAAAGGAAGAAGAGATTACTTTCTCCTCACCCCTCCATTAGCAATTGGGTCCTATGGTGGTTTTATTTCACATTGGTCAACTTCATGCACACTACATTTCAGCTGGACTATTTGCTGTTTCTCAAACTCAAAATTCCGTCTTTTCACTCCATGCTTTGGAGTTAATAGAACCCCATGCTTTGAATGTACTCTTTAGTCAACTCTGCCTCTTAGATCCCAAGCTTCCCTTGAGGGAGGCTCATTTGCCATCTCTTGTTATAAGAAATTTTTTGATGCCCTAGTTGTCAGTGCTAGTTCTCTCCTTCAAGTACCATGGGTTTAATAATCTGCTTACATGTTCTATCCTCCCAGAAAATTCCAACTTCCTGAGGTTTAAAGATATTTTCCTCTTGCATTTATAGAAGCTTCGACATTTTTTCCATAGCAGATGCTAAATAAGTATGTGTTGGATTTGATTAGAATGAATAATTAAGGCAATAAATGGTAAATGGCCTTTAAAATCCCGCTTTCTTAAATAAACTTATATTTATGTGACCTATTTCCTATGAATACACTACAATCCATTTTTCACAAATCATTTAAAGATGAACTTTGGCTTAGATCCTGTCTTTACTTTCTGTTTCCAAATTAGTAATTCAAAGCAATGAGTTTTTAGGCTCCCCTGCCTCCATTTGGGAGAAATTGTTTGCCTCAGCGTTAGATTATCAATTCCTGAAGGACAGGAAACATGTTTTAACTTGACTACTTATCATAAGCTTCTAGTATCAGGGGACCTTACTTTAAGAAAATTCAATATATGAAAATTAGCATTCCCAAAGAAGATCTATATAATTTATATTAGAAAAGAATTACATTTTCCTAAAGTAGAATACTAATAGTGATGATAACATGTATTGTTTCTTTAAATAGAAAGACCCTAATGCATTTAAATATTTGCAAAAAACAATCCTTATTTATTTTAGAAAAAAGTCAGAAAACCCAGAGGAAAAAAATGGAAAGCTAACTCATTAGCTTTTAAGATAAAATAGCATGTTTTTGTTTAGCTTTTAAAGCCCTTCATAGCTTGGCTCCAATCTTTCAATATTAAACATATAGCAGGTGCCTAATAAATTCATGTCAATTGATTGACTAATCAATTGAGTAACTATTATCGAATTAGTGCTTAGAAAACTAGAATCTGATTACCCTGGTCAGTCATATGACAAATGGCTCATCATCCAAAGACCTGGCCATTGAGTGATGAGTTCTTTAAGCCATAGCCAAAACAAATAGTATTTTCTAAGGTGTGGTAGAGTTTCAGTCTGCATTTGTAGAATGAGTACTAACAGTGAAGATACCAGAAATCCTATAAATGCAGAATATAGCTATATCTATATTAGATCTATCTATCTTTATATACATATACACATGCATGCATATGTGTATATATGAATATGTATATATGTGTGTGTATATATACACACTGTGAGAGAGAGAGAGAATGATGAATGATAAATAGATAACACTAATGGTATCAGCTAGAATTATTTCTTCAATTATACATGCCTTTCTATATAGAGAATTAAGACAAATTTATAAGAACACAAGCCATTCCCCAATTGATAAATGGTGAAAGGATATGAATAGACAGTTCTCAGATGAAGAAATTAAAGCCATCTATAGTCATATGAAAAAATGCTCTAAATTGTTATTGATTAAAGAAATGCAAACCAAAACAACTCTGAGGTACCACATCACACCTCTCAGATTGGCCAACATGACAAAACAGGAAAATGATAAATGTTGGAGAAGATGTGGGAAAATTGGAACACTAATACATTGTTGGTGGAGTTGTGAAATGATCCAACCATTTTGGAGAACAATTTGGAACTATGCCCAAAGGGCTACAAAAATGTGCATACCCTTTGATCCAGCAATAGCACTTCTAGGGCTATATCCCAAAGAGGTCAAACAAATGGGAAAAGGACCCACATGTACAAAAATATTCATAGTAGATCTTTTTGTGGTAGAAATTGAGAGAATGCCCATCAATTGGGGAATGGCTGAGCAAGTTGTGGTATATGAATGTAATGGAATACTATTGTGCTATAAGAAATGATGAACAGGCTGACTTCAGAAAAACCTGGAAAGACTTATATGGTCTGATGCTGAGTGAAGTGAGCAGAACCAAGAGGACTTTGTACACAATAACAGCCATGTTATGCAATGACTAAGATTGTTAAACTGAACCGTTCTCAGCATTACAAGGATCTAAGACATCTCCAGAGGCCTCAGGATGGAAAATGCTGTCCACATCCAAAGAAAGAACTATGGAAGTCAAATCACTATCACTTATTTTTACCTTCTGTTGAGTTTTGTTTCATCTTTCAGATGGTTCCTCCTATTGGTTTTAATTTTCACTTACAACTTCACTAATGTGAAAATATGTTTAATGGGTATGTAAATGTAAAACCTATATCAGATTGTGTGCCATCTTGAGGAGGGTGGGGGGGAGGAAGGGGTAGAAAAATTTTCAACTCAAAAGCATATGGAAGTGATTGTTGATAAATCAAAATAAATTAATAAAATTTAAAAAAAATACACATGCCTTTCAAAATCAAAGGAATGAGTTTTCAGTCAAATGCTTTTAGTAATTTATACTTGAAAGTATCTCCATGTATTTAGTGAAATGAAAATGCTTTCTTTCCTTTTGTTTGTTTTTTCCATACAACTAAGTGTAATTTTTGGCAAATCTTTTTTCTTTCAAAAAGAAATAAAGAAAAAGTTTAATATTTTTCCACAAATTTTTTACAAGTCCTAAATTTTAGTTACAATTTTTTGAAGCATATATTAATCTATATTCAGAGAATGATCATGCATGTGCTAAATGGAAACTTTAAAAAAGTAATCAGTGTTCTCTAAAATCTAAACATTGTAACCTATCAATTATTTGATGTGAAATATGGAAAGTCATTCAGGAGCTATCTAATCCAATCTATGTTGGAAAGTAATATAAACTATAGCATACCTGGAAAGTATTTGTTCAGCCTCTGCTTGAAGACCTTCAATGCAAACGAACCCACCAAACCTTGTGGAAACTCATTGTACTTTAAAACAACTCAAATGAATATATTTTTTCCTGACATCAAGTCTAAATTGTCTTCTTTTCAACTTTTCCACCCACCACATACATTATAATTCTGACATTCAGGGCTAGGAAGAGTAAGTACAATCTCTCCCCTACATGACAGTCCTTCAGACAAAAAATAAAAAAACAAAAAAAGACCCTTTAAATGAATTAATAGATTTTTACCATTTTTTTAACTTCTATTTTTTTTTTGTTCATGGTAATTCATGAAACAAAGAACAATACAAAGTGGCCTTCCATCCTATAATAGCCCCCTTAAATTCTGTGGTTATGGCAAAGTGGTAGAAAGAAGAGGCAGAGGGTACTAAGAATGAAACAGTTTTTAGATCTTCTGTAATCACTAACTTAGCTCACCAGTACTGTAATTGTGAGAATCCCATCTAAGAAATGGTCATTTTTAAAAAATTGTGTCAATCTTTAAATTTTCATTATAAATGAAATTAGAATACAGGAAGAAGTTGTATCTTGAAGAAGAAAATAAAGAAGTTAGTATTATTATGCATCCAAAGGCAACGAGAAACCTAATTTCATGGACATTTCATTATCTCATAATGTAGTACTTATGAAAAGCATTTTGCAAAAATATAACCCTGAAAATAATTGCAGCTTCTGTGGCAACATATGTTAGAGAGAATGAAGAGGTGAAGTGAATGAACAAATCAAATGAAATCTTTCACATGCATAATAAACATATACAGATATATGTATATATATATATGTATATATATATAAATATATAAACAAATTTATATATTACTCTGTGGCATCATTGCAAAAGTGGGAATAGGTGAGGGGGTGAAAAACATGTTTGAAAATATTGTTTTGGAGCAAAGAATTAAAAAGCCAAATATTTACAGATTACAGAGATGCCTCATGCCTATATATCATAAATATTTTCTCCATAAAAAAATCAGAAGGCACTAGACATTAAGAAAAACAAAACTGATTATATTTCAACAGTAGAATAATGGATAGATATTTGGCCCTAAAGCCAAGAAGACTAAGGTTCAGTTACAGTCCCCTGATGCATACTGGCTCTATAGTCCTGGGCAAATCCTTAAACTCTGTTTCCTTTAGGGAATGAGAGCATAATTGGAGAGAATATAAACTGATAAGAATATACAAATTTACCTTCATAAGATTTTCCCCAATTAGGAGTTCCCTATACCAATGAAATCATAGGTACACTTCCTACCCTATTCTTACTCTATATTTCAACAGACAAGAAATGGTCTATCATTGATTTGGGAGTCAGTATCACCAACTTGTTAGACTTAGGATAAAAATTAGGCCAAAAGATAAAGAAAGAATAAACATAAGAAATTGTATATGTTGGGCAATTAAAATAATTACAATATAACTTATTTTGATTTCAAAAACTGAGAAACTGACTGAAGGACATTAACAATAATTATAATAATTTTATATAGAAGCATAATCAATGCAACCCCATTCCAAAATAAAGAATGTCCTATTCAGAAAGTATTTAACTTAGATGCCAACTGGAGAGAGAAGATAATCAAAGACAAGATCAATTTGGAAAATAAATTCTCATTATGTAGAAGGATGGCAGATGATTTTTATGAGAATAATGTATACACATATCAAAAGTTTCCTTGTTGAAGGGATTAGAAGGAATTAGACTAGAGTTCATCAAAACAGTTTACAGAAGATGTTTCAAACACACAGGCCACACTGTGACCCATAACACTCCCTAATGTAGCCCAAACTAGATTAAAATGTAAAAGGAGAAAATAAATAAATTAATTAATAAGAAGGAAAAATGTAAATGGGAAACATTTTTAAATAAAATAGAACATAGATAATGTTAATATGTGGTTGTCTAAGTTAATATATGCAACCCACAGGAATCCTTATGTATGGTTTAGTGGCCCCTGTTTCTATTTCAGTTTGACATAACTGGTATAGATCCCTTGGCATTTTGTGAACAACACTGGAGCATAGAAGCTATTCCTCAATTTTCTCTCACTACTATTGGTACCTCACCAGCCAATCTTTTCTCCTGGGAATACATTCCTCTGGTGAAACCTAATTTGATGATACCTTTTCCACACATTTCCTCATTTGTACTGTGTTGTAACCTGCTCAAGCCCACAACCTGTCTCTCTATTGTTCTTGGTAATCTTTAACTTCAATTCTTGGAATGCTTTGTTATGACTCACCACTAGGCAATATCACTGGAAAAATAATAATACCAAAATAATGGGTCTTTGTAGCATGGAATCATTAAAAAGAACAGTAATCACTGCACAATTCTTTAAATAAAACTCATCCTATTATGTTTCTATTCTATTTCTGGGCCTAATGAATTGTCCATTACCACAGTGAGTCTAATATATATGTATTGACAGATAAGTTTCATGAACAGTGCATCCAACTTCATGTCATTGCCTTTGATCCACTTTTTCTTCCCAAATGGATAGTTAGGCTGAACAGCTCCTTTGAGTGGTCATAAATTACACACAAGATTTTATAATGTTCTGTCACTTAGGCAATCAGCTCATCATTAGCAAACAAGAATATTTGGAAGAACTGACCATCTATAATGAATCCCTCTTCTATTTGCAATATGTATTATATATTCTTAGTGATAATGTCAATCAATGTTGGAAAATATAAGCATCCTTGTTTTATGCATTGTTTCCAGCAATATTCAAAAATATATTGAACAAACTGTTTCTGTTTTATCTTTCAAGAAATCTTATAGGATTTTCACATATATGGTGGAGGATGAAAAGTCAATCCCTACCACAATGAATATAATAACACATAAATTTGAGACCTTAACATATATGAGAGAATCTTCATAAAGGGTTAATAGTTGTATACTTATGGAAACATACAGGAAAACATCATGGAGGAATTAAGTACATTTTAGGAAGGGTAATATGTAGAAATTCCTATTATTCTGCACATAATTTACAAGTTACTACTATTCTGAATGTTGCAGGTCATGTTACGTACAAGTTTCTGCTATTCTTTATGCCGCAGGTGATGTGGCATATAAATTTCTATTGTTATGAATGTAGAATTTTTAAAATAATATAAGTATATACATTATATACATATGCAAGTGTATTTTCATATATTCAAAAGTATATATTTTAGGATAGTATAAGTCTCACATGATAGTTTTGAAGTGGTATAAGATAATAAAACAATCATGACTATATAAAATCTGCTGTGCCTGTCTCCTTTTTAGTCTCAAGTGGATTGCCGATATGCATGTATATATTCTGGAAGCTCTATTTTCCTCTTTTCAATAGACTATTATTTTAAGGATTATCTCCACATAGGTTCATTTCATCCCAACACATAAGACCCAACTACATTTACATGAGAACCAAAGATAGCAGTTGTTTCTCTGAAGACACTAAGCAATGGGTATGAAGGCAAGTTGGAGAAGCCCCCAGAGGATGCTAATGCTATCTCAGTAGCTCATGTAAGCTCTTTGAAAATAGGGCAGTTTCATTCTTTATTCTTTGTATTTATTTCACCAGCAGTAGATTCTTAATAATTACTTGTTGATTGATAGATTGATTACACTAATTAAAGTGGAGGTTTAGCTGCTTCCTCCAGACCCTTACACATACATAGGAGAAAACTTGTTGAACAAAAGATTTTTTAAAAGATTTGTATTTTTCTGTGCTGTATCAAATGCTACGACACAGTCAGAAAAAAAAAACCCATTAGATCATGTATTTTCTAATTTTTCACTCAACTGTGTGACTACAAAGATAAAATTAGCTGTGAAATATCTTTGAAGAAATTTTACCTTTTCCTTTGTCACACCTGCACTGATAATGTCATTAATATATCTATAGCTTATTATCATAAAGACTGTAAGAATTAGAAAGTAGACATATGGGTTGCAAGAATTTTCAGGGTCCTTGCTAACCATGGAATGAATAAGCCAGCACAGGATATAGATATACAGGTATATTTCAGATTATTTATCCACTCAAGTATGTGATACATCCCATCAGGCACATGTTTCTCACAAATACACATATCATATATGCACATATATCTCCTCCAGGAGTAAAGATGTCCAATAAGGAGGAAATAATGGAAAAAAAACTGGACTGAAAAGAAAGATGAACACTAAATATGTACATTTAGGATTCATCTGCATAAGGTAGGAATAAGGAATGGCCCTATGACTTCATTGATACAAAGAACTCCCAGTTGAAAAAACTTTCTTTACAAGTGTAGGTCAACCACCTTTTCTTCAATTCATGATCTTAGAATGGCCCAGAGCACTAATAAGTTACTTCCCTAAGGTGAAACAGACAGTCTATGTCAGAATGAATATTTAAACCTATGTAATCCTGGCTCCAAAACCAACTCATGATATAGCATCATCATCATCATCATAGTTGTTACTGCTGCTATTATTCTTATCAATCATAATAATAATAATAATAATAATCTGAAATATATTGATTTAAGCTTAGAAGGCACTTTATGAATGTTACCTTCTTTGACTGAATGTACCACTGCTATAAGTATTATTATTTCTGTTTAATAGATGAAGAAACTGAGGGTTAGAGAGCTTAATTGACTTGCCTGATTACAGAATGTCAGAGGAGGGATTTGATGGTGGTTGGGATTAGACAATTAGTTTAATTAGGGTCTGTCTTCCTAATAATCATTCTGTCTTCTGGTACCACTTCACTATACCCTGTCCCCTTGACACCAACTATTGGGGATGTAGACTTCAAGTAGACCAACAGAATTAGTATTCTGGGCTGTCATGGCAACAACACCATCTAGAGACTTGGGGAAGGTGGGGTCAATAATGACATCTGTGAAGAAATTCATATGTGAAAAGTAATATTAGCATAGTGATTTATATTTGAACAATAGCATTAGAGTAGAAATCTTGGTCTTTGGATACATAGAAGAACTAGAAACTAAAAACTTTGATGGCAACATTTGAAAGAGATGAAAGTAAAGAATAGCAAGAAAAGAGAAATGTCCTACTTGCAAAACTAAGAGAATGCAAATTCTGATGGAGTGTTTTTTAGAGGGGTGGTAAACAATAGGAAGTAAAGGTCATATGTACTCCAAGATGTAATTATTTTGTTGGATTGTTTTGGTGACATCTAGTCTATCCCAGTCATTCCACCATGCCATCTTCTTGCATGCTTGCCTACCACTTCTAGATTCTTCACCACTCTTACAGATTTAGATTGGAAAAAAAAAAAGCTCAGTGCTTGCCTTGCACATATTATTTCTGTTTTGGAAATAAAAGAATGGAAAAATAGTGCTGGAGATGAGAGCACCAAGCAAACACATCCCATATCAACTCCAAAAATCCATGTTTTCCTTAAGCCAAATTGCTTATATATTAGAGATTAGGGCATACTTTACAGCATCATGATTTCCATTCTGACACTTATCCTCTCTGCCTCTCTTGTTAAATATGTTGAAATGTCAGTGAGCTCATTTTCTTTCCTGCCAATATAATTAAATACTGTGCTTTTGGCTTTGCAATGTCTGTTAAATAGGTTGCAGTTAGGATTAGGAATTCTCATTAATTTTGAAGTCTTTTCCTTTGGGTATGCTTAGGGAACACTTCTTCTCAAAGAGTAGAATCTCAATTATCTGAGGAATATTTGACCATCGTAACTTTAGGAAAAAGAAAAACTCAGATGGCCAAGAAATCTCTAATAGATAAAAATCATTATATATTCTGCACCTAATCATCATAACTATTTCTATTCAAACATACTGGAACTTCCAAATAATTAATAACATAAAATGTCACAGAGATACTTTGAAATGAAGACAATGGAGGAATTGCCTATGAAGAATTCAGAAAATTTTGAAAATACAAGCGTCCCAATAGACCCTTAACAAAAGCTAATGATGAAAATAGCATCTGCCAAAAGTGACAGAAAATTTACCCAACAGTTAAAAATTTTATACTTTTCATTGTAGGATCTTTTTAAATTTTTTTAAGCTATGTTCTAAGCCAGTTCTTTTAAGAATATATGTACCACAATATTGAATGTGAATAATTTCACTAACGAATTTATCTCAACACATGCAAAGATCCCTCCCAAATCTACATATACAGTTATTGTTAGCATACCCCATAGGATTATCAGGAATTAGTCTATTGGCTCTCAGAAAATCTGCCTAATAATCTGGTATTATGGGATTTCTTCCAGTTATTTCTGTAACAGACCATTTCTGTCCATGGATTAGAATGACAGAATCTCAGAGTTGGAAGGTATTTTTGAGGTCATAAAGTCCAATCTGTGGGTATCTAGGTTTTGTTCTCAGACATCCCCTGAGAGCCCATTACTTATCCTGGAAGTTCATTCTACTTTTGAATAACTCTAATTGCAAGGACATCTTTCTCACATCAAACCTAAATCTGCTTCTTTGTCAAACCTCCATCATTTGCTCCTAGTTCTGCCCTCAGGGACCACATCACACAACTCTACCTCTTCAAACCTTTAAATACTTAAAAATGCAATCCCATTTTCATTATATCTGTTCTTATCCATCCTACCTCCACCTGGTGTCTTCAAAGTATTCTCTTTTGATATGAGTTCCTCATCACTTTTTCTGCTTCTTACTTTATTGATATCCGTCCTAAAATTTGCTGCCCTAGACTGAATAAAAAACTTGAAATTTGCTTTCAATTAAGTGATCAATAAACATTTATTAAGTGTCTACTATGTGGTAGACACTATTCTAAGTGCTATGGAAAGAGGCAAAAGATAGCCCCTGCCCTTGAGGAGCTTAAAATATAATAGGGGAGTTGACATGAAAACCAATATATATGACATGTATATATCTCATATATATTTGTATATATATGCATATACATACATATATTTACATATGCATATATATATATACATATATATATATATATATATATATTACATACAAAATAATTAACAGAGAAAAGACAGCAGAATTAAGAGGGATTAGAGAAGGTCTTCACTAATAGACAGGATTTTAGTTGGGACTTGAAGCTAGGGAGGTCTGTGGGGCAGAAGAATGAGAGCATTCCGGGCATAAGGGAAAGCCAGAGAAAAGGCGCAGAGCTTGGAGATGTAGTGTTTTGTTTGTGGGACAGTCAGGAGGTCAGTGTCACTTGATCAAAGAATACATGGTGGGAATTAAGGTGTTAAAAGACTGGAAAGATAGGAGGGGCTAAGTTATAAAGGACTTTGATTGTCAAAAAGAGCATTTGTATTTGATCCTGGTGGCAATAGGGAGCCACTGGATTTTATTGAGTAGTGGGGCAAGGCAACATAATCAGACTTGCAGTTTGGGGAAATTGCTTCTGGCTAACTGGAGGATGGATTGGAGAAACCTGAGGTAGGCATACCTACCAGCAGACTATTATAATAGGTCTAGGTGTGAGGCGATGAGTGCTTGTACTAGAGAAGTGACAGTGACAGAGGTGAGAAGTTGTATAGGAGAAGATAAGAGGATTCAGGACAGAACACTAAGAAAGACATACAGCAGAGGTTCCCAAACTTATTTGGCCTACCACGCCCTTTTCAAAATGAAATTACTCAGTGCCCCACTGGAAATCTACTTTCTTTAACCCTTTAATAGGTTTTTTTGAAACTTGTATCATTTCAAATATATATATGTATATATATATATATATGTCTTATATTTACATAATTATACATTGTTGTATTATATATTAATATATATTAAAAGGCAATATCTTAAATTTAATCATTTGTTGTAAATTTTTTTTTGTTTTTTTCCCTGCATTGAAATTTTGATGATGCAATATTGCATCATGTAATTACATAGTATTGTATTGTGAATAAGTCATTACATGCACATATTCCTGCTGATGCAGGCTGGACTTCCCGACGATGTGTGATACGCTTGCCTGCCAACACTTGCGTGTTAAGACCTACTGGCTGGACTTGACCACTGATCAGTCATAACTTAGATTTTGTGTGTTTATTTGTAAAATAATATAATCATTACAACTTTAACTCTGTTACACAACAGATGAAACATGTACGCATGATTTTTCAAAATTTTCTTCTCTTCTCTTCTTTCCTTATGCTTCTGCCACCCCATTATTTTTATTTGACACTCCCCAATGCTACTACTGCCCCCCTGGATCATTCCAGTGCCCCACAGGAGGCGGTATTACCCACTTTGGGAATATATGATAGTGGTAAGAGGGTATAACCTGGAAAATGATCCAGGAAAGGAGTGGTCAGATAAGAAGGACAAGAACCAGGAAAGAGTGGTGTCCAGAAAACCCAGAGAAAAGAGAGTTTTGAGGAGAGAGTGACCAACCATTTCAAAGGCTGCAGGGAGATCAAGGAGAATAAGATATCAAAAAGGCTGTTTGATTAGGCGGCTTAAAGATCACTAGCAACTTTGGAGAGGACATTCAGTAAAATGGATAAGATTAGAAGCTGGATCATAAGGTATTACCAAGACAGAAAGAAGAGAGAAAGTAGAAGCACTGATTATAGACGGCCTTTTTGAGTTTAGCTACAAAGGGTAGGAAAGATATATGACGATAATCAGTGGGGATAGAATGATCAAGTAAGGGATTTTATTTTCAGCATAGGGAGACATGAACACATTTGTAGGCAGTAGGGAATGGGCCAATAGACAGGGAGAGATTGATTGAATAGAATCACTTGAACAAGTAGAGAGGTTAGCCTTGGTAAGGAGTAAGTGGCAGAAATTATCTGAGTGACAGGAGATGAGGAAGAATGAATAAGATGAAGCTTATGATGAATGGCTTCATTTGTTTTTCCTCTTAAATATAAGGGAAGATTCTCAGCTGAGAAAGTAGATATGAAGGGAGCCATGAGAGTTTAGAGGAGGAGTGAAAAAGGTTTGAACAGAACAGAATTTGGTAGGCCTGTCACTGTTTGGTGCTATACTATTACTAGAATTTCCTAGAGCATTAGAATTGTAGAGGTTTTTAGAGATCATCTAGTCCAATCCACTCATTTTATACACAGAGGAACTAAGGTCCAATGAGGTTAAATGGCTTCTCTAAAGGCAGCATAGTGTAATGAGGACAATTCATACATATAAAGCTCTGTGAGCCAAGTAGTATATTAATTAACAGCAACATTTTCCCTATAAGTAGACTTAAATTTTTAGAAGTTAAATTATTTTTCCATTGACATAGTTTCTATAATGTTAGAAGTAAGGTTTAATATAGGATATCTGACTCTAAGACCAGCAACCTTTCCAGTCAGCCATACTGGATCATCTATGAAGGAGAAGTCATGGCTAATTAATGACAGAATTGGAAACATCAATCTCTTTACTCATCATTTAGCGTATAAAAAAGTATAGCTAAGAATAGTGGAGTTTTTGGAAAGAAACAAGACAATAGGAGAATGGGTAATAGTTTCATCACTGATAATGATTAAAGCTAGGGGCTTGAAGAGATATAGGTGAATTTGAAAAACAAAAATCTGGGTAAGAAGATGAAGTCATAGGGCCATTCCTTATTCCTACCTTATGCTGATGAATCCTAAATGTACATATTTAGTGTTCACCTTTCTTTTCAGTCCAGTTTTTTTCATTATTTCATCCTTATTGGACATCTTTACTCCTGGAGGAGATATATGTGCATATATGATATGTGTATTTGTGAGAAACATGTGCCTGATGGGATGTATCACATACTTGAGTGGATAAATAATCTGAAATATACCTGTATATCTATATCCTGTGCTGGCTTATTCATTCCATGGTTAGCAAGGACCCTGAAAATTCTTGCAACCCATATGTCTACTTTCTAATTCTTACAGTCTTTATGATAATAAGCTATAGATATATTAATGACATTATCAGTGCAGGTGTGACAAAGGAAAAGATAAAATTTCTTCAAAGATATTTCACAGCTAATTTTATCTTTGTAGTCACACAGTTGAGTGAAAAATTAGAAAATACATGATCTCATGGTTTTTTTTGCTGACTATGTCGTAGCATTTGATACAGCACAGAAAAATACAAATCTTTTAAAAAATCTTTTGTTCAACAAGTTTTCTCCTATGTATGTGTAAGGGTCTGGAGGAAGCAGCTAAACCTCCACTTTAATTAGTGTAATCAATCTATCAATCAACAAGTAATTATTAAGAATCTACTGCTGGTGAAATAAATACAAAGAATGAAGAATGAAGCTGCCCTATTTTCAAAGAGCTTACATGAGCTACTGAGATAGCATTAGCATCCTCTGGGGGCTTCTCCAACTTGCCTTCATACCCATTGCTTAGTGTCTTCAGAGAAAAATTCAAATTAAAACAACCGTGAGCTACTATCTCACACCTATCAGATTAGCTAATATGATAGAAAAGGAAAATGACAAATGTTATAGGGGATGTGGAAAAATTAAAACACTAATGTACTATTCGTGAAGTTGTATACTGATTAAAGCATTCTGGAGAACAATTTGGAACTATGCCCAAAGGGCTATAAAACCATGCATATTTTCCAATCAAGCAATATCACTACTAGGTCTATATCCCAAAGTGATTTAAAAAAAAAGGGAAAGGACTTAAGTGCACAAAAATATTTGTAGTAGCTCTTTTAGTGGTGGCAAAGAACCGGAAATTGAGGGGATGTCCAATAATTGGGGAATGGCTATACAAGTTGATGAATATGATTGTGGTGGGATACTACTGTGCTTTAAGAAATGACAAGCAGGATGCTCTCAGAAAAAACCTGGAAAGACTTACATGAACTGATGCAAAGCAAAGTGAACAGAACCAAGAGAACACTGTGCATACTACCGGCAATATTGTTATGATGATCTATGAATACCTTAGCTATTCTCAGCAATACAATGATCTAAGACAATTCTGTAGGACTTATGATGAAAGGTGTTGTCCATCTCTAGAGAAAGATATGATAGAACCTGAATTCAGATCAAAGATACTCTTGCTTTACTTTCTTTATTTTTCTTGGTTTTTTTTGTCTGTGTTTTCTTTCACAGAATGACTAATATGGAAATGTGTTTTGCATGACTACACATATATAATCTATGTCAACTTTCTTGCTTTCTCAATGGGGATGGGCAGTGGAGGGAAGGAAAGAATTTGGAACTCAAAATTTGAAAAAATAGGAATGTCAAAATTGTTTTTATATGTGATTGGGAAAATATTAAATAAGATAAACAGTTTTTTTAAAGTATGTTTGTGAAAGTGAAAAGGGAAAGAGGTAAGGAAGGAAGAAGGGAAAGAAGGAAGAAGGGAGGGAAGGATAGAAAAAAGGAAGGGAGTCTGCAAATTATACACTAGTGAGCTCGACTTCAATTCTTGGCAAACATCTAAACTATATTACTGAAATATTGGTTTGTGAGCATGTAAAAATGGAAAAGCCAGCTCAGTTTTATAACAAATAAGCCTGGGCTATATAATCTCATTTCTTCCTTTGACAGGGTAAAGTGTTAAAGTCCCTGAGGGAATCACTTAGATATCCTATATTTGATTTCTGTTAAGCATCTGACAGATTTTTTCACACTGTCCTTGTGGACAAAAGGAGAAAAGTGGGATAGATAGGATGGTTAACCTGAAGAAGGCAACACTTAGGGAGAATGTTATCTAATTCTTCACATATTTGAAGGCCTGTCAGTGGAAAAGAAATTAGACTTATCTGTGCCTCCCATAAGGCAGAGTTAAATGCAAGTTATCAGTTGTAGAGATAAATATTTAGGCTGTACATATGGAAAATTTTGTTTCTAATGCTGTTCCCCCTAAATGCTGGGGGTGAACTATGATCTTAACTCTCTGGACTAAACAGAAAAAAGCTCACAGGAAAGAGCAATTTTAAAGAGAGATCCTATTCCAGCTAAGCAGTCAGTGGAAGGACTGCTGAGTAAGTACTGGACTGCAGCGGATGCTGGTTGACCACATCTTGGGTATGTTTTAGAAGTAATGGATTGGACAAGATGACCTCTGAACACTTTCCTACCCTGGGATATTTTGGGTCTGTGATTATGTGAATGGATGATAAGCACATGCACACACACATGCATACAAATTACAGTGAGTTTCTCTGATAAAACCCTCATTTCTCAAATACGTAGGGAACTGAGCCAAATTTATAAAAACAGCCATTCCCCATTTGACATACAGTCAAAAGTAATAACTGGAGTTTCCAGAAGAAGAAATCAAAGCTATTAATAGTCACATGAAAAAAATTATCTGAATCACTATGAATTAGATAAATACAAATTATAATAACTCTGAGTTACTACCTCACACCTATCAGATTGATTAATAGGAAAGAAAAGGAAAATGATATATCCTTAAAGGTTCTGTGAAAAAATTAGGACACTAATACAGTGTTGGCAGAGTTGTGAACTAGTCCAACTATTCTGGAGAATAATTTGGAACTATGCCAAAAGGGCTGTAAAACTGCATACCCTTTGACCCAGCAATACTAGATCCATATCCTAAAAAGATTTTTTTAATTGACAGAAAAGGACCTATACATACAAAATTACTCAAAGCAGCTGTCTTTGTCGAGGCAAAGAATTAGAAATCAAGGGAATGTCTATAAATTTGGGAATGACTAAAAAAGTTGTGATGTATGATTATGTTGGAATACCAGACTGCTATAAAAATGACAAGCAGGATGGTTTCAGAAAAACCTTGGAAGATTTATATGAACTGATGCAAAATGAAGTGAGTAGAACCAGGTGATCCTTGCACACAGTAACAGCAATATTGAAATGATGATGAAGTGTGAAAGACTTAGCTACTCTCATCAATGCAACGAACCTAAACAATTCCAAAGGACTCATGATGAAAAATGCTATGCACCTCCAGAAAGAGATCTGACACACTCTGAGTAGAGATTGAAGCATACTTTGTCTATTTTATGCTTCTTGGTTTTTTGCAACCTGACTAATATGGAAATATGTTTTGCGTGACTCCGCACATACAATTGCTGTCATCATATTGTTTGCTTTCTTAGTGGGTTGAGGGAGCAGTGTAAGGGTGAGAGAGAGGGAATTTTGAACTCAATTTTTTAAAAAAGGAATGCTTAAAATAAATTAATATTTTTAAAAAGAAAAAATAGTAGAACATAAATTATCATGATATTGATGAGAAAAACTTTCAAGCAACTTCACTTATTTATGTGTAATAGGACTTGCCTCTGCATGCACAGATCACCTAACATTAAGACAGCCTGTTTCTCTGTATTCCCCTACCAGGTAGGTAGGAGAAGCATCCTTCCACTGACTGCTCAGCTGGAATAGGATCTCTCTTTAAAACTGCTCTTTCCTGTGAGCTTTTTTCTGTTTAGTCCAGAGAGTGAAGATCATAGTTCACCCCCAGCATGGGCACCACAAAATTGCCGAGGATCTCTCTCTTTTATACTTTGTGGCTCTGAGAAATGGGTATGGTGTCTTTTTCTTCTCTGGTTTCTTTTTTATTCGTCCTCAGTTTCAAGTATAAGAGGTAATTACCACTGTTGACCTTGGAACCAAGATTCCTGGGGGGATGATACAACCAGTCAGCCTAGCAGTGAAGTCCTAAGAAGTCGGGGGCCTGAAGCTCAAGCTAAAAAGGGGATTTGGACTTGGAACCTGGTCTGTAGGTACTGGGTTAAACTATAATCCAACTCTCTACCCCAGAGAATGAGGTGGTATACAGGGAGTAATTAAATCTCACATGCTGGGTAGCAAGTTTGTGTATTTGTGATTATACTTTTGAAATAAATATTTGTTAGTAAAAGTTAATCAAATAACTTGTGATCAAATGGAATTAGGGTTCAGTGGAGTCATCTCCTACACTTGAGTGAATATCACGGATAAGGTCTGGAGCTATTGATAGAAATCCTAGATACCCTTCAATTTCCCTTAAGGGTATCAGAGAAATCTGGGAGGAGGTGAAACATAATCTAACTGGCTTTCAGATAGAGGGAGCCAGAGTAATCAGTATTATATATGTAAACACAAGTGTTTCCTCAAAGTATTTTTCCCCCTCTGTACTTGAAATCTGACCTGATCAGGGATCATTTAAAATTTACTCTGATCAGGAATGCTACTATTCAAGGGTACCATAAACAAATAGACTAAAATCCTCCTTTTCCTAAGATGAGAGTACTACTATATATTGGGTGAGAGTCAGTCTTCAGTGTCAGAAAGACCTGCACAGATGTCAAACTGTTACATAATGACTATGTGACCTCAGGTAAGACACTTAATTTCTCCAGACAACTGTAAGACCATAAAGAATTATCTAACTACATTGTTAGCGGAAATTTCCTCACCAAGAATTACTTATGACATCATGGTTCTATACAATGACTACTACTACTACTACTAAAAAGACATGAGGACTTGACCAGCAGTATTTTGCCTTTTGTGCAGACATGAAGAAATGATCTCTTTAATCAAAAGTTCTTTTAAATTGCAATAAGTGGGGGGGAGGGAAGCAAAAATATCAACCTAAGTTGACAACCAAAACTATAATTAGAATAACTGTTAGCTCTACTCATTAGCTTATTTATTTAATTTGTTTTTAATTTTTTCCCAATTACATTTTTTCTATCTAGATGTTATTCCTCCTCCAAAGATCTTATTGCAGGGTTAAATTTGCTTCTGTTCCACATGAATTTAGAATTATGTAGAGTCAGCAGTTCCAGAAAATACTGTACAAAATGGCTAAATTTTAGTACTGAGGAAAAAATACTGGATATTGAGTCGGATGACCCAGGATTGGTTCCAGACTTGGTAATTCATTATATGTGTGACACTGGATATTGATTACTGAGCCTATCATGTTCAGCTGTAAAGTGAGCATTTGCCTTAATGTTCCAGCTTTCCCTTTGAAATTAATCATGTATATATTTTGTTGTTACATAGTTGTTTGCATGTTTGTTGTCTTTCCCATTAGAAAATGAACTCCTTGAGGGCTGGGACTGTTTTATCTTTTATTGTACTCCCCCAGTACTTAGCATAGTACCTGGAATATAATTGGTGCATAATAAAGGCTTATGATTTGACTACACTTGAAAGTAAGTAGTTGGTCTAGAGGACCTGCAAGGTCTCTTCCAACCCTTAATCTCTAATTCTATGATCCTGATTATGTCCAGAAAATTTCCTAATCTGAATCTGAGGCCCTTTTATTTAATTCTATTTTTCAATGTCCAAAAAAAGTATGTATATGTATATACACACAAGCACACATATACATATATGTATATATGCATATACATATATATACACACACACACACATACACATGCACATACATACACACACATAAACATATATATATTTATATAACTGTTGTTGTTCACTCATTTCAGTTATGTTCAACTCTTTCTGATCCCATTTGGGGTTTTCTTGGCAAGGATACTGAAGTGGTTTGCCATTTCCTTCTCTACTTCATCTTACAAACAAGGAAGTGAGGCAAACAGGGTTAAGTGATTTGCACAGGGTCACAAAACAAGTAAGTGTCTGAGGTTGGATTTGAACTCATGAAGATTTGTCTTCCTGACCCCAGGCTTGGCACTTTATCCACTGTTACATCTAGATGCATATATATGTTATGTGTATGTGTATATATGTGTGTAGATAGATAGATAGATAGATATACACACTGGCATATACATATATAACACATATATGTATATATACTCATGTATCCATTAAATCTATGTACCTGATATACACAACATACAAACATGTGTGTGTGCACACACTTGTGGGCATGAGCTTATTGAAAGGTCAACCCATGACTAGTTGTATCTATAGCTGTCTCTTTCAATCTATCTACGTATTTTTCTATGAATTTATCTTTTTCAAGAAGGAGAGTAAGTAACCCTAAGTCATTTTTGCTTTAGACTATTTTTCAAAAAGATTTTGAAGGGAAGAAAGTCTCATCCCATTATTTTTGTGACTCCACGAAAAGCTGTCTGATAAGGAAAAGAGTTTAGCAAAATCAGTCTAATACCAGGTTTCCCAAAAGTTTTAGTGCAACACTAAGCTTTAAAAGCTTAAAACTGTTTTTGCTGACTTGAGGGGCAAAAATAACTGATATTTATATAATCCATGAAACATCATCATAGCTGATCCTCACAATAACCCTGTGAGTTAGTAGTACAATATTATTATCCCCAGATGCAGAAACTGAGGTTCAAAGAGATTAAGTGACATGCTGAGAGTCTGAAGCAAGCTCTCCCACATGCTATATTCAGCCCTCTCCCCTTTATGTCACAATATGGACTTCTGAGTTCACAATGACTTCTAAAAATGAATTTTCAGTTTTCTATAGTGATATAAGTTGCTCATCAAAGTATGGACAAGTAGTAATCACATATAAAGATAAGCTATTTCCTATAAAAGATACAAAGCTATAGGAATGCCATTCATTGTAGATTTGTAAGAAAGTATATGAATGATTTTCCTTTAATGTATATGAAAGTAACACTGTGAGACTCCACTATTAAACATCCAGTTTTAGCATGTCCTGGGGAGATGAGGTGAAAGGAGAGAATGGTAATCATTCCATAGATAATGATTGATTACTATGTGTAAGTCACTGGGCTAAGTACTATGAAAAATTTTTTAAATGTCCGAAAATCATAGAATATGAGAGCAGGAAGAGACTACAGTGGCTCTGGTGTTCAACATATTTTTGAAGGAATCCCCACTATAACATACCTGACAAGTATGTCATCCAGCCTCTTCTTAACGACTTCAAAGGAGGGGAAATTTATCACCTTGCAAAGCTCCTTTGTTCAGCCATAATGGTTATGAAATTTTCTCTGACATTAGGCTTAAACTGGTTCCTTTTCAACTTATACCCATTGTTTCTACTTCTGTTCTCTCGAGTTAAATAGAATAAGTCTAATACCTCAGGAATATGTCATTCCTTTACTCAAAGATTCAACTGGTCCTTATCTAATTTCAATAGAAGGCCTTCATTCCAGTTAACCTTCTATATACATTGTCCAGTTTATCAGTGTCCTTAAACTATGGTGCCCAGAACTTCACAATACTCTGGATGAGTTCTTATAAGGGCAAAGCACAGCAGGATTATCAATTGTGTATTCCTGGAAGCTACGCTCCTTGTAATGCAGCCCAAAATTGTATTAGCTTTTTTGGGTGCTCTCTCACACTTCTGACTCACATTGCACTTGCAGTCTAATAAACCTTTCGAATCCTTTTCACAACAGTTGCTCATGCACAATGCCTCATCTGTCTTATATGAGTAGAACTGATTCTTTTACTCAAATGGAAGAAATGTATTTATCCCTATTGTTTTTTCTTTTCTATATTAGGCCTAATTCTCTATTAAGATCATTTGGTGTCTTGTCTTTGTATTCCACTGTTAACTTTCTCTCCAAGCTTTTTGTCATCTGAAAATGTGTCCATACCATCAATGCATTAATCTAAGTCATGAGTAAAAATATTAAAAGGTGTAGATATAATACTAATCTTTAGGGTACTTAATGAGAAGCTTCTTGCTATGTTGATACCGAATCATTAACAACTCCTTCAATCTGACCTTCTACCCAGTTCTGAATACGATTCATCTCTCTCAATCTTTATGATGAGAAAAGCATGCAAATTTGTATTTAAAAATGTTTAAATGAGCCTGTAGTTTTGATGTATGCCTATAATGCCAGCCACTGCATAGCCTGAATCTGAAAGATATCTGAAACTCCAGAGATTTTTTACTGCACTGATCAAAACTGCTCAGGTGTCCACACCTAATGCCAAGCCTGGCACCAATACAGTGGGCCTCAAATTGACTAAGGATGGCCAAACTTGTCCAGGATACAAATGGAAAAGAACAAACCTATTATGCTTATCAGTAAGGGGACTAGTAAGTTTGTGAGTACTGCACTTTCAACCCGAATGAGATAGAGAGACCTAGTGGTTTTTTTTTTTAAGTTACATTATATTAAACCATATCTGTAACATAATTCTACATCTACCACTGTTGTAATTCTCTCATAGGAAATGAGTTTAGTTTGATCTGCTTTATTTTAGGGATCTCTTTCAGATGGTGATCAGTAGCTTGTGCTGATTTCTAGTTTACCAACTGGTTCTAGGGTACTGGAAAGTTTTTCTTTATAATTACTTGAAATATGATGCCTAGGCTCTTTCTTTGATTGTGGCTTTCAGGCAGTTCAATAATTCTTAAATATGTCTCCTCAGTCTATTTTCTAGGTCAGTTGTATTTCTGATATTTTACATTTTTCTATTTTTCTTTTCATCTTTTGACTTTGTTTTATTGATTCTTGATGTATCACCAAGTCATTAGCTTACATTTGCCAAACTGTAATTTTTAAGGAATTATTTTCTTTAATGACCTTCTGTACCTTTGTTTTATATTTGGCCAATTCTGTTTTCTAAAGTCTTATTTTCTTCAGTATTATTTGGTGCTTCATTTATGAAGTTGTTAATTGTCTTTTCAAAATTTTCTTTGCTCACTTTCATTTCTTTACTGAATCTTTCCTCCATCACTCTTAATATTAGTCATTTTTTTAGATTTTTAGAGGAATTTTGATTGACTTATGAGACATTCACATTTTTTCTGAGACATTGTGCACAACTCTTTTGACATCATATTCTTCTTCAGAATTTCTTTCTCAATCTTCCCTGCCACTATAGTAGTTTTTATGGTCAGGTTCTTTTTGTTGCTTACTAATCGTTCCAGCTTATTTCTTGAGTTTGAATGTTATGTTAAAGTTAGGCTCTATCCCAGGAAGACACTGTCTCAAGCTTCAGTCTTTTTCCCACTGCTGTTTTCAGAGCTAATTCTGTGAGTTTGGAAGTTTTCAATGCTTCCAAGGTGGTGTGATCTAAGAAGAGATTTGGTCACTGTTCTCCCAGTCTGAGTTCTGGTTCATATCTAGCAAGGCCTCTGATCCTTTTGGATCACACTTGATATTGCTCCTCAGGAGCTATGCTCCATTGGGACTGGAAGTGATACTGTTGTTCAGTGCCTTTGTTTGCTTCTCTATATGGGAAGATGATACATGCATTTTCCAAGAACTTTATCAGTATTAGAGCAGTCTGAAGGATTCTACACAGAATGATTATGCAGGAGTGAGTTGATTATGTTGGTAAAAAATGGATAAGTAAGAAAGAGGGATCCTCTAGGAAAAGGATAAAAGGAGAGGAAGACTGAGGAAAACTATCTCACATAAAAGAGGTTTGCAAGGAAGACCTTTTACAGTGGAGAGGGAAAAGATGGGAGTGTGTGGTATGCTTGAACTCCATTTGCATCTATTTGGTTCAAAGATTGAATAGATATATAGATACTCAATTGGTAAGAGAAATCTATCTTACCCAACAAAGATGTAGGAAGGGAAAGGTATAAGGGAAAGTTGGGGTGACAAAAGGGAGAACAGATAAAAGAAGGCAGTGGTGAGAAGCAAATCAAAACTTTAGAGGAGTAACAATAAAAAGAGAGAGGGAAAGAAAAGCAGAAGAAAAAAAGGAAGGAGGAAAATGTAGTTAGAAATCAAAAATGTGAATGGGATGAACTCACCTATAAAAGGAAGTTGATAGCAAAGTGGATTAGAAATTAGAATACAACAGTAAGTTGTTTACCAAAAACACACTGAAACAGAGAGAGAACCCCAACTGATAAATGGTCAAAGGATATAAACAAGCAGTTTTCAGATGAAGAAATCAAAGCTATCTATAATGATATGAAAATTCTCTGAATGACTATTGATTAGAGAAATGCAAATTAAAACAACTCTGATGTAGCACCTCATACCTATCAGATTGGCTAACATGACAAAAAAGAAAAATGATAAATATTGTGGGGGTTGTGGGAAAATTGAGACACTCATGCACTCTTGGTGGAGTTGTGATCAGCCATTCTGGAGAGCAATGTGCATACTCTTCGATCCAGTAATATTACTACTAGGTCTGTCTCCCAAAGGTATTTTTTTTTAAGAAAAGGGAAGAGGACCTATTTGTACAAAAATATTTATAACGGCTCTTTTTGTGGTAGCAAAGAATTAGAATTTGATGGGATATCCATCAATTGAGGAATGGCTGAACAAGTTGTATAATCTCATTTGATCAGAGTATAAAATATATTATTCACACATTTAAAAATCCATTGACTTCAAATTAGTTATACAACATTAGCTGAAGCAAAGAAAACAACCATTCTAATACCCGTACTAGTAGCAAGTTACTGGCTTTATCTTTAATCTCATGTCCTTCTGGGAACACTTGTCTGATAATAATATCTGGTTGTAAGAATTACACCCTCATAAACTTTAAATTTTTATAAAGCACTTTTGGATTCATAATCTCTTCCGAGTCTCATAACTGTGTGAATTAGATAAGGCAGAAACCATCATTACCATTAATGAATGAGAAAATGGAGATTTATGTCAGTTAAAATCAAGTGGATAGTGATTGATAAAGCCAAGATTAGAACACAGGTCTGCATCTAGTATGCATTTCCTATATTAAGGTTATAATTCTCTCATTACATTAAGTTGCCTCTATTAGTTCCAATATCTCCACCAGAGATGGAAGCTGGTATTACTGCTTACCTCCTTTTCTTGTTCCTCTTCCTCCTATAAGCCATCCAGTCAGATTAATTCCACTTGAAGTTACCCCCTACAGCTAAAATATTCAACAACAGTTCTGCAATTAAGTTTTCCTAAAGTCTAAAGTTAATAAAATACATAAAACTTTTCACCTCAAACATCCTTCTTCCTCCTACTCAACCTTCCTGACATTATGATTTTTATTAACCTGGAAATCTCTGACAGCAGTGAAGCCCACTTAGTATTATTGAATTTGTGATGAAATGATCCAAGTATTGCAATGATTTATTCTGAAAGATCAATGAATGTAATCTTCCACCAACAGCAAATCATTAAAGAAATAATACATGCTTTCCTTTCTTCTGTCATTTTCTCTGCTGCCCATCCATAATAGCTGCCTCATTTTCTGCTGTTTAGTGAGAAAATTCTTGAAGGTATGGCTTATTGGCCTTCCTTTTAGTAGCTAAAATATCCTGTTAACATAATTTCTAATTTCTAATGTTCACCTACCACACACTTGATACAGAGGAGACAGACAAGTGGTGGGACAATTCACATATTCACCTTTGTTGGTAAAAGGTAGGTTACAGAAGAATGTTAAGATATTTTCAGGTAAGCGATTCATTTGAACTAAGTTAACAAAGCATTCCTTCTGGAGACATCCTTACAACATTTCAATGGTTTTGAATGGGATATTAATTTAATGCATTTTTGTGGCTGGTTCTTTATAACTTGAAAGTGCCTGAGAGAAAGATGGTAGAGTAAATGCAGTGACTTGCTTGAGCTTTCCCCCAAACCCCTCCAAATACCTGTAAAAATGGCTCTAAATAAATTCTTGTGCATCAGAACATACAAAAAGACATAGTAAAACATATTTCCAGCCCAAGACAACCCAGATGGTTGATTGGAAAGATCAATTGCTCCTGACTGGGAGAGAAATGCAGTTCAGTGTGAGCATGTAGGCAAAGAGCAGGTCTCAGTGAACCTGGAGCAGGCCTCAGGGGGCTGAATCAAGGGAAGCTGGGGTGGTTTCCAGACTTCCAGACTTCTAAACCCATAAACCCATAAACTTAGGTCAGTAGGAAAAGTCTGTGGCTGTGGTGATAGAAAAGCTTGGTCCCAGCCCTAGTCCTGGCACAGCAGCTGCTTCCAGAGCCTATGGCCCATAGACAGAGGGAGAATCAAGTGGCTGATCAGAGGGGGATTGTAGGGATCTTCCATGCTGGTGCTGAGGCAAGATTCTCTTGCTTTGCCTGTGCTTGGATCTGGGTCACAGTTCTGGGTGGCAATCCTGGGGCTAGGAGGAGTGCTGGTGTGGTGATGCAGAGTATATCCTCCTCACAGTTCCAAGGAAGAAAAGAGTGCTTATGATCACTCATAGGCCAGAGCACAGTCCAGGAAAGGAGTAAACACCTTGCTTTTGATCATACCACCTTGGAAGATGTGAAAATTTACAGGTCCCTAGAAGTATCTCTGAAAGCAGCTGCACAAAACCCCCAAAGCTTGGGAGAGTACATTCTCCACACTGGAAGCAGACTCCTACCTTAACAAGCAGTTTAAAAGTCAAACAATTGAGAAGAGTCCTTAAAAAATACAACAGGCCAATTGGAGAAAAAGTACACTGAAGAAAACAAGTCCCTTAAAAATACAATTGTCCAATTGAAGAAGGAAGTACAAAAACTAACAGAAGAAAACAATATATTAAAAACTAGAATTGGACAAATGGAAACTAATGTCTCTATGAGAGAGCAAGAATCAGTCAAACAGGAACAACAACAAAAAATTTTTAACGGATGAAAACATAAAATACCTCATTGTTAAAACAACCGACCTAGAAAATCAATCCAGGAGAGATAATTTAAAAATTATTGTACTACCTGAAAATCATGATGAAAAAAAAAGAGCCTGAACAGTATCTTTCAGGAAATCATAAAGGAAAACTGCCCAGAATTCCTAGAACCAGACGGTAAAACAACCAGAGAAAGAATACACCGCTCACCACCTGAAAGAGATCCCAAATTGACAATGCCAAGAAATATGATAGCAAAATTCCAAAATTACCAAATGAAAAAGAAGGTGCTACAAGCAGCCAGAAAGAAACAATTTAGATATCATGGAACCACAGTCAGGATTACACAGGACCTTGCAGCTTCTACATTAAAAGACCACAGTGTGTGGAACATGATTTTCCATAAGACAAAGGAGCTTGGACTGCAGCCAAGGATCAACTACCCTGCAAAAATGGGCATGATTTTTCGAGGGAGGAGATGGATATTCAATGAAATAGGGTTACTTCCAAACTTCCCTCATAAAAAGACCAGAGCTCAACAAAAAATTTGATCTTCAAGTACAAGATTCGAGAAAGACATAAAAAGGTAAATGGTACAGAACAATACAAAATGTTGTTAAGAAGGGCTGACTGTTTACATCTCTACAAGGGAAGATGACACTTGCAACTCTTGAGAACTGTATTGTTATTACACCATGTTAAAGGAGTATACATAAAGGGGATGGATATTGGTTGACTTTGATGTAATGATAAAAAAAAATCTAATAAAGTGGGTTAAATAGATCCAAGTAAGCACATTAGTCTGATCTTAGAAAATGTACTGAGAAAGGAGAAGGCAGACCAGGGTAAATTACATTACAGGAAAAGACAGAAAATTCTGTTACAGCAGAGGGAAAGAAGGGAGGGGGGTGAGCATTGTTTGAACCTTGCTCTCATCAGATTTGGCTCAAGAAGGGAATAACATAATCAGTTAGGTATGGAAATCTAACTTGCCCTATGGGCAGTAGGAGGGAAAAGGGGAAAGAAAAAGGAGGGGGGATGGAAGGGAGGGAAGAAGTGGTGGGGGCGAAGGGGAAGAGGGGAGAGGGGGATAATAGAAGGGAGGAGAAACTGAAGGAGGCAGTGGTCAAAAGCTGGTGAGGGGGGAAAGGAGAGAGGAGAAAGAAAAGCATAAATGGGGGGGAGGAAGGGATGGAGAAAAGGACACAGATAGTATTCATAACTGTGAAAGTTGAATTGCTGTCTTTTTTTTCCCTTCTTTTGAGTTTTGTTTCCTCTTTCTGATGGTTCCTCCTACTGGTTTTAATTTTTACTTACAACTTCACTAATGTGATAAGAATGTAAATGTATAGCCTACATCAGATTGTGCACCATCCTGGTGAGGGTGGTGGGGAGAAAGGGTGAGAGAAATTTTAAACTCAAAAGCATATGGAAGTGATTGTTGATAAACCAAAATACAATAATAAATTTTTTTTTAAAGTCAAATAATTGGCTGGGATCATGAGCAAACAGCACAAAAAAGTCAGACCATAGAATCTTTCTTTAGTGACAAAGAAAATCAAAACATACAACCAGAAGAAGACAACAAAGTCAAAGCTTCTATATCCAAAGCCTCCAAGAAAGATATGAATTTGTCCCAAGCCATGGAAGAGCTTAAAAATGATTTTGAGAAGCAAGTTAATAGAAGCAGAGTAAAAACTGGGAGGAAAAATAAGAGTGATGCAAGAAAATCATGAAAAACTAGTCAACAGCTTGCTAAAGGAGACCCAAAAAAATGCTGAAGAAAATAACACTTTAAAAATAGCCTAACCCAAATGGCAAAAAATTTCTGTAAAGCCAATGAAAAGAACGCCTTCAAAAGCAGAATTGGTCAAATGGAAAAGGAAGTCCAAAAGCTCACTGAAGAAAATACTTTCTTAAAAATTAGAATGAGCAATTTGAAGCTAGTGAATTTATGAAAAATCAAGACATTGTAAAACAAAACCAAAAGAATGAAAAAATAGAAGACGATGTGAAATATCTCACTGGAAAACAGCTGATGTGGAAAATAAATCCAGGAGAGATAATTTTAAAATTATTGGACTATCTGAAAGCTGTGATAAAAAAGAGCCTAGATATCATCTTTCAAGAAATTATCAGGGGCAGCAAGGTGGCACAGGGGATAGAGCACTGGCCCTGTAGTCAGGAGGACCTGAATTCAAATCTGGCCTCAGACAAAACACTTGACACTTACTAGCTGTGTGACCTGAGCAAGTCACTTAACCCCAATTGCCTAAAAAACAAACAAAACAAAAATAAATTATCAAGGAAAACTGTCCTGATATTCTAGAACCAGAGGGTAAAATGGAATCTACCAATCACCTCCTAAAATATAACCCCAAAGGAAAACTCCTAGGAGTATTGGAGCCAAATTCCAGAGTTCCCAGGTCAATGAGAAAATATTGCAATCAGCTGGAAAGAAACAGTTCAAGTATTGTGGAAACAAAATCAGGATAACACAGGATTTAGCAGCTTCTACATTAAGGGACCAGAGGGTTTCAGATACGATATTCCAGGGGTCAAAGGAGGTAGTATTGCAGCCAAGAATCACCTGCACAGCAAAGCTGAGTATAATACTTCGGGGCGGGGGGGACCGGACATTCAGTGAAGTAGAGGACTTTCAAGCATTCTTGATGAAAAGACTAGAGCTGAATAAAAATTTGACTTTCAAATACAAGACTCAAGAAAAGTATGAAGAGGTAAACAGCAAAGAGAAAGTATAAGGGACTTATTAAAGTTGAACTGTTTACATTCTTACATGGAAAGATGATATTTGTAACTTATGAGAACTTTTGTCAGTATTAGGATAGTTGGAGGGAAAAAAAATTGTATGTATTGATAGACTGACAGAAGGCACAGGATGAGTTGAAGATGAGCAGGTGATATTTAGAGAATAATAAGGTGTGAGAGAGGATTATACGGGGAGAAGGAGATAGGGAGAGGTAGAATGGGGTAAATTATCTCACATAAAACAGACAAGAAAAGGTTTTTAAAGTGAAGGGGAAGTGGGGGAAGTTGAGAAGGAATGAGTGAATCTTATTATCATTGGATTTGGTTTAAGGAGGGAATAACATATACACTCAATTGGGTATGGAAAGCTATCTTACCCTATAGGAAAATGGCGGGGGGGGGAAGGAAAAGAGAGTGGAGGATTATAGAGGGGAGGGCAGATTGGGGGGAGGGCATAATCAGAAGCAAACACTTCTGAGGAGGGACAGGGTCAAAAGAGAGAATTAGAATAAATGGGGGGTAGGGTGGGATGAAGGGGAATATAGTTAGTTTTCCACAGTATGACTACTATGGAAGTGTTTTGCATCACTATACAAGTATAAGCTGTATTGAGTTGCTTGCCTTCTCAGTGAGGGTGGGTGGGAAGGGAGGAAGGGAGAAAATTTGGAACCAGAATTTTTAAAAACAAATGTTAAAAAATTGTTTTCATATGCAACTGGGAAATAAGATATACAGGCAATGGGGTATAGAAATATATCCTGCCCTACGGCAAAATAGAAGAGGAAGGAGATAAGAGAAGGCTGTGGGGAGATAGAAGGGAGGGCAGATTGGGGAAAGGGTATTCAGAATGAATGCTCTCTTGGGGTTCAGAGAGGGACAAGATGGGGAGAAAATTTGGAACTCAAAATCTTGTGAAGTGAAGGTTGAAAACTAAAAATAAGTAAATTAACGGATCTTACAAAAAAAGAAGAAAGTGCTTGAGCATTTGTATGAATACTAATGTTACTTTTTTTTTTTACAACTTTAGTTCTTGCAAAGTAATTTTCTCACAAAAAACCCTAAGGGGTATGTTAGTATAAGTATTATCCTATTTTTACCAATGAGAAAACTGAGTTTAAGCAATGTTAAGCGATTATAGCCAACTTAACTTAGATCAAAGCCTTGAACTCAGAGCTTCAGAATTCAAGCTAATAATCTTTCAACTCCAACACATTCCCTTAGCACTTTTGCTCTCACCTTTTTTATGAGAGGAAGATAAAAGAGAAAATCTGATATAATTTATTTCCATAAATATCATAAGTTCTTACTTATGACAGGTAAAATGAATAACATCAGAGTATAGTAAATAATTTATACTTAAATGGTTAAAAACCTCCAGGAGAAGTACATTCTGATAGCCTATGAGATCATAGCATTGAAAGCTGAATCGGGGCTTTGTAGAATACCTAATATAATTCCTTTTGTTTTTTTACTTACTCACTTTCTCACTCTCCTTTTCGCTAAATATCTTTCAATCTCACATATTTAAAACAGACAAAACAACCAAAGGAACTTTTCTAATGCTCTACAGATAATAAATAGCAGTCCTAAGATTTGATTCCAGCTTTTCTCAGTCCAGATACAGGGCTCTTTCCATTCCACAATAATGCCCATATCATGGAACCTGGAATAAGAGAAAGACCATACAAAACCAATGAGGTGCAATATTTGAAAGGATTCTTTTCTTAGGAAGGAGATAAGTAATACATACCAGATTAGGGGATATTACAGAGTAAAGGAGAATGTGAACTCATCAAAGAGAGCAGGTAGTATGAAGGTTAAACTGAGAAACATTACTATAATTCTGATGCACTTTAGCACCAGCCTGGGACAACTCCTTCCCAAAATCAAATACACAGCCTTTAAGTAATCTAATGTTATATTAAAAAGTGGGAATATGTTTTGAAATGGAAAACAAGGACAATTAAGAACATGCTATATGAATTTGTTTTTTGCCTGTATTTTTGAAAAACGTGAAACCACAGTTTTAACTACAGTGGTCTTCTGCTAATTGGGCATATTTAGCCAATGAAAATATATTTACTATAAGATCCTATGTCCAAAGCTCTTTCAGAAGTAATGACAGAAATAAGAATAATGATGTAAGTGGTTAGAACTATGGTTTCCAAAATTCTTGACGTATATCAACCGATTTGAACCTCCTAATATCCTCATATGATGGGGAGTCAAAATGTCAGTACATAAAGCACCTATGATATCATCCAAGTGGAAACTTCCTCCATTGATGCAGATCACACCCTCCTTTTTATACAATAGATAAAAAATGAGTTGCCTGCAAGTCAGAGAGTTTAAATGGTTTGAACACAGTTACACAGTTATTAAGCTTCACAGACTGGGTTTGAATCCAAGACTTCATGAACCTAAGTTTAGCACTTGATCCATTACCTGACTTAAGTAATATTTTGCCCAATTGAATGATGAAGAAACAAAGCTGATTCTTTCTGAAAAGTCAAATGGCTTTCCTAAGACCGTAGAGTTAGAAAATGAAAGGGTCTGGATTTGAATTCATATTTATAGATTAAAAATCAAAATACTTTTTAAATAAGACTATGTAGCTAACATTATTTGAAATGCATAGAATTCATATGTCACCATAGCTATGTTCTTTTTGCAAGATTGCCGAGTTTCAGGCTTACTTTGATAACTGGATGATTTTATCAGCATCAAAGAAGAAAGAGATCACACATCAAAAAAAATCAATTCAAATTTCTCAAGATTTGTTTAAAAGAAAACTGTTTTTAAACTGTAATACTTATACCAGAAGTTAAGAGATATAAGACTTTACCCTCTGTGGCAGGAACAGGAACAATATCTACATGGTTTCTTGTCATGTAGGCCAACCTTGCTTTTTGTTTTTTTTTCCCCAAAGCAAGGATGTTCCTGAAAAGGGCTTGGTATTGGGGAATAGAACTAGAGATGTTGACATGGTTTCCTGATAGCCAAAGGCCCTGCAGCATAGTTTGTGATACACTTTTTTTTCCCCCTAAAGCCCAGCCACGTAGACTGGACTAGTTTGTTTGCTTTGTTTTGATTCTCCACTAAAGATCAAGAAAGCCATCTCAAGACTCAAATGGTTTAGGGAACTATGGCTTGAAGTATTGGTTTGGCTACTTTATTACTTAAGAAATAAAAAGGCCAATCCACGAGGAGTCTATGACCCCAACAAGATGAATGTAACTTTGCCATACAAGTCACCATATCTTTCTGACCAGACATATTTCCATAAGAATAAAAAAAGATTAAACCTACTCAAGTCACTATTGTATCTTTACAGAATATACATTCCATATTATTGTGATTTGTATTACTTTTTGTTAACTGTTAGATGGTATACAAATGTTTCTTTTTGTTCAAATCTTGTAGTCAGCAACTAGGCATTTACCGAACACATACTATGTTACCAGGTACTTTGCTAAATTCCTAATCTGGAGTCTAAAGCACCTGCCGGGCCAAGGTCAGACCTCTCCTACCATACCCCTAAATCAGTTTCATAGCAAGCATAAAGTCTCTTTTTGAAGTTGAGATGAATATTTAAGAGTTGAGTAATTTTATAATGGTCATATTTTTGGTATTCAATAAATAGGGTAATAGACAATATTGGTTATAAAGTGAAGTATTTAACTGACATATTACAACTGTAATTAACCATCTACAAACTCAATGCAAATACCATTTTGAAGGGAGTCCAAGCCTGCTCTTTTATGAATATTGGAAATTCTTGTTGTGGAAACTTTGCCAACATATATTAGCAACTTGTCTCTAGCTCATAATCTTAAATAGTTGCCAGAGTCACTAAGAGGATATATAATTTCCCCAGGTTATATATAGCCAGTAAATGTCAGGGGAAAGACTAGAAATCCAGCTCTCTATTCACCATACTGCTTTGCCTTTTCTCATAGAGGGATTCAACTAGAATTGTTTTGGTTAACTACTAAGCTACACCAATCAATTTGAGGGGGGAAAGTTAAGAAAGAAAAAGATTAATAATTTTATTTGAGTCATTATAGATAAAAAATAATGGGAAAATAACAAGAATACTCATGGTAAAAAGTTGATAATTGAGAGGAAACCTGGAGTGAAACTTACCTAAAACACAGGAGAGAGTGGAAGAGTTTGTGTTTGTACAAAATTTATAAAAAATAGTAATATAAAATAGAGTAACCAGGTTTACTGGTATTTGTATGTATTTGCATATCACAAAAAATGACGAAGAATCAATATTAGCAAAATTAAAAATATTATTTTATCTTTATGATAAAATTAATGTCAATAAAGGATAGTGGCAATAAAGTCATAACAGCAATATATTGTAATATGCATGGTTGGCTTTATCTATGAAATTAAAAGGTTATCAAATGGATTAAATAAATAAGAAACTCTCCAAAACTAACAAGATTTTTCTTATAGCAAATACACTTTAAACCTGTTTATCCAAAACCCTGCTAGCATAGATTAACAATAGTATGGTAAATGAAAGTATATCATACATTGGCTTATATGGCAACAGGTACTAAAGTGAACATTTAATCTCATCAAGGCTGGCATTCTCTTCATTAGTATAGATCATGTCATTTATTCCTTCTCAGCTTTTGCAAGACCTCTGTATTAATGTTGCCAAACTCAGATAGAAATAGATCCCTATAGGATTCATCTTGACTTAGAAAGCTACATATTAACATTATATATACTTATTATACATTTTTTAAAATTTTTGTTAAGCATCTCCCAATTGCATTTTAATCTTTTTTAGGCCAGTGATATGGTCCTTGGTCATGAGTGTGATCCTTCTGCTCTACATACTGTCTATGAAAGATCAACCTAATTTGAAAGAAGTCTAAATCTTTTTTTTTTTACATTTCTTGAGCATGACTAGAACAATTGGTCTATACATTCACTATCATACTTTCTCCAGACAAGGTCATACTCTTCATTTCCATTCATACACTTTCTCAGTGACATATTTTATGCTAATTCTTGTTCATAATCAGAAACAAAGAATGATAAAACATGACTAAAGATAGAAAATTACACATTCAAGAATAAAAGAGATATCAATGAACAAGTCAAGCCAACAAGCATTCATTATGCATCTACTCTGTACTAGGCAATATAACAAATGATGGCAAAATTAAGAAAGGCAAAAAAAAATGACCCTGCTGTCAAGGAGCTTACTGTCTAAAGGGAGAGCCAAACAAGTAAGCAACCACGCACAAAAATCTTTATAAAGGATAAATCTGAAATAAACAACAAGGGTAGTACACTAGAATTAAGAGGGAATCAGTAAAAGCTTCATACAGAAGATGAGATTTTAGGGGAACCTGGAGGGAATGCAGGCTATGAAGATGAAGAGAGAATTTCAATTATGGGAAAGTGCCAGTTGAAAAATTAAGAGTACTCAGATTATCTTGACTGAGGAACAGGGATGATTGGACCACAGAGTACTTGGAGGGGAGTAAGGTGTAAGACTTTTGAAACAGTAAGAAAGGATTAGGTTGTGGAGGCTTTGAAAGAAGAAACAAAACAAAACAGAAGAAAATAATAGAGTAAATAATATGTTTCGATCTGCATTCAAACACCCTAGGTCTTTCTCTGCATATGGATAGCATTTTCCATCATGAGACTTTTGGAGATGTCTTAGATCATTGCATTGATGAGAAGAGCTAAGTCTATTCAAGGTAGTCATTCCACAGCATGGCTGTTAGTGTGTATGTTTTCCTGGTTCTGCTCACTTCACTCAGTATCAGTTCATACAAGTCTTTCCAGGTTTTTCTGAAGTCCACCTGCTCATCATTTCTTATAGCACAATAGTAGTTAGGTGTCTGTCTGTCTGTCCATCTGTCTCAACACGATGAGCAGGAGAGAGAGAGAGAGACAGGTAGACAGACAAACAGGCATACACTTATATTCAGTAAACTTGAATAGCTCCCTATTGCATCCAGATCAAATATAATGTCCTGTGTTTGTCTTTCAAAGCCTCCACAACTTAATCATCATTTCTTATAGCACAATAGCATTCCATTACATTTATATACCACAACTTGTTCAGCCATCCCCCAATTGATAGGCATCCCCTCCATTTCCAATTCTTTGTCCCCACAGAAAGAGCTGCTATTAATATTTTTGTGCATGTGGGTCCTTTTCCCATTTTTATGATCTCTTTGGGATACAGCTCTAGGAGTGCTATTGCTGGGTCAAAGGATATGCACAATTTTATAGCCCTTTGGGCATAGTTCCAAATTACTCTCCAAAATGGTTAGATCAGTTCATAACTTCACCAACAATGCATTAGTGTTCCAATTTTCCCACATCTTCTCCAACTTTCATCATTTTCCTTTTTTTGTCATGATTACACTGTGTGTATCCCTTGATTTCAAATGTAAACAACATATTGTAGGATTGTGGTTTTTAATCCATTCTATCAGTTTCTGTTTTATGGGAGAGTTCATCCCATTCACATTCACAGTTATGATTACTATTTATGTCTTTCTCTCCATCCTATTCCCCTCTCCCCCATTTATGCTTCTCTTTCTCATTTTCTCCATTTCCTTCCTCAGTAGAGTTTTGTTTTTGACCACTGCTTCCCTCAATCTGCCTTCTCTTCTAACAGCCCCCTCCCTTTTCTTTCTCTTTTCCCTTACTACTTCTTCCCTCTCTTCTCTCCCCCTTCCCTTTTCTTTCTCCTTTCTCCTCGTACTGCCTATATAGTAAGTTAAATTTCTATATGTAAATGAATATGTTATTCCCTCCTTGAGCCAAATCCAATGAGAGTAAAGTTCAAACAATGTTCATTTCCCTCCCTACTTTCCCTTTATTGTAATATATCTTTGTGCCTCTTGATGTGATATAATTTACCATTTTCTGCTTCTTCCTTTCCTTTTCTCCCATTAAAATTCCTTTTCACCACTTCATTAGGTTTTTTATCATCACATCAAAGTCAGCTTAAACCCACTCCCTCTGTATGTGTGTATGTATGTACATACACACACACACACACACACACACACACATCACAACATTTAGAAGGGATATATATTATATATCTATATCTATATCTATATCTATATCTATATCTATATCTATATCTATATATCAAATCTATATCTATATCTATATCTATATCTATATCTATATCTATATCTGTATCTATATCTATATAAAATATATATCCCTTCTAAATGTTGTGATAAAGATACAGTTCTCAAGAGTTATAAGTATCATCTTCCCATGTGGGGATGCAGTTTACTCGTATTGCATAACATGTTTTTCCCCTTTCCAGTTCACTGTTTTGTGCCTCTCCTGAGTCTTATATTTAAAGATTGAATTTTCCATTAATCTCTACTCTTTTCATCAGGAAAGTCTAGAAGTTCTCTATTTCATTGAATATCCATCTCCTTCCCAGAAAGATAATGCTCATTTCTGCTGGGTAGTTGATCCTTGGTTGTGATCTAAGCTCCTTTGATTTATGGAATATCATATTCCAAGCTCTCTAATCTTGTAATGCAAGGTCCTACATAATCCCGACTTTGTTTCTCTGATATTTAACTTGTTTCTTTCTGGTAGCTTGCAGGATTTTCTCCTTGACCTTATAATTATGGAATTTGGCCACACCGTTCTTTGGCGTTTTCAATTTGGGTCTCTTTCAGGAGGTGATTGGTGGATTTTTTCAATGATTATTTTACCCTCTGATTCTAGGGCCTCAGGGCAGTTTTCCTTGATGATCTCCTGAAAGATGCTGTCCATGCTCTTTTTCTTTTCATCATGGCTTTCAAGTAGACCAAGAATTCTTAAGTTATCTCTCCTGGATGTATTTTCCAGGTCAGCTGTTTTTCCAATGACGAACTTTACATTTTCTTCTATTTTTTCATTCTTTTGATTTTGTTTTACTGATTCTTTATGTCTCATAGAGTCATTAGCTTCTAATTGCCCAATTCTAATTTTTAATAAATTATTTTTTTTCTTCAGTGAACTTTTGTACCTCCTTTTTCATTTAGCCAGTTCTACTTTTAAGTACTTGTTTTCTACAGTTAATTTCATCCCTCCTTTTCCAAAGTACTGACTCTCGGGGGCAGCTAGGTGGCACAGTGGATAGAACACCGGCCCTGGATTCAGGAGGACCTGAGTTCAAATCCGGTCTCAGACATATAACACTTACTAGCTGTGTGACTCTGGGCAAGTCACTTAACCCCATTGCCTATCCAAAAAAAACAAAAACAAACAAAAAAACAAAGTACTGACTCTCTCTTACATATCTCTCATTTCTTTTCCCAATTTTTCTTCTACCTCTCTTATTTGATTTTAAAAATCCTTCTTGAGGTATTCCAAGAAGGCTTTTTGGGCTTGAGACCGATTCATATGCCCCTCTGATGTTTCAGATGTGGGTATATTAATAATGTTATTCTCTCCTGAATTTGTGTTTTGATCTTCCCTATCACCAAAATACTTTTTTATGGCCATTGTTTTTCTATGTTGTTTCTTGCTCATGTTGTTTGCCTTTTTTCTGGCTTTTAAAGTTGATCTCAACTTCTGGAGCATGGAGGGGCACTGTCTCAGGCTTCTCATGTTGGGGCCAGAGGCCTGGTCACTAGTTTGCTTAGGTGGGGCTTGCCGGTGGCTTTCTGGGATGCCTCTTCTTCCTGTACTGGTCCCCTTCAGCCACAGCAAGAGGAATCTTTCCCATTAATCCCCTAACGCACAAGCTAAAAGACTGCTGTATCTAGTCTTTCTGCTGACTCCATTATTTCAGGATTTTTCCTGGGGCAATATTCTCTGGGTTTTTCAAGGTCAATAAGGGAGGATGAGATCTGCTTACTGCTTACTCCACCATCTTGGCTCCTGGAAGTCTAAATAGGTGACTTTCAAACATTCAGTCTGTAGACTAACAGCTCCAGAAGAGCTGATGATGCTGCCACTGCTGTCCCCACTGCTGCCACTGCCACCACTCCTACTGCTGATTCAGTTACTCCCAAGGCTGTTGGTGGAGTTGTGGACTGATCCAACCATTCTAGTAAACAACTGGGAACTACATTTAAAGGACTATAAAACTGTACATACCCTTTCACGCAGAAATAGCACCACTAGATCTGTATTACAAAGAGATCAAAGAAAAAGGAAATAGACCTATATGTACAAAAATATTTATAGCAGCTCCTTTTGTGGTGGCAAAGAATTGTAATTTGAGAGGATGCTCTTCAATTGAGGAATGGCTGAACAAATTGTGACATACAATTTTGATGGAGCAATATTGTGCTATAAAAATGGTAAGGAGGGTAATTTCAGAAAAACAACAACAACAACAAAACCAGAAACATAGCAAGACCTCTATGAACTGAGGCAAAGTGAAGTGAGAAGAACTGGAGGATTAATGTAAATATCAACAGTGATTTGTATTGATGATCAACTGTGAAATACTTGGCTACTATGATCAATGCAATGATGCAAAACAATTCAAAAAGACTCATGTTGAAAAAAAAATTCTATCAGCCTCGAGAGAAAACTGATGAACTGAGTGTAAATATCAGTATAATTTTCTTATTTTATTTTTCTTTCTTTAAAAAAAATATGGCTAATACAGAAACAGGCTTTGCATGATTTTACATGTATAATTGATACATTGCTCACTTTCTCAGTAGATAGGGAAGGACATGGGATGGAAGGAGAGAATTGGAGCTCAAAATTCTAAAAGAAAAAAAGTGTTAAAATAAACAATAAATTTAAAAGAATAATAATTGTGACTCACAATTTTGTAGCACTTCACTGTTGTGCATTCCCCACAAAAATGTTATATCCTAGGTAGTATGAGGATCATTCCTATGTTACAAATGTGGAAAAAGAACTGAGATACAAACCCAGGTCTATTTCTAGCATATCATGCTGCTCTCCATTGCTGTAAGGGAAATACTTTGTGAATGTTTTTTTTTAAGTCATATTAATATGAGGTATTCTTATTAGGATGATTATTATGATCACTCATATGCAAATGGCAGGTTGGTGGCCAGTAGACAAAGCCTTAGATTTGGAGTCAAAGAAGGATGAAGTTCAAATCCTGCCTCAGTCACTTACTAGCTAGACAAATCACTTAACCTCTCTGTCTCAGTTTCTTCATTTGTAAAATGGACAAAATAATAGTACCTACTTCCCAGGGTTGTTGTGAGGATCAAATGAGATAGAATTTAGAAAGTGTTTCTTAATCTTGAAATGTATCATCCTCTGTGACCTCCCACACCCCACCTTCCATATGCACCTTTTGAAATACTAACCCTACCAAAATACCTGGTTCAAATATAACCTTCTGCAAAGATCCTCCCTTGTTCTAAGATGTCTCTCTGTTTTTGAAATTCCTGTAGCAGCTTATGTCTTTCTTAAGCATTTAACATTCTATTTTATAGTATAAGGTGTGTATATATCCTGTTTGCTATTTGTTCCTAAGCTCCTAAATGATAGAGACTGTATCTTAAATCCATTTAGAGCTACTTCAACTTGTAGCATAATGTCTAGTGCAAAACAGGCACTTAATATACCTGCTTTTAATTTCATTTTCTGATAAATATCACAGAGTTTTAGATTTTATAGAAAAATTTGACCTATCTTAAAATTCATAAACCACTTAGAGACTACAAACTCATATCCTTAAGTTTCTATTTTTTATAGCTTCTGCTTCAAGCTCAATTCTTATTTTTATCTGCTATTCTCTATGCTTCACAAATTAATAATGTGATTAACCTGAGGGTATTATTCCTTAAGCTACTGAAATTAGCTAATACTAAAAACCAAGGTCTATATTTTAAGTAATTCTTCTGTTAATAGGGAAAAGTCATAAGATTAAATGTTTCAATTTTTAAAAATATGAAAATAATAAATTTCAGGGATACATTTTGATGTAAAATAATCCTGAGATAAGAGTGTTGTGGTGAATAAATTATCTAACAGAAATAAGATTGTTATTTGCATGAAATTCATCATAGAGCAGATTGACTAGGGTATCTGTCACAGTCCAATTGAGAAGATCCTGATACATGTTGCAATGCTAAGTAATTACTTGAGTAGTGAAAAACCTTTTTGTATTCCTCTTCTGCAAATTTAGCTACCAGTAAATAGCTAGAATGCAAAATAAATATCAATGCTGCTTTTACCACTGCTCATCAGGTGACTCAGGGCAATAACATCAGCATTTACTTTATTTTATTTTTTACATTCCTATTAAACTTTTTACATTACTTATTTTGTAAGTAAGAATTAGAACCAATAGGAGGAACTACCAGAAAGAGGAAATAAAACACAACAGAAGAAAATGAATAGCAAATGGTATGCTTCAATCAGCATTCTAACTCCATAGTTCTTTCTTCTTTGTGGATAGCATTTTCCACCACGAGGCCTCTGGGGATGTCTTAGATCCTTGTATTGCTGAGAAGGGTTAAGTCTATCAATATTAGTTATTGCACAATGTGGCTGTTACTGTGTACAATGTTCTCCTCGTTCTGCTCACTTCACTCAGCATCAGACCATACAAGTCTTTCCAGGTTTTTCTGAAGTCAGCCTGTTCATCGTTTCTTATAGTATAATAGTATTCCATTTCATTCATACACCACAACTTGTTCAGCCATTTGCCAATTTATGGGCATCCTCTCAATTTCCAGTTCTTTGCCAACACAAAACAAGCTGCTATAAATATTTTTGTACATGTGGGTCCTTTTCCCATTTGTATGATCTCTCTGGGTTATATCCCTAGAAGTGATCAGCTTTTATTTTACATCAACCTTTTTTTTTTTTAAAAAAGGCCAGGAATACTTTTTATTAAGGAAGAAATGTTTGAAATAATATTCCAAGATACATCTTTCCAATTTGCAGTGCAAACAAGGTAATATTTCCATATGGAATCAATAGGTAAAATCCCCTACCTTTTGGAAGCAAATATCTTTTAGGGTGTCGAATGGCTTTTGCCTACTTTTAAAGAAAAGTGTAACCTAGGTAGAATCATAGGAGTATTTCTCAACTGCAGAGGTATGCTGGTAAATGTTTAATAGCCAACTCTTAAAAAAATGTGCAATGTGTACATTTCTTAGTTTAATCTGCAACATTAACATTTTCGTCATCACTTTTCAAAGTCAAAACAAGCAACAAAACAGTAAATTAAACCATGATTTGCAGTAGTTGCCAATTTCCAGGTGCAAATGGTGACACTGAAAAATAACTTTTGGCCTGTGCAAATCAGTATGATCTAACTATAGCACACCTCTGCATCTGTTACCTTACTTCACTTTATTTGTTTTCTCTTCTCTTCTTCTTTCTTCTAAATCATCCTATCCTCTCCTTTTCCTTAAAAAAAATGAAGTTTATGGTTTGATGAGGGCAGATGGTGCCATGGGAAAGAACATTGGATTTGTACTCAGAGATCCTGCATTTATAACCAGATTCTGGCACTTGTGACTTGGATCCTTGGAAAATTTACTAAAAATAGCTTGGCCTCAGTTTTTCATTTGTAAAATGAGTGAATTAGGCTAAATAATGTACAGGGTCATATATAGCTCTAAATCTATGAAACTATGAAATGTTTGTGGACAGCCTGTCAAAAAAAAGAAAAAAATTGAATAACTTTTACAGGAATTCAAAAAGATTTCAACATCTAGTATGATGAGTTGCTTCATATAAAATGAAATTCAATAATGATAAATACAAAGTTCTGCACTTAGTTTAAAAAAAATCAATAGTACCAAGTATAGGATAGGAGAAAACTGGGCTGAGAGGAGATAACAGCTCTTATGAAAACAGAATAGATATCTTTTAAGCTGCACTATTGGAGTCAGCACCTATATAAATAAGCTAACATATTCATCCAAGAATTGACATAAAATGTGGGAAAAAAAGATGAGTTGAATTGACTAACTGTTCATTACGACCTAACATTGCCATGTGACAGAAATAAGAATTTAATGCTTTTTAGATAAAAGAATCATGACATCAGAAGATCAGAGATTTAGATTGAGAAGATACTTCAGACAACACTGAGTCTAATCCCTTCATTGTACAGTTGAGGAAACTTAGGTCCAAGGACGCTAAGTGACTTATTCAAAGTCCTGCAGGTAGTAACAGAAAGAAATTAGGTTTGGAACCTAAGTTCTTTCACTTCTCTTGTCAATTAAAACACAAAATTTTGGGATCATGTTGTTGTCAAATCATTTTTCAGCCTTGTCCGACTCTCTGTGACTCCACTTGGGGTTTTCTGGGAAAAGATATTGGAATGGTTCACCATTTCCTTTTCCAGCTCATTTTACAGATGAGGAAACTAAGGCAAACAGATTTAAGTGACCTATCCAGGGAAAGATATCTAGGAAGTGTGTGAGGCCAACTCACCAATATGAGTTTTCCTGACTATAAGCCCAGCACTATATTCACTATGCCACATACCTGCCTTTCTGACATCATACTATTCGAGATTTTACATGAGTGGCATGACCATGGCAGTGTAACAGGCACTTAAATAGCACAGTGGACAAAGAATGGAAATGAACAAAGAAAGGCACAGAATCCTTAAAACTCAAGTTTAAATTCAGTCTCAGACACTAGCTATGTGATGCTGGACAAGTTACTTAAACTCTGCTTCAGTTTCCTTGTCTGTAAAATGTGGATAATAATAGTACCTACTTCTTCATGTTGTTGTGAGGATCAAATAAAATAATGTTGGTAAAGGGATTTACAAACCTTAAAGCACTATATAAATGTTATCTATTATTATAGGTATAGGAATCAATGTAAACATGGACCTTGATCTGTATTCCTACAATGTAATATAGCACCACTCCTCATACTGGGTGTATTAATACCTACTTATTCTTCAGTCTGGCTTGTTGGCTCCAACCTGCCCTCACACTGTCAGGTCTAGGTTCTGAGAGGAAGACCATTACTGCATGTTTAAGCTCACATACTCTTAGTATCCTAGGGATAATCCTTGTTAGGGGAGAATATACTCTCTCCATCACCATTCTAGCTCTATAACCTCTCCAGAAATACTTTACCTTACTTACTCAGTCACTCACTATAGTGACACTTAAACACAAGCATTTACTTAGCAATAAGGCAAAATAAATACTAGCCATTCATATATTAAACAGCTACATACCAATAAATATGTACCAATGTACACACAAATCTTTCTTTACCATCGATTCACTTAGCATATGAGGGTAGGGGAAAATGGGCACAGACAGAACATAAGAACAAGAAAGCGTATAAGTTAGAAAAACCCATATGTTGATGTAACTCACAACTTTCCACTGTACGATTTTTTGACTTTGCTTCATATGACATCTTCAGTTCACAAAATGGCTCTTTTGTTTACTGATTATCTGTTCGTCTTCACATGCTCCAAATGAACAAATCTTTTACTACTTGAAAATATTACTTACAAGTTAATTCAACTTAAAATCACACTTATAAGTGTCATAAGAAAGGGTTAGTTCTCCATTTGAATATCAGTTCCTTTAAATCAGAAGACTACAAAGTTTATTAGGCTGGCTTTCTCTGGGCTACACAGCCCAGCCCAGTCTATTACTCAATCACCTGGATGCTCTGTTTTCCAATTAGAACACAGCTCACAGCAAATAGATTAAGTTGATTGTCTAAACAAGGTACACTGGCCTAGCTAGCTCTTCCTTTGTAGGAAGGCAGCTGTAGTAGCCACTTTTCAACTTTCTTCATTTCCCTCTCAAACTAGGGTTGTCAAGATCAATACATGCTTGTAAGAAGCATCACCACTCAGAAACCCTAGGGGTTACTGATGAGAAATATCTGGAACTGAAACTCTTGTTCAATGAAGTTGAGTCTTCTTTCATCTAATTGGCAATAACTTACCTGAAGCCTTCTGTCAGCAGGCTTCTGGGACTGTTTCTTCTTTCCACTCAGCTTGATAGAGCTGATTTTTAACCCCCTGTTCTTTCTTCTACATTCACTTGCTAGATTCTTATTCTATAAGCCTCAGCTTCCTATCTTTTCTACCTCCTATTTCTCTACCATTAAAAGCCTTAATCAAAGCCTCTTGGCTTTCAGTAACCTTCTTTTTCCTTAAAGTGTAAGAACTCTCACATTCTCCACTATGAAACTAATAGTTCTTTTAAGATATATTTGTATCCAGATGTTTATGTTGTTGTTTTTTCTTTTGAATCCCCCCTCCCCCCACTTTAGTTATAAAAGTTATAAACAACTGAGCTGAGAAGCCACAATGTTCCATCCCTCTAACTTCCCATCAGGGTTATATTCAATTAATTTTGTGTCATTAAAACTATTTCTTCCCAAATATATTTTGAGTTTTTAATAAGTAAAAGCTATTTTTCTATATACCCTTTGAAATGCTGAACTGCTTGTAAACATAAAAGGCATGATCTTTCATCATTCACAAAGTGATTCAAATATATTTATATGTATGATACATGTATATATACATACATATACATTCATATACATATATCTCTGTGAAGCTAGTTCATTTTCTGTCCAAAACTACTAAAATTATACCAGCGAGTGGTTTTTCTCCACACAAAAATTTTAATGTTTTTTTCCCTTAAAAGAAATTATTTTCCTGCTTTTTTTCAGAAACCAAGATCTTTATCTATAAGGGCAATAATATCACATACCGTTTAATAAGTGAATAAAATATTTCCCTCTACATAAAAAGCATTTTCAGCTTTTTTTCCCCAGCACTAACCCACTCCATGTGAAAAGATCCATAAATAATCAGTACATTATTCCAGGAGCAAACAAGATGGAGTAAGTAGTAAATGACTGTAGCTCTCCCATATTCACCTCCAAAAAACCATAAAATATCATCCCAGAACAAATACTGGAAGAGCAGAGCCAGCAGAAAGATGGGGTAAAACAGTCTTTTAGCCCAAGAAACTTGGAAGATCAGTAAGAAAGGTCTGTCTCACTCATGTAAATCAGGAGCACATTCCAGGACAGGAAGCATCCTAGCAAGCCAGCAACCAGTCCCACCTCAGCAAACCAGTGGGAGAACCTGAGCTCCAGTTCAGTGGAACAGGCAAGGTCAACACCAGGACCCCTCACATGCCTAATCATAGGCAGAGGAACCAGCAGAATCCAAATCTTAGAACCACCATATGCTTTCATGTAGCCTCATGGGACATTAGCTTTACCGTACCTTCTTCAGCGCAGCCCAGAGATGACAAGCATCCTCCAGGGGACAGACCTTTACGTGCTTCAGTGCAATACCGGGGAAATGCAGAAAAACCCCACCTGGCCTCAGCACATACCAAACACTACCACTAGGACTCCAGCTCAGCACCAGGTAAGCTGTCAGATACCTAACTCTAGCAGTACCAGCTTCCCTACCGTTATTCTTCAGCACAGCACAAGACATGAGGGAACCCCATGGGCTTCACAGCAACATCAGCATAGTACCAGGTAAACAACCAGGGCCTGCAGCTACTGGCACAATGAGCCTGAGACATAGCCCCTTACATCCTGGGAGCAGAGCTCAAATTTAGAAGAAAGGAAAAAATGCAAAAAAAAAAGATGAGCAAAAAGCAAACAAAAATAAACAAAAAAAAGAACCTGTTCAGAGAAAGTTATTATTGTGACAGGGAAGACAAAGCCAAACTCAAAAGAGGACAGCAATGTCAAAATACTTATGGGCAAAACCCCAAAGAAAAACTGTGAAGTGATTTAAAGCCCAAAAAGACCTCATGGAAGAGCTCAAAAAAGGAGCTTAAAATCATATAAAAGAGGTAGAAGAAAAAATGGGAAAAGAAATGAGAGTAATGTGAGAGAATTATGAAAAAAGAGTGAACAGCTTGGAAAACTGCTTAAAAAGTAGAATTGGCCAAATGGAAAAGAAAGTACAAAAGCTAATTGAGGAAAACAACACCTTAAAAGTTAGCTGGGCAAGTGGAAGCTAATGACTCTATGAGACATCATGAATCAATCAAACAAATTCAAAAGAGTGATAAATGGAAGAAATTATAAAATACCTCATGGTAAAATAAATGACCTGTAAAATAGATCCAGGAGAGACAATATCAGAATCATGGGATTACCAGAAAGCCATAACCAAAAAAGACCTGGACAGCATCATTAAAGAAATTATTAAGGAAAACTACCCTGATTCCCTAGAACCAGAGGGCAAAATGGCATTGAAAGAATCCGCCAATCATTTCAGAAAAGAGATCCTAAAATAATAACCAAGGAATATTATAGCCACATTTCAGAACTATCAGGTCATGGAAAAACAATACTATAAATGGCCAGAAAGAAAAAATTCAAATATTGGGAAGTCACAATTAGGATCACACAGGACTTGGCAGTTACAACATTAAAGAATCAGAAGTCACAGAACATGATATTCTGGAGGGCAAAGGAGTTAAGACTACAATTAAGAATCACTTATCTGATATGAATGTAATGGAATGCTATTGTTATAAGAAATGATGAGCAGACAGACTTCAGAAAAATCTGGAAAGACTTGTATGGACTGATGCCAAGTGAAGTGAGCAGAACCAGGAGAATATTATACACAGTAACAGCCATGTTGTACAATGACTAATATTGATAGACTTAGTCCTTCCCAGCAATGCAAGGATCTAAGACACTTCCAAAGATCTCATGATGGAAAGTGCTATCCACTTCCAAAGAAAGAACTATGGAGTTTGAATGCAGATCGAAGCATACTATTTGTTATTTTTTTCTTCTTGTTTTGTTGTTTTCTCTTTCTGGCAGTTCCTCCTATTGGTTCTAATTCTTCCTTACAACACGACTAATGTGAAAATATGCTTAATAGGAATGTGTATGTATAGCCAGATTGCACACCATCTTGGGGAGGAAGGGGGAAGGGAGGGGGAGAAAAAATTAAAACTCCAAAGCTTATAGAACTGATTGCTGATAAATCAAAATAAATTAATAAAAAAGAATCACTTACCTGGCAAAATGAAGCATAATACATCAACAGAAAAATGGTCATCCAACAAAATAAAAAGGATTTTATAAGAAGACCAGAACTAAACCAAAAATTTGCCCTCCAATGTCAAGATACAAGAGAAGCATGCACAAGTTTAAAAGGGAAAGAAAACATAAGGGATTCAATAAAACTAAACTGTTTACATACCTATGTGGGAAGAGGATGCTTGTAACTCTTGAAAATTATATCACTAACAGTACAGATGGAAGTAATATACATAGACAGGGGGTATGGGTATAAGATTAATTTGAGGGAATGGTATAAAAATATTCGATGAGAAAAAGCAATACAATAGTTGCAGAAGGAAGGGAGAGATATAATGGGATAAATTATCTCACATGAAAGGGCAAGAAAGACCTATTACAGGGAAGGGGAAGATGTGTGTGTGTTTGTGTGTATGTGTGTGTGTGTGTGTGTGTGTGTGTATGTTTGGGGGGGACAATGGACATTGATAGAACCTCACTGTCATCAATATTGGCTCAAAGAGGGAATAATACACACAATCAGTTAAATATAAAAATCTGCCTTACCTGACAGAGAAGCAGGAGGGGAGGAGATTAAGAAAAAGGAGTAGTAGGGACTGACAGGAAGAAAGGCAGTTCAGGGGAAGTCATAGGAAAAAACAAAACACTGGTGAGATGGGAAAAGTGAAAGGAAAGACAGGACAAACATATAAAAGAATAGAAGGGAGGGAAATACACAGGTAGTAGTCATAACTGTGAATGTGAATGGGATGACCTCTCCCATAAAACAGACATGGACAACAGAGTGGATAAAAATCATTATCCTACAATATGTTGCTCAAAAGAAACACACTTGAAGCAGAGAAACACATATAGAGTAAAGGTAGGGGGCTGGAGCAGAATCTATTAAGCTTCAGATGAAGTAAAAATTTTAAAAAGTAGGGGTAACCATCCTGATCTTAGACAATGTAAAATCAAAAATAGACATAATTAAAAGAGATAAGAAAGAAAATTACATTTTGCTAAGAGGTACCATAGACAATGAAACAATCAAATCAGAAGAGCAAGAAATAGTCTAACCATAGGATCAATGGAGAGGGGAATAATTCATAACTAAACAAGAGACAGAAAGCATTATGAAATGTGGAATAGACAATTTTGACATATTAAATTGAAAAATTGTATACAAACAAAAGTAATGCAAACCAGATTAGAAGGAAAGCAGAAATCTGGGAAACAATCTTTATGGCAAGTGTTTCTGATAAAGACTTCATTTCTCAAACATATAGAGAATTGAGTCAAATGTACAAGAATACAAACCATTCTCCAATTGATAAATGGTCAAAGGATATTAACAAGCAGTTTTCAGATGAAGAAATCAAAGCTATATAGTCATGTAAAGAAGTTGTCTAAATCACAAATTAAAATAAGTCTGAGGTATCACCTTATATCTATCATTTTGGCTAATATGACAAAAAAGGAAAATAAATGCTGGAGAGGATACAGGAAAATTGGGACACTAATGCATTGTTGGTGGAGTTGAGAACTGTTCCAACCATTCTGGAGATTAATTTGAAACTATGTCCAAAGGGCAACCAAACTGTGCATACCCTTTGATCCAGCAATAACACTACTAGATCTGTATCCCAAAAAGATCATAAAAAGGGGGAAAGGACCTACATATACAAAAATATTTATAGCAGTCCTATTCATGGTGGCAAAATATTAGACATTAAGTGGATGCCTATCAATTGAGTAATGATTGAAAAAGTTGTGGTATATGAATGTAATGGAATACTATTGTGTAATAAGAAATGATGAACAGGCACATTTCAGAAAAACCTGCAAAGTCTTGTACAAATTGATGCAAAGTGAAATGAGCAGAATCAGGAAAACACTATAGCATCAACAATATCATATGATGATCAACTATGAATGACTCAGCTTTTCTTAGCAATACAATGATCTAAGACAAGTATGAAGGACTCAGAAAGGAAAATGTTATCCATATCCAGATAAAAAAAAAACTGATGGATTCTGAATGTAGATCAAAGCATTTTTTCACTTACTTCATTCTTTCTTGTGTTTTTTTTTCCATTTTGATCTGTTTCTTCTTCCAAAACTGATGAATATGGAAGTATGTTTTACATGATAGCATATGTATAAACTATATCAAACTTTGTACCATTTCCAGAAGAGGGGAGGGGAGGGAAGGAGGGAGAAAAATTTGGAACTTGAAATCTTATAAAAATGAATGCTAATGTTTTTCTTGATGTGTAATTGTGGGAAAGAAAATAAAATACTATTTAAAGCAAAAAAAGAGTACGTTTGCTAGAGAATTCAAAATGCCCACTTTTCTACACAAAAGTTTGGGTTTCAGGAGACAATGTCCTTGAATTTCCCTCTTATATTTCTCATTATAATATGATGCAATAAGCTGCAGGTTTTGTTTGCTGATTCTTCCTGGGTGAAGAAAGGCAATAGGTTACTGTATGACCCTGGGCAAGTCACTTAACCCTGTTTGCCTAAAAAAAAGAAAAGAAAAAAAGAAAGGCAGGAGGTGCTAAAGGGATAGTAATTATCCAACTGTCTAAAAATAACATCCTGGGAAGTTAGCAGATTACAAGCTCAAATATGTCAATAGTCATATAGCAGACAATAAAATTTATCTTTGGCGATGTTGAAAGTTATAGTGTTCAGGACTAAAAATGATTGTCCCTCTATACTCTGCCTTGGTAAGACTACAACTGAAGGACTTTTGTTCAATTCTGGCTGCCAATTTTTGGGACAAAGAATAGACTCCAAGGGAAGGAAACAAAGGTGATTAAAGATCTCATGACCGTGCCATATGAGAATAGATTGAAAGACTGTGGATTTCTAGCCTCAGCAAGACAAGACTCAATTTAGGGTGTGAGTGGGAATGATAGCTGTCATTAAGTGTTTCAAGTACTGTCTCATTTGGAAGTAGGATTGGACTTTTTCTACTGGATCCTGAAGGGCAGAACTAGAAGCAATAGGTAGGGGTAGAAAGAGGTTAATTTTGGGTTGACATAAGGAAAAAATTGATTGTAGTTTGAACTTTCCAAAAACTTGGCTGGCTTGGCTCAGGAGACAGTGATCTCCTTTTCCCTGAAGATCTTCACATGATGGATGGATAACTTCATTAGACATAATATAAGAAGAGATTATTATTCAAAGCCATATTGGACTATGTAACCAATTAGGTCCCTTCCAATCTTGAAAGCCCATGATTCTTACACTATATAAATAAAAGCATTATTTATATATTAAGGGAGATGCTCTATTCTGCATCAGATTTGAAGTTCAGATGATATGATTTCAAAATATAGCTCTGGCACTTAATAATTCTGTGTTACAGTTTCCTCATCTCTAAAATCAGGAGACTAAAGTATGGGTCTCTGTGGTCCTTTTCAGTTCTACATCTATGATTCTATGACCCATACTACTGCATTTAATTCTGGGTTCACCATTTTAAGATAGACACTACTAACTCAAATAAGGGATTTAATATTCTGGTTTTTAGTGGATTTGTTTTTACATTGTAACAAGTAACAACTGATATATATATATGTGTGTGTGTGTGTGTGTGTGTGTGTGTGTGTGTGTGTGTGTGCGTGTGATTAAAATTTAGATATATAGAAACACAAGTGAATATAGAGGCCTGATTAATAGAATCTAGAATTAGATTCTACTGTTCATATAACAAGTAGGAGATAGGGTGGTACAGCAGTGAGTGCTGGATCTGAAGTCAGATAATAAGTCACTTCAAAAACCAGCTCTTACACTTATTTGTTGTGGGACCTTGGGAAAAAATCACTCTGTGCCATAGTTTGCTCAGCTATAAAAGAGAGGACATTGCCTTTCAGCCAGTGATACATACTCCAAAAAGTGAAAGAGAGAGTGAAAGGATTTATATTGCAATGATATAGCAACTTTTTTTCTTGTCACAAACAACTGGAAATAAAGGAAATGAATGATTGAATATATTTTAGTATATAGATATACTAGAACCATGTTATAGAAAAAAAATTAGAAACATGAAGATTCACAGAAACTGGGGAGACTTTTTATGATGCAGACTGATGCAGAATAAAGTGATTAGAACCAAAATATTTTATAAAAATAAGCACAGTAAAGAAAAGGAAAATATATTGAAAGAGTTCAAAATTCTAATCAATGCAATGACCAATCACGACTTCAGAAATCTTAAGATCAGATATGCCTGTTTCCAGCCTCTGTATGATGAAATCATGGACCAGAGGTACAGATTTGGAAGTATGCTTTCAGATATAGCCAATTTATTTTGATTGATGATACTTTTTTCTTTATAAGGGAGGGCTTCTATTTGTAAAAAAGGTAGAGATTTCAGGGGTAGTAATAAATATTTTTTTAAAAGAAGAAAAAAGGACCATCAATGAGACATTTAAAATACATAAAAGAGAACAAAAAGTTTAATGTGGGGAAATAGATACGCAGGGTCATTTTATTACTTGAGTTAAATTTAACATACAATCTTTAAAAAAACAAATTAGACATAATACAAATTCACAATTAAATATATATGCAATCCTTTTTCTGTTCTTTACATATTGAAACATTCATTATAAAAATTCCATAATATCAAAAAAGAAAATGAGAGGCTTAACTGGACTGTCAATCCTTAAAGTGCCTGCTTGTTCTAAATCTATGATTCTATAAATCTATACAACAAAAATATAGTGTTAAGACAATTTCAAATAATGAATGTAAACAGCAAGGTGCTATTAAAATTTGTTAAGAGTTTTAAGGCTATTGGTGTTTTTCTGTGATCTTCAGCAGTTTAATAGTTTCTTAAAGATGGATTCTGCAACCCAAAGATGGCAGTGGGACCACATTTCCAGTCTACTTTAAACCATTTGAACCTACTTCTGAGTGAACACAAAAAATAACAGGAAAGAATCTGATTACATCCGGGGAATGTTCTAACCAGGCAAATTAAAGTGGAAAGAAGCAGGTAGAGAGGAAGGGGGAGGGGAGAGTCCATATAAAATAATTTCAGAAGATTCTTTCAGAAATTTAAAAGATAATAATATAAATAATTTTAAGTAAAGAATTCATGCAGCATTTAAAAAAAAAACTAAAGGAACAGACATATGGCACAGTGGATAGAGCATTGGCACTTGACTCAGGAGGACCTGAATTCAAATCTGGCCTCAGATGCTTGGTACTTACTAGCTGTGTGACCCTGGGCAAGTCACTTAACCCCAATTGCCTCACCCCTCAAAAAAAAAATCTAAAGCATTTATACCAAAACAATCATAAAACTGGGAGACTGGAGAGGAACTTACTTGTCATCTGGTCCAATCATTAATTCAGTAAGGAATCCTTCTTATAAAATAACCCTGATATGCTGGCTAGCACTCTCTATTCAAATACTTTGAAGGAATGTGATCTTACCACATACTAGAGTAGTCTATGCTACTTTGGGACATTTCTACTCACTGAAAGTATCCTTTATGTTGAGTTTAAATCAGTTCTATAATTTTCATCATTTGATTGTCTCACAATCTTTGAAGCAATACAGAATTGGCTGTTTGCTATTGCCTATGACAAGTATTCAGCAAATACTTGAAAGCAACTATCACATTTCCCTTACTCTTTTATTATCTAAATTCAACACATCCATCTTTAACTATTCCTTAATTGATATGACTTAAAGATACCTTTCTTTCTAGTTATTGATTAATTGATTGATTGGACTTATTCTATTAACTTTTGAGGTCTTTGAGGACAGGAAATATATTTCATTTCTTTTTGTATTTCTCATAGTATGGATCTCTACACCTGACATGTAGGAAGGATTCAGTAAGTATTTAACAGATCATATTCTTTTCTTTTCTTTTCTTTTCTTTTCTTTTCTTTTCTTTTCTTTTCTTCTTTAGGCAATTGGGGTTAAGTGACTTGCCCAGGGGTCACACAGCTAGTAAGTATCAAGTGTTTGGTCTGAGGCTGGATTTGAACTCAGGTCCTCCTGACTTCAGGGCCCATGAACAGATCATATTATTTTATCCCTCCTGCAGATTAACATGTCTGTTTGGAAATTGTCAGAATTGGACATGATGGGGTCTGACCAGTCCAAAGTAAAGTCTAACTTTTGGTTTCTCTGGCCTTAATATAGTTTTTCTATAAAATTGGGTAAAGATTAGGTTATTTTTTATCAAAATAATTAAAACAATCATTCTCAGGGAATAGAAAACCTTCATCTCTACCATCCTGCTGTTGATCGATGAATTAGCAATTAAGATCATATTCAGCTGAATTTGACAAGCTGACTTTCTCATCATTATTGAACTACTAAATATAATAACTAAATTATAAATAGTGATGGACTCTACTGAGTCAACCATACATCAATTTTAATTTATAGCAAATAATTAAAGTCCCTCCCATGTAATATATCGAAGAGTTTTATAAATTCCTTATTTGACTTGAAGATCAATATTGATGAGGCTGTACTGACTGGACACATTCAATTTTACATTCAGGTAGGTACATTCAATCAACACCACAATTTTTATCTTGATTCAACCTAGTCTTTGGGACCCCTAATTCATTCCAATCAAAATTATCACCATCAAAAACTCCTTACTAAGGACTTTCCTATTCTTACATCTTTGCATGTGACTGATACCATCCTTGATATATCAGAAAATACCTGTAAAAAGCAACATAAAAACTGAACATAAGTGAACAATTGGCATATGAACATTATGCAAAAGTGAAAGAGTTTGGCATATTGTATTGAATGAGGGAAAGATGTGGAAGTGACACTTTTCAAGTCTAAGTTAAAATTTCATCTTCTTTCCCAATTCCTCTTAATTCTAGTGTCTTCTGTTGATTATGCCAATTTCCCCCCTATATAACTTTGTACATAATTGTTTGCATGTTGTTTCCCCCATTAGACTGTGAGCTCCTTGAGAGGTTGAGGTGCCTTTTTCCTTTCTTTGCATCCCCAGCTTTTACCACTCTTTCTGGCACGTAGTAGGCACTTAATGTTTACTGATTGACTGACAGAAGGATAAAAAGAAGAATTGTGATTGCTTGTGGGATGTGAGGATGCAGTTAGGAACATGGGGAAGAAGGTTTGACTGGGAGAAAGTGGTGCAGGCATAGGGTGCAGTGTCCATAGAAACAGAAAATCCAGAAATAGCGAGGTATTCTGTGCTGAGCTGATCACATTTTGGGCACTGTACATGCTGAGTGAACTATATTTGTTTTAGAAAATTGCAGCAGTTTTTTTTTAATGAGCTCAAACTTTTCTCTGAAAGACAGACCCATCTTTTTAACATCAATATTCTTTTAGTGATATTCTATGACTGTGAGTTATGGAACAATACAATATCTAAAGAATTAAAGTTGATTATCCATAGTGCAACAGAGTTCCTCAAGATAACTGCAGGCAGTTTGAAACACATTTCAAATGAAGAATTACACAGGAAGAATAATAATGTATGAGCTGTAATCATGGGAATGAATGACAAAAAGAGAAAAAAAAGGTGAGTGAATCATACAGCAAGCACAAGGAATGACCAGTGGATAGTCTGTATCCACAGAGGCAACAATGCAATATTAAGAGAATGGGAGAAATATATCCTCAATATTGGGTAGAATTCTGTGGTGGACTTCTGTGAGGATGTGGACATGAATGGTCAATGCAGACATGGATGGCTTGTGATGACCATTTTTTGAAGGAGTATCCATGCCAGTCATTTCACATATCCTTTTGGAATATTAGAGGTTACTGCTAGATAACACATTTGAGGAAAGGGACTGATGTATTTCATTGTGTCTAGAGAAGGTTATATTAGACATCAGAACTAAAGTCAAATAAGGAACATTTAAAATAACTATGAAAGTTTAGTATGAATAAGAAAAGGAAAAAAAAATTATGGAGAGACATGATCAATATGATGCCTTATAAGAGAATTCAGCTCAAAAAGGATGGGAAAATCTCAAGAATAAAATTCTGGAGACAGATCCAGAAATTATTTCTGAAAGGAAGAAAAAGGGGAACTGCCCTCTGGAAAAAAAAATAACTGGTGTGATTATACAAGTTTGAAAGGCGAATTAAAAGGTAAAAACCTGAAGATAAATATAGCATGATTAAAATGGAACAAGAACACCAGAGACTCAAGTGAGCTAAGGCTAGTGATGAATTCTAAGGATGGAAGGGTATTTAAAAAAACAAGCAAAACTATGTGGAGATCAAGAGGAGCATCAAAGAAAGATAGCATAGTATCTTGCAGAGTAGATGGGATAATGATGATTTCTATTCCTGGCAAAATTCAAGGACACATTACTTCTGAGATGGATTAAAGCCTGAACTAATCAACTTAAATTTTAGTGGGGGGGTTTTTGTTTGTTTTATTTTCTTAGGATAATAACCTTTGGACTAGAAATGACTAAACAAAAATGGATTACAGGAAGAACAATAAACTGATTTTTACAGCTCAGGAAAATGATACAATATCAGTAAATCTGCAATTTGTTCTGGGAAAGGAAACCCGTGGAGGGATTCAATGAAGTCTCTCAGCTGCTGAAGTGATAAAAAGAGAAGCCCAGGATAATACCACCACCTGATAGGGAGCAGGTAGAGGAGAAAATGAAGACCAGTATACTAAATTGAATTGTCTTTAATTTTTCCTTCCTGTAGTAATGTCCTCATGTCCCCATTCAAATTATACCACTGTTTACAGGAAATATGAACCCCAGATGAGAAAAGGGAGAATGCAACATCTAGCCATCTAGCTTTGCTTGATGAGATCAACCAATTAGGCTTATATGAAATGCTGGCAGTTGAAAGAAGTATACACAGACAGGCAGACAGACAGACACACACCCACATATGATTGCTGAATCATTTTTAGTGATTTTCAAAATATTGTGGGTAGAATAGGTATCACAAGGGCACTCCAAATGGGGTCACTAAGAGTCAGAGATGATTGAACAATGAATAATTTTCCCTTTTGTTCAAAATCTTTTTTTTAAAATAGATTTCTTCCTATTTTATTTCTTTCAGCATTTCCAACTGTCAAGCCTTTTAATTACTCTGGGTTCCTATATACTTGTCAATAAAAAAGTGGATGATAAAACTTGTATATAGTGGTTGTTCAATTAATATTTGTGAGACTAGTCAATATGTTCTTCCCACCTCCATCAACTACCATGGTTACTTGTAGTCTCCTAGATTTTTTTCAATTTAATTTAATCCAAGAATCACTTATTTAACATTAACTTTTTGAAAGGCAAATTTTCTGTCTAGAATTAATTGCATTAAGAAAGACGGAGAGAAAAAGAGGCAGGACAGAAGGACAGAAAGTGAGAGGAGAGAGGGAGAGGAAGAAAGAAGAGGGAAAAGAAGACAGAAAGAGAAAGAGAGAGAGAGAGAGAGAGAGAGAGAGAGAGAGAGAGAGAGAGAGAGAGAGATCCTTTTTTCCCAACAATCTGGGAAAAAAAAGAAAAAAAATCAGTCCCTGTCCTCAAAGCACTTAGTCTAATGGAGGTGGCAACATATAGGTGAATATGTGCATGAAAGTTACATATAAAGTAGATGTAAGGTAACATTAGAATATACAAAACTATTTAATGCTGGATTTTAAAAATTCAGAAAGGTCCATCAGAGTCAGAGCTGTAACAGAGAGGGAGAGGCAACAGCCCAGCTGCCCCAACATTGCCACCCAAACAACTTTAAAGTAATGTTTCAAATCAAATCTTACCACAGGAGATGCAACAAAAGGTCAGCAAGACACATTTTTCCAGCTGAAGACATTTTAGAAAGTCAGCAGAAGTCTGTGACACTGGGGTAGGGATTGAGTATGGCAGTACCAGTCACAGGACTTGAAGGCAGCGGCCAGCAGTAGTAATTTCTTGGGAGCTCTTATTCAAGAGAAAATAAGGGAGTCAGACAACTGGTCAGAAAAAGATTATAGGGGACCTTTTATTGGCACTGGGTGCAGCTGGTTTTGATTCACAACTCTATTGTCCATAAGCAGTTCTAGGTCATAGTTCCAGGGCATAAAGGAACCCTTGTGGTCATTCATAAGAAAACAGAGACTCAGATTGAAGCTTCAAATCAGTAAGGAGCACTAGCATGTGTGATTGCAGGACAGCAGGGAACCTGGTCATGTTTCCAGGATCAAGTCCTATTACTAGCTGCTACAGGGGAGCATTGATCCCTTTCTGGGTAAATATCAGGTAAATACAAATCAGGAAAGCAGTTACCAAACTTCTCCCCAGATCGCAACATCTTGGAAGCATGGAAAACTTGCCTACCCCAATGACTTGTTCTGAAAATAGCAGCACAAAAAAGCCTGAACCTTGGGACAGTGCCTCCCCATCCCCAGGTGAGCAGAACCCAACTTTAACATAAAGTTCAAAGTCAAGAAATAGGCTGGGAAAATGAGCAAAAAACAACAAAAGACTTGACCACAAAAAGCTACGTTAGTGGCAGGGAAGACCAAGACAAACTCAGAAGAAGGCAATAATATGAGAATACCTATAATCAAAGCATCAAAAGAAAATGTTAATTGGATACAAGCTCAACAAGAATTCTTAGAAGAGTTAAAAAAGGAGATAAAAGTGGTAGAGGTAAAAGGAAAAAAAGAAATGAGGGTGATGTGAGAAATTATGAAAAAAAAATTAAGAGCTTAGTAAAAGAGACACAAAAATCACTGAAGAAAGGATTCCTTAAAAAGCAGAATAGGCCAATTGGAAAAGGAGATGCAATAATTCACTGAAAAAAATAACTCCTTAAAAAGCATAATTGGCCAAATGGAAATACAGGAATATCACTGAAAAAATAACTCCTTAAAAGTTAGAATTGGGTAAGTGAAACCTAATGATTACATGAGACATGAAGAAACAATAAAAAAAAATGCCAAAAGAATGGGAAAAAATAAATGTAAAATATGACATTGGAAGAAAGCAACTGACTTGGAAAATAGATCAAGGAGAGAGAATTTAAGAATTATTGAACTACTTGAAAGCCATTATAAAAAAGGAGCCTAGAAATTTTATTTCAAGAAATTATCAGGGAAAACTGTCCTGATATCATGGATCTTAATGGCAAAATAGAAATTGAAAGAATAAGCCAATCATCTTCTGAAAGAGATCCCAAAATGAAAACTCCTGGGAATATTACAACTAAATTCCAGAGGTCCCAGGTCAAGGATAAAATATTGCTAGCAGCCAGAAACAATTCAAATATTGAGTTACAGTCAGGATCACATAAGATATAGCAACTATCCCCTTACCAGAGCAAAGGGCTTGGAATATTATTTTTGGGAGATAAATGAGCTAAGATTACAACCAAGAAAAATATACCCAGAAAAAAAATGAGTCTAATCTTTGAGGGGGAAAATGGACATTTAAACAAATAGAGGCTTTCAAACATTCCTGATGAAAACACCAGAGGTGAATAAAAAATGGGACAAACACAAGACCCAAGAGAAACATAAAAAGGCAAACATGCATGAGAAATCATAAAGAATTTAAAAGTTAAATTATTTACAGTTTCGCTATGGGAAGATGATATAAGTAACTCCTAGGAATTTTTTCATTATTAGGGCAGTTAGAAAGTTTCTTATGTAGACACAGGGCATGGCTATGGATTGATTATGTTCAGATGATCTCAAAAAATAAATAAAGAGGTAAGAAAAAGGGACACACTGGGAGAGGGGAAATTTTTCTCTTGTAAAAAGGCATATAAGAAAGCTTTTACAGAGAAGAGGGAAATGGGGAATGGCAGGCAATATTGAACCTCAGTCTTATTGGAATTGGTTCAAAGAGGCAATACACACACACACACACACACACATACACACACAAAGAGAGAGAGAGAGAGAGAGAGAGAGAAGAGAGAGAGAGAGAGAGAGAAAGAGAGAGAGAGAGAGAGAGAGAGAGAGAGAGGAGACAGACAGGAAGACAGAGAGACAGAGACAGAGACAGAGAGCCAGAGAGAGAGTTGACTATTGAAATTTATTTTACCCAAAAGGGAAATAGTAGGAGAAGGGGATAAGAAAAAGGCTGGGGATAATAAAAAGGAGGGAAAATTAAGGGAGGTAGTGTTCAGAAGCAAAGCACACTTTTTGAGGAGGATAAAAAGTAGATAAGAAACAGGATAAAAAGAGAGAAAAGAATAAGAAAGAGAAGAAAATGGGATAACAGGAAATATACAGTTAGAAATCACAATTGTGAAGGTGGATGAGATGAGCTCACCCCTAAAGAGGAAGCTGATAGCAGGATGGATTGGAACCTAGAATCCAACAATGTGCTCTTTATAAGAGATATAACTGAAACAGTAAGACACACATGAGTTAAAACAAGGGGCTGAAGCAGAAACTATTATGCTTGAGCTGAAGTTTAAAAAAAAAGGCAGGGTTAATGTTCATGATCTCAGAGAAAGGAAAAGTAAAATTACTCTTAATTCAAAAGGATAAACAAAAAAACTACATCTGGCTGAAAGGCTCCATAGACAATAAGATAATATCAATGCTAAAGATATATGGACAAAATGCATAGCATCCTGAAGGGAACTAGAAATTAAGGGAATGATCATAAAATAAGAAATGGCTGAACAAGTTGTGGCATATGATTGTGATGGAATTGTTTCATGCTATAATAAATGATGAAAGGGATAGTGTCAGAAAAACACAGGAAGACCTATATGAACTAATACAAAGGAAAATGAACAGAATCAGGAGATCATTGTACACACTAATAGCATTATTATAATGATGACCAACTGTGAAAAACTTGGCTATCTGATAAATGGAATAATCCAAGACGATTCCAAGGAGCTCATGATGAAAAAAAGCTATCTACCTCCAGAGAAAGAACTGATGAACTCTGAGTGCAAATTAAAGTATATTTTCTCATTTTTCTTTAAAAAATAGGAAAGATCAATGAAGCAAACTAAAGAAGAATGAGAAATAATTGAATTCAAGATCACGGTATTAAATAAACATGAAAACATAAACTACCTAGGGAAAAGCTCCTTATTTGACAACAATTAGTGACAAAACTGGAAAAAAAAATTCTAGTGAGAATTAAGTTTGAACAGCATTGTATATCACAATAAACTCAAAACAGATATTAAAAATTAAATATATCATGAAAAAATTCAAGATAACCAGATCAAATCATAATTGTGGATAGAGCATTAATTTTCAACTAAACAAGGGATAGAAGTGATTACTAAAAATAAAGTAGAAAATTTGAACTACATGAAATTGAAAAAGCTTTTGCATGAACAAAATCAATCCAATTAGAAGTAAAAATGCAGCTGATTGGGCAAATATGTTTTTATCATGTAATTCTGATATCAAATATAAGGAATTAATAAAACATATAAGATCAAAAGCCATTCCTTACTAAACAAGAAGTTAAAGGATAGGAATAAAGACTTCTCAAAATAAGAAATACAAACTATTAAAATTATTTAAAATAATTCTTTAATTCACTAATAATAAGATAAATGAAAATCAAAATAACTCAGATGTTTGATCTGCAACCCAATAAATTGGAAAAGATTATAACAGGAGAAATAATATTGGCAGAGCTATGAATTGGGCCAGTCATTATGCAAATCAATTTGAAATTGTATGAAAAAAATTTCTAAAACCTTTATGCCTTCTGACTCAGACATTCTACTATTAGGCATCATGAATATTAAAAGAAAGATAAAATTTACCAAAATATATGCCAGATGTCATATATACATATGTGTTGGTATCCACATGGATACACATATACGTATATGCATGTGTGTATAATATGTATATATGGTGCGCGTGTGTATCCTTTTGTGTACCCATACTAATATATTCATATACATATATACATACACACCCCCACAAATACAGATGTATATATAGTAACACTAAGTAGACATCCATCAATTGAGAAATAGCTCAATAAGTTGCCATACATGAATGTAATGGAATATTACTATATTATAAGAAATGCTAAACATGATGTGTACAGAAAAAAATGGAATATTTTATATAAATCAACACAAAGTGATGAAAGCAGAATTAGGAAAGTAATATGAGTAATGAGTAATGGAATGTAAAGGGAAAAACAAAAATCAAAACTTAATTTTGTGAAAATAGAGTAATTGAGCTTAGCCTCAAAGAAGAAATAGAAGAAAGTACCCTCATACAAATTCTTTGAAGAGATGAAGAACTGTGGATGTACAACACTGGATATAATTTGGACTTTTCAAATTACATTGGTTCATTTTGATTAATTGCTGTTTTGTTTTGTTTTTGTTTTGCTTTTTTCCCTTCTTGTTCTTTGTTATAGGGATAGTTGTCTGGGAAGGGTAGAAAGAGAAATACATTGGGAAATTTAGGTTACAGGTAAAGAAAAGCTATTAATAAAAATCTATTTTGAAAAGTTACAAAAATAAAATTATTCCCCCTGTATTATTGTTGACCAGAGGCTTTGAACCTTACATGTAGTATGTAGGGCTTCATATCACAATTCTCCCCCCAGTTCTGGCATTGAAAATGTGCACTTCAGCCTTAGTTCTCCTCCAATTCCTCCTTGTGTTGCAGAGGTGATTTTAACTTCTTACAGACAGCAACAGTGGAAAACAAGCTTTGACAGCTCCAAGAAAGCTGGGAAGTTCTGAAACTGGCCCAAGTGACATACTTCATATCTGTAACTTGAGTACTAGCCAAACTCAGTTGGGAGATGCTTATAGTCAGAAGGCTGCACAACTCTTTCAGTTACAGTAATTCATGAAGACAGTCTACTAAGTTACGGAGATTTCATACTCTGAACCAATAGAGAAAACCGAGGAACCAGAGGATCAGTGAAGTATTGAAATATTTAAATCAAAAACACAAATCCAATCAAATCCATTCCGATAAGAATTTATTAAAATTTTATCATAGGCTGATATAATACAAAGGCTAAATGAAAAATGGATATTACACTGCATCATCTTTGGTATTGGACTTCAGGCAGCCAAATACCTTGCCTGCTCCTACTACTAGAATCAATGTGAATTTGCAATTAATACCTTTTTTTGGGCTGCTGTTGAGGTTGATAAAAAAAAAATACCTGTGATTTCATTGACACAGGGGATTTCCAAGTAGGGAAATTGCTTCCTCTGGGGCCAATCAGTTAATCATCTTTAATTTATAACCTTGGAGAATTTACTATAAGATGGAAATATAAGTTTACTTGCCTGGGGTTACAAAACTCATATATGTCAGAGGCAAGGCTTAAACTCATGTAGGCGAAACGTTTAGCTATCACACCATTCTGCCTCTCATATATGCATATGTGTGTGTAGATGTGTAAAGCTAGTTTTTCTGGGTCCTTAGAAAAGGGGTTTTAATATAGCCACCATTACCATTTGCTTTGATCAAGGATAGAAAAGGAAATTTCTGAAGATATATTGTCTCTTCAAATAAATATTTACTTTTCACAGATTTCCCCCATCATTAAGTACATTAATATTAACCCAAAATATATGCTAGATGCTTTTTCAGCTTTAAACATGCCTATACTCATAAAAAGGGGTGAATAAACTCACTACTTTAATTTCTTTTTTTCAACCACCACTTCCCTCAGTCTGCCATCCTTTCTATCAGCCCTCTCCCTTTTCTTCCACTTTACCATTACTACTTCTTCCTTCCATTCTATATACCCTCTCCCTTTTCTTTCCCCTTTCCCCTCCTACTTCCTACAGGGGAAGTTAGACTTATATACCTAACTGACTATGCTATCCCCAATTTGAGCAAAATCTAATGAGAGTAAGGTTCCAACAATGCTCATCTCCCTCACTTCTTTTTCTCTACTCTACTAGGTTTTTGTGCCTTTTCACGTAATGTAATTTACCCTTGTCTGCCTCCTTTTTTTCTCTTCTCACAGAACAATCCCTTTTCACCACTTAGACTTTTTTAATCATCATCTCAAAGTCAACTTATGCCCACACCATCTGTCTATGTATACCCCTTTTAAATGTCATAATAATGATACAGTTGTCAAGAGTTACAAGTGTCATCTTCCCTTGCAGGGATGTAAACAGTTTGCCCTTCTTAATAACATGTTGTTCTTTTTTTTTTCCTTGTTTACCTTTTTATGCCTTTCTTGAGTCTTGTATTCGAAGATCAAATTTTCTGTTGATTCTGGTCTTTTCATCAGGAGGATTTGGAAGTTCCCTATTTTGTTGAATGTCAATCTCCTCCCCTGAAAGATTATGCTCATTTTTGCTGGGTAGTTGATACTTGGTTGTAATCCAAGCTCCTCTGCCTTATGGAATATCATATTCCATGCCCTCTGATTTTCTAATGTAGAAGCTGCAAGGTCTTGTATAATCCTGACTGTGGTTCCATGATATTTAAATTGCTTCTTTCTGGCTGCTCGCAGTATTTTCTGTTTGACCTGGTAATTTTGGAATTTGTCTACAGTATTTTTTGACATTTTCATTTTGGGATCAAGAGATCCCAAGAGGGTGATCAGGAGGTGATCAGTTGATTCTTTTGATGACTATTTTACCTTCTGGTTGTAGTACCTCTGGGAAGTTTTACTTGATTTCCTGAAGGTACAGTCCAAGTCTCTTTTGTTCATCACGGTTTTCAGATAGACCAATATTTTTTAAATTGTCTCTCCTGGATCCATTTTACAGGTCAGTTGTTTTACCAATGAGGTACTTAACATTTTCTATTTTATTTTTCATTTTTTTTGTTCGGTTTGGCTGATTCTTGATCTCTCATAGTCATTAGTTTCCACTTGCCCAATTCTAATTTTTAATAGGTTGTTTCCTTCTATTAGATTTTGTACCTCCTTTCCCATTTGGCCCATTTTACTTTTTTAGGATTTCTCTTCAATGAGTTTTTGTACCTCCTTTTCCACTTGGCTAATTCTACTTTTTAAGGACTTGTTTTCTTCACTGTACTTTCCCCCCCCCCCCATTTGGCCAATTGTATTTTTTAAGATTTTTTTTTTACAGTCAATGTTTGTCCTTTTCCCAAGTTATTTACTCTCTGTTTCATACCTCTCATTTCCTTTCCCATTTTTTCTTCTATTTCTCTTATGTGACTTTTAAAATCCTTCTTGACCTCTTCCAAGAAGGCTTTTTGAGATTGAGACCAGTTCACATACACCTTTGAGGTTTTCAGATGTGGGTATATTGACAATGTTGTCCTCTTCTGAATTTGTTCCTTGACCTTCTCTGTTCCCATAATAAGAATCTCGTTGTCCATTTCTGCTTTCTGTTCATGGTGTTTGCCTATTTTTTGGCTTTTAAAGTTGAACTCTCCTGCTGAGAAAAGGGGGCACTCACCCAAGCTTCTTATGCTGGAAGCCTGGGACCTGGTCCCTGGCTTTGTGTGCTGGGGCCTCAGGTGCTGGCAGCTGGAGGCTGTAGGTGTCTTTCAGCTTACCTGGTGCTGAGCTAGGGTCAGCAGCACTGAAGCTCTTGGGGTGGTGGTGGGGAGTCTGGCCTTTGGGAGACACCTACTCACCCAGGCTTCTTTAAAGCACTCAAATGTTTGACTGCTGGAGGATGTATACCAGCCTAGAGTTGTGCTGAAGCACCAGGATATTTGGCTGCTGGAGAGAGCATGTATTGGCTTTCCAAGCTGGCATTTACCAGTTCCCCTGATTCCTGGGTTATACCCCAGACCACTGCACCCCATCTTCCTGCTGGCTCACCTATTCCAAGGTTTTCCTTAGGGTGATATTTTCTGCACTTTCAGAAGTCAAAAAGGGAGGGTGAGAGCGACTTACTTTTTACTCTGCCATCTTAGTGTCAAAAAAAAAATTACACATCTAATATGTGGGCTACCATGTATCTTTCAGGACGACTAGTAGAAATATTGGCTGAAAAAGGGCCTCCAAAAGTCAGAGCTCTTGGCCTGTTTCTAGTCAGAATCACCATTAACACATATAAGAAATACATTTTTTTCCTCTTTCTTTTTGACCTGCTCCTATGATGCCATTCATGCAGTTTATCTCTGGGAAGTAAATTCCATCCATTTGTATGGATGGACAATAACTTTTTCATCAATAGTCTTAGAGATTTCCCTGTGAGGTTAAGTGATTTGCTCCTGGTCACATAGCTAGTGTGCATCAAAGTCAGAAACTGAACCGAGATCTTGCATATTCCAAGTTTAGTCCTCTATCCACTACATTAAACAGCCTCTCAGTAGGTTACCATTCTAAAATCCCTAATAAATTCTCAATAGATTACCATTTTAAAATAGACAAAGGAGTTGATTTCACAATATCTCTCTGTAACTTAATTCTGTGTTAATCAAAATCATTATGTTTATTGTAAATCCCTTCTGTACACATTTTCTCTCATTCCATCCTCAGTTATAAGGAGAAACAATGGGCCAACCTGTTCTTCTAATAACATTCTCTCCTAGGATTTTGCTTTTACAGGCTAAAAAAAAATCTTTATTCCTGGAGAAGGCAATCTTCCTCACTCTTTACACTGTGGCAAATGAAAGAGAACAAAAAAGAAAAAAAGAATTGGCTTAAAGTGTTAATCAACCAGTGGAGAGAACAAATGAGAAGGAAAATAACTCTGTGGCTACATTGAATAATAAGTCATTGGGGGTAGTAGAAGAAAGTCACAGGTGACATGAACTGCTGTTTGGTTCTAACAATTTAGGTTTAATATACCTTCAAAGACCTTATATATTACCTCAATATGGAATCATCGGTACAGCCAAAAGAGCTACCAGTGCATCATTAGATCTAATGCCAAAGAAAAGCAAACCTCATGTATACATCTGTGAACTAGTTCCAGCTCTTCAAAGGCACTACCAGCAGTCTCTGAAAACCTGTGGAAGCATAAGCAGAGATGTCTGAAAAGTGCAAAGAAAAGCTTGGATACATTGTAGTCAATTTTTAAAAAAGCAGAAATGAGTAATAAGTTAGATGAAAGCTATATTTTTATCACTGGGCTGTACTGCTTTGGGGCAGCACAAATAGGGATTCCAAAGTGATACATACTGAGGGTCTGAAGCAGTCTTGGCAACACTGTGATGTTGCTAAGGAAGAAGTCAATTATTAAAAGTGAAATTAGATCAAAACTCAAACAAGTAAAAACTAGTAGCTAGCCAAGAAAATAAATAATCACTTGCTCACTGTCGACATATAAAGATGGTTCCTGTGCTAGAATCAGCTAATTATTCAATCAATTTGATCATGAATCCTAGATGACTACATCACTGCCGGAGGGTTTGAGGTATCATATCTTTTTTTTCCCATGTGAAACATCAGCATCACATGGCATGAGACTCACTGACTTGATTAAAGTTTGATTTGATTATAGATGAGTGGATAGATTCCATGATAGTATTAATTTTCTCCATAATCATTAGGGAAAATATGGTTTTTTTTAATCCAGATTGTCTTTTGAAATTAAAATTCTAGATCCACATTACAGGTATCACTCATACCATAGAGCTATATGATATGCAAACAAAGTAAAAAAATTGCCCAAATCTGCCTGAGTAGAGTTCTACTAACAATCTGCTGAAGCTTTGTTGACAACCATGTTATTTTATTTCATTTCATGCTTAAAAGAGCATTTGTAGAATAGAATGTGCTGAAATTGGTAATCATGAATTAAAGGAAACTATTTCTAAATATTTAGGAATGGAAATTGATAGAGTGAGAATCATGTAATAAAGTCTTACTATACCTATAGGATAGATTTCCTGCTATATATCTTTATCATGGTATGATACATATGCATATTTATGTATAGTCTTTAAAATTTGTGCATGTTTCTTAAAAAGGTTTTTTTTTCTTTTTCTCATTAAGGAGAAGGTAGGAAAAAGAAAATAAATTATTGTTAAATAAATAAAATCTTTCATAGCACTTCATTAATCAATAATGTTCTGGAGAAAACATTGTTACACCTAGAAAAAAAATCTTTGAGATGATATAAGGCAACCATCTCATCTTACAGATGAGAAATCAGTCAGTAAGAGAAAATTCTTGACCAGGGCCACAAAGGTATTAAGTAGTAAAACCGAAACTAGAACTAGTTTTCAGATTCCTTGATTAACCATCTCAAATCTGTGTCCCAGATAGCCAGACAGCAATTTGTCTTTTAAAAAAATGCTATCTATGTGACCCTCAGCAATCACATAACCCTAATTGCTTCAAAAATAATTGAATCAAAATAAAATTAAAAAGACATGTAGCCTTTCATTGGACTACATGATAAATATGAGTTAGCATTATAATGTAGTTGCCAATATGATGAATATGATCATGAAAACACTGAGTCACAGAGAAGTTAAATGACTTATCCAGTGATACACTGGTACTTAGTTTCTGAGGCAGGCCTTGAATTCAGGTTTTTTTTTTCTCACTTCTACAGCTGCACACCATCCATTACATCATGGTTTCAGGAGGACATGATAGCTGTACTCAAGTATTTGTGCTCTATGACATGGAAGAGGGATTAGATTTGTTCTGTTTTGTCTCAGAGAATATAACTAGCAGAAATGGCTTGAAGTTGTGGAAGCTAATTTATACTTGATCTAAAGAAAAAGAGTTTAACAGATCAAGCTTCCCAAAAGTAGAATGTGCCACATTAGAAGTTGGTGGGTTTCCTCTCACAGGAGATCCTTAAGTAAAGCCTGGGTGGCTGCTTATGAGGGGGGTTGTTTAATGGATTCTGGTTCAGGTACAGATTAGTCTACATAAAGACCCTTCCAACTCTGAGATTCTTCTTTCCATTGTACTTTGCAATATACTAATTCTTATCATCTTGTATGTGTGTGCACATGTGTGTGCATACACTCTTGAAATAACAGAAAGATAGAGGAATAACATCAAATTATCAAGTGGATTCTCTCATAATAGAAATTACAAGAATGAAGTTCAAGTAGCCCCCCCTTAAGCTTATTTGAAATCAGGTAATCAGTCCAGATTCACTTTTTGTATTAGCTTATCCAAAGTTAACAATCAATTTGTTGATGAGCCTATGTGGAACAGTTAGTTCAGCTGTGACTTCAGAAAGTCTTGATTTCAGACTCAAGATTTTGAAAGTACACCTTTCTTCTTTGTCTTTTGCAAGCTAATTATTTTATGTCTATGAACAGGCCCCTTTAGGACCTTCAATCCATGGTGAACTCCCGACTCCAGCTGTTTAAGGACCCACAAATGCCACAAGAGAAGACAGCCTGTACTTCCAGAGCAGGAAACAAAGAATCACTTGTTCTTCACTAAGATGCATTTGGATACTTAGAATCCATGCTTTTCTATAAGCTCAAAGGGTCAGTCTAAGTAAAGTTTTTGATAAATCTTCAAGTTTGACAAAAATGTTAGCTTTTTTAGTTTGATTAAAAACTGATTATGAATTTTTCTGCAGTCATGCATTTAAAACTCAAATTTTTAATGTATAGTAAAGTAAGATGGCATGAGAGACTGGAAGACTACACAGACATTAATCTAGCTTCCTTCTTGAGCAATGTTTCCTTGAGAGCAGGGACTGTTTTCATATTTTGCTTCAATCCGCAGCACCCAGAACAGTGCCTGGCACATAATAAACAGTTAAAAATTCTTGTTGAAATGAATTCAATTTGATTCGATTAGCATCCTTTTCAAGCGACCTTCAAGCATGACAACCTCTTCCAGACAGCAACCACATTTTCATATTGCATTTACTCATTATCTGTTCATTACTGTGTCTACTGCATCTTTCTTTTTCTTTAGGTAATAATTTAAATCACTTCCACTTTGAAAACTTGTCTAGGAGTAAAAACTAGGCCAAGGCACATGCTCAGGTGGACTCAATTTAAGGTTGAAGTTCTCTGGAGATTTGGGGACACACACTCAAAAACACAAACACAAATACACACACATGCTGTGGCTAAGAGTCTTGAAGCATCTACTGTAATAAGCTGATCTCCTAAAAGAAGTTTAAAAAAAAAATCAGAAGACAGAAGGCAATCCTAAAAATCCAAGGTAAGCCTCAACTCCCTTGCCTTCAATAGACACCGTGGCTTAGCAGATACTTATGGTCCATAGGGAGTTGAGTTTACGTCCTGCCTTTGACAATATCTAACCATGTGGTCATGGGAAAATTATGACCCCTCTGAGCCTCAGTTAACTCATCTACAAAATGATAATAATAATCCCTGAGTGGCAGATTGGTATAGAAGAGAGACAAAGTTGGCCTCCGTTTTAGGAATATCAGGGTTCGAGTACCACCTGTCACATATACTAACTACTCCTGTGTCAACCTCTCAGTGTCCAATGTGATTCTTAAGACTATAAATTGCAGAAAAGGTAAGGATCAGCACTGACAGAAGTTCCTATTTAGGAACTTCTAATGCAGTCATAGACTCATCCTAATAATATCTATGGCATCTACCTCACAGAATCACTACAAGGCTTAAATGAGATGATACATAAAAAGCATTTTGCCATTTTAAGGTACTATATCAATATGATTTATTGATAATCCCTACTCTTATTGTTCAGTCATTTCAGTTGTGCCCAACTCTTTGTGACCATTTGGAATTTTCATTTCAATGATATTGGAATGGTTAGCCATTTCCTTAACAATTTCATTTTACACATGAAACTGTGGCAAATAAGGTTAAATGACTTACTCAGGGTCATATAGCTAGTAAGTGTCTGAGGCTAGATTTGAACTCAGGTCTTTCTAACTCCAGACATGGTACTCTGTCCACAATGCCACCTAGCTGTCTTAGTTCGAATTAAACTAAAGTGTTTAGACAGTCATAACAAAAGTAATTAGCAAGTATACTCTATCTACATCAAATTTCTCAATGTCTTCTCTGTGTATATTTCTCTTTTCTTACTTATACCAATAAATAGTAGATTTGACAGATGGTCTGTATGTCCTATTTTTTAAGCTAAACAAATTTCACAGTATTCTTCCTTCATTATCCAATCTTTGATAGTCCTATTTCTGTGACAGATCTCATTCACACCTTCACTGTCATTTATTCAGAGTGACCCTTGGCAGTTTTCAAATTTATTATATCTCATTCCTTCTCCATGTGAAACATGGTGATAATATTTGGCACATGCCTGTTAACAGAGATGACATGAAAATTAGCAAGATTTTTACAAAATATTTTGAAATGAAAGTGCTATATAAAAAGAATCTATTATTGCATATGCTGTACTGTGAACCGGTGAAATGATCAGCCTTGAAAAATTATATTGCTCCTTTATTTCTCAAGTTGATCCAGAAAATATTTGAGTGCCTACTATAAAGCCTTGCATGTTTACAAAATATTGACTTAATGTTTACAAAATGTTTTTTTCACATACTATCTTCCATGATATAGCCAATCAAGTCCTTATTATGTACAGGAGCACTGGCTAAAGCTACATAGTGTAATGCATAGAGAAATGAGCTTGAAGACAAGAAAACTTTGGGTCTCATTTCCTCTGAAACTTAAAACTTTTGTGCATATGAACATGTACATTTTCTATACATGTACATGAACATTTTCTGATCCTTAAGAAATTATTTTAAGCAATGGTCCAATGGCAATATTTCTTAGGGAAAGCAGGAATTCCCATACCCATGAAACCACAGGTCCCTGATGATATACTGAGTATCTCTTGTGAATATTAAGACAATCTTTTGATATGGAAAAAATCTAAGTTATTTTTTATGTATATTTGTAACACCCAGTTCAGTGCCTGACACATAGGGAGTGTTTCATAAGTATAGTTGATTGAGTCTTATTTTACCAACAAGGAAATTGACTTGGAAATAAAAGTGGAGCTACAGTCCCAAGGGGAAACCACTCTTATGTGGTGAACCTCAGACTCATAACTGGTTACATCGTTTGCAAATCTGTGCTGCTCACTCAAAACATAACTTCTCTGATTTTGAGAAACACGAAGTATTTTATGAAGGGAGTCAATAAGAATTCTAAAAAGACTGTGCAGGTCATTACAGAATCATTCAATCACACAGAATCTCAGGTTTAGAAAGGGTTTTGGAGGACATCTATACCAAATCATGCCTGATTAAGAATCTATTCTACAAAATCTGAGGGTAAGACTAACCACTGATAGCTGCCCTCAAAGTACAAAGGATGCCCCAATGCTTTTTCTACCTCAACTCTTTCTCTCCTTTTCCAGTTTGCCTTGGAGACATCTCAAATACTTCCTACTTCAACTGACATTTCAGCCATCTGAGTTATTCTGTTATGTTAGACAACAAAAGTACTCACTTTATCTCCTGAAGGTATAGGCAAGTGGCAAGCAGGAAGGGAAGAAGAATGCTGGGGAGGTCTCTTTTAGTCTCCTCATATTACCAGAGGTAAATTGATCAGGACTGACACCTCAAAAGACAAAGAAATCCCATCCCTCAGAAAATAAGGATACGGGAGAAGTAGAATCAGAGACATGACCTGATTTTGAGAATATGCCTTCAATTTCTGAAATAATATCATGTGGATTTCCATTCTGATGAATGGTATAGAATCATGTGAATGTTGTTAAAATCAAGGGCCATAATGATTTTGAAGAAAAGCAGACACATTGAATGCAGAATTAATATTTCTTAAGTTTGATTATGTCAAAGAGTAGTTCACCAAATGTAGAACACCTTTCACTTTGAATTTTGCTTTCACAAGGGATATTCAAAGTCAGCAGTTCCTTTAACTCTGCTGATGTTTTGTGGAAAGCACATAATGCTTAGAATTAGAAGACGTGGACAGTTTCCTGTCATTCTATTTATATAGCTTTGTGAAAATAAATTAACCTTGATGAGCTTCAGTTGTTTTTGATTTTTTAAAAATTATCATAATGTATCTTACATTTGTGACTTAATTTTCCCTCTCCAATACTTACAATGCTGTCGTATATTAACATTTATTTCAATTAAATGAAATATTCATATAACTAGTAGATAGATGGCACTGTGCTAGACTTTTGGGGCACTGAGATTTTTTAAAATTGCAGTCTTCATAATAGAGGAGCTCAAAATTTGGCCAAGTGAAGGAGGCAAGTAAACAAATAACCATAATTTAGAATATCAATAAATTCATAAGAAATTTCAAAATGAGTGGTGTAAGATTTGAAGGAAGAGGGGACTACTCATAGTGGGGGAAGTGAAAGGAAAGAAGCATTTATTAAGCACCTACTTTATGCCAGGTACTGTGTTAAGTACTTTACAAATATTATTTCATTTAATTTGATTCTTACCACCACCCTTGGAAGAGCTACTATTATCCTCATTTTTACAATTGAGGAAACTAATGTATCAGAGGTTAAGTGACTTGCCTAAGGTCATGCAGATAGTGTCTGAGGCTGGATTTGAACTCAGTTTTTCTTGATTCAGGCAGGGTCAGCATTCTATGTACTGTGGCATACTACTAGCTGTCAAGTAGTATATATTAATAAGTACTATGAAATAATTCTGGAAAGGTATGATGAATCAGACTGTGATAAACCTTAAATTAGGTTAAAGAGTTTGTAACTTATTCCAAAGGCAATGAGAAGTCACTGAATATATCTGAGCTGGGCATAACATCTTTGCATTAGGAAAATTACTTTGGTAACAGTATGGATGGCAGATTAGAAAAAGGAAGAACCTAGAAGAAGGGAGACCAGTTAATGAGTTATTGTGAAAGTTCATGCAACAGTTAATGAGCATCTATTCTAGGGTGGTCATAATGGGCATAGAAAACAAGGGAATAGATAGAAGAGATATCAGAGAAGTAGGAAAGACAGGACTTAGCAAAATATTGTGTGTAGTATGGTAAATAAGGGAAAAGGAAGACTCAAAATGACTGTTTTTCAGCCTGAATAACTGAATGAATAGTGGTGTTATCAACAGAAACCCATAAGTTAGGAGGAGGGTCATGTATTAGGTGGGGAAATAAATGCAGTTTTTAACATACTAATTTTGAAATGACAGCTGGACATCTGGAAGTAGATTTGAATCACTAACATCATTCATGGAACTTCCAATAGGAAAAAAAAGGAATATAAAGAAGAAAAAGAGGACCCAGAAAGCATTCTATATAGACTCTAGGGCTTAGAGAAGAAAAGTAGGGGTGTGTAAACTGCCTCTCAGAAAAAAAAAAGTCTGCATGACAGACTTTAATTTTCATCTGTATCATTAACATTATCTTCATAATGTCTCCAAGTCTAGACAATCAACAAAATCATAAATCAAGTCCTTATTTGTAGCATTTGCAGATTTCTAAAGTATAAGTGCTCACCCTGAGAATTTAACAATTGGTTTTCTTGAGGTGTTTCAAGGTGGATGTAATATATCATTTATAGAAGAGGAAGAAGAATAACCAGAATAGAGATAGTACAATGGTGACAGAGTTAAAATAGTCAGGGAAGACCAGCTTCAAGCAGTTAAGGAATGAAAATTTCAAGAAGAAAGTATGGATATATGAATGTACTAGAATATTACTGAGCTATAAAAATGATGAAAGGGGTGGCTTCAACAAAACCTAGGAAAACATCTGAACAGATGCAGAGTTACATAAGCAGAACCAGAAAACAATTTTTATTTTGGCTGCAGTACTTTTCAGGAAGCCAACTCTGAAAGACAAGATCTCTGATCAATGCAATGACCAATCAAAACTCTCGAAGACTAATGTTTCAAAGTAGGACAGAGAAGGAAGGGAAAGAGACCAAATGGGAGAGACAAAGGGGATAATGGAGTGGAGGTCAGTCATTATAGAGCTTTGCTGATACACTTCAAGCCACGTAAACCATCAGAGATTTTACCACAAAGCTTTGATCATGATGCTCTTCAAGCTATGAGGAGAAAAAAGAGAAAAATGCCACATGGAAATTGTAAGAAACTGCTTCCTGATATCAGGCACCAAATATACTAGGCTTCCTCCTGGAACTATTGATTTTCTGCTCTGGGACAGCTTCAGAGATCTAAAGATTCAGCTTAGAGATAAAGCAGTTCAGATGTTTGATAAGGAAAGGAATTATACCTTCAGGAAGGTATAATTGTTACCCCATTCTGAAGTTGACCAACCATCTAGGAAGATAGACTTTTTTTTAACCATGAAGCATCGAGACTTGATGATCCATATGTAAAAAGTCCTGAAGAAACAGCAGGACCAGGGCTCCAGAGTATCAGGCATGTAAAGGAGATGTGGCTACATAATAAAGAGTCTGTTGAAAACAGAAAGCAAAACAGGAAGTAAAAATAGTCAAGTCAATTTAATCCAAGGCACATCAATTCAAATCAATTTGTCAAATATTTCGTAGGAAATGTACTCCATGCTGGGAAAAATAATCAAAACAACATTTATTAAGCAATTACTATGGGTCATGTGGTATAGGGGACAGAGTACTGGGCCTGTAGTCAGGAAGAGCTGTGTTCAAATCCACCCTCAGACATTTCCTATCTATATGATTTTAGACAAATCACTTATTTGTCTCAGTTTCCTCAACTGTAAAATGGAGATAATTAAGAACACCTACTTCCAAGGGTTATAAAGAGGATAAAATAATATGTGTAAAGTGCTTAGCATAGTGCCTGGCACACAGTAGGCACTTAATGAATGTTTATCTACTTCCTTCCTTGTTAGATGCTGTAGAAACAAAAACAAAATCAAACAGTCTCTGCCCTTAAGGAGCTTACATGCTATAAGGGGAAACTCTCTATACACATATCAATATATAAAAAGCACACACACATACACACAAAGTTTTTCTTTGTTTTTGTTTTTGGGGAGCCTAGGTAGGAGGAATTAGGAGGTCAGAGGATCAGGAAAGGCTTCATGTGAGAAATATTAATTTATTGGGCTTCGAAGGAAAGCAGGAGCCATGTGGAATAGCTAAGTGGTGTGGTGGGTCTCATTTTTCTGAGTTGAAATCTAGCTGTGTGACCCTGGGCAAGTCACTTAACCTTGTTTGACTCAGTTTTCTATTCTGTAAAATGAGCTGGAAAAGGAGATGGCAAACCACTCCAGCATCTTTGCCGAGAAATCCCAAAGGGGGTAATGAAGAGCCAGACACAACTGAAAAAAAAAATGATCAAACAACAAGAAGTCCGTAAGTCAGATTGAAGGTGTGTATTCTACTCATGGGAACAAGGCAATGCTACAAGATGGGAGATGGAGTATTATGTGTGAGAAACTAACAAGGAGCCCAGCTGGACTACAGCCAAAATCTATCAAGTGGTAAAATGTGTAATAAGCCTATAAAGTTAGGTTGAATGCAAGTAAATTGTGAAGGATTTTAAATACCTTGTAGAGAAGTTTGCATGTGATTCCAGAGGTACTGATTGGGGGTAGCAAAATGTTCAGACCAGTGTTTTAAATGTATCATTTTTATCAGGTTGTATTTGTACCAGGAATTCTTCTTTTTTTAATAAAGGCTGTAAACAAAAGTCCACATTTTTCAAACTAGCAGAAGTAAATATAGAGTAACAAATCAATAAAGAAATCACTGAGCTATAGAAATGAAATCTGTATCAAGCGTTCATTAATCACCTACTTGTGAACAGCACTAGGCTCTGAGTACAGAATGACAAATAAATAAACAACAACAACAAAAATAAAATCACTGCTCTTAAGGAACTTACATTCTAAAGGAGAGTTGGTAGAAAAGGAGTGGAACATCATTATCAAATGTAAATGAAATATTTTACAAAATGTGATATTAATTTTTTTAAAGCAAGGGAAAGGACTTCCCCCTGAATTATGACGAAAAGCTTTACCTAAAATTAAGATGTAGTATTTTTTTGGTAATGGAGGAACATTAGAAACTTTCTCAGCATCTGAACATGAAGCAAGGAAGCCCATTGTTACCATTATTATGTTACTAAGTACTAGGAATCTTAGCAAAAAGAAAATGAAATTATGGCTATATACATGTATATATATATGTATATATATATATATATATATATATATGTGTGTGTATATGTGCATGTGCACACACACAAATGTAGACAAAGAAAATACAAGGATTATAAATATTTGTTAATAATATAATGACATACTTTAAAAAGTCATAGAAAATAAATAAAATTTATCATGAAAATAAATCATTTTAGCAAATTAGCAAGATATAAAATAAATAGAAAAAATCAATAATATTTCTACATAATTATTTTCAAAAAAGAGGCAGAATGGACACAAAGGAAAAATGCCATTTAAAATTACAATAAGTTGCAATTAAACATCTGAGAAGTATCTTATCAAGATGTTGAGTGTACAACGTTGCACATCACTAACTCCTGTGTAAGTCTTAGAGCCACACGAAACACATTCCAGAATATTCCTAAGTCTTTAAGTTCAGGCCAGAGTGGTGCCTCAGATTCCAGAAGTGCCTACTTGCAGTATGGTAGAAAGTGTAATTGGCTAGAAGTCAGAGGAACTAAGTTCGATTGTTGTCTATGTTGCCAACTTACTTCAGTAACCTTGGGTAAGTTACTCCATAGACCTCAGTTTCTTCATCTGTAAAGAAAAAATATTGGCTTAGGTAGCCCTTGTGATTTCTTCCAGCTTTAGCCCTATGATCCTATGAATTGCTGTTTTAACTCACTCTTTAAACAAACAAACAAACAAACAAAAGAACACCCAACCTTGATTATTCCCTGGAACAATGGAGAATTTAAAATAGTCCTTAATACTGTGTGATGTTTTCAGAGTTAAAGTGGTAGATTCTTGGAGGGTTGGAAAACGGGGTAGCAGGTGCTCATTTAGATGGTTTTGAGATCTACCGTATATGCTCAAAAAATTGTTAGAATTAGAAACATGAGATTTGTCTAATGACCAATGTTGGACATTAGTGAATAGAAGGCTCTTTGATTAGCTTCAGAGGCATTCATACAGGACTATGAGCAAGAGTCAGAGCTAGTTCATCAGGCTACTACTTAATCTTAGTGGATATGTCTTTGACTTCCTTGCTCACTGTGTCCAGTGAAAGATAAAGTTGTAAAGGGGGAAGAATTTGGATCTCCTCCCCTCTAAGGCTATGAAACTCGTAAATACATGTCTGTTATTCATGCCTATTTTGTTGTTTCTCCTTTTGATTTAAATGAAGAGAGAGCACTGTCCTGACACCTCAGTTTCCAGGCTTTGCAACTAAATCTATGAAAGAAAAGTGACTTTTGGGAGTTACCTTTAGGACTCAGCTCAGTGGTAGCTAAGAAAAAGACTCAACTGACCACAATGCCACATTTAAACATGAACTTGGCAGGAACTATGAGGCAGGGTCTCAGTTCTATGTAGGAACAGAGCTAAGTTTGAGCCCACATTCCCTAGAAGCAAAAGTGGATAGGAAAGAGTGAGCCCCCAAGATTTTGGGGGGATGTTTGCACTTTTGTTCCTGCTTACATCTTTGAAGTAAATGTTCCTAATTGATGTTAAGTTTTTTAAATGGAAATGAGGTGTTAGCGAGTCACTGGCATCTAATATTGTAGAAGAAAACACAGTAAGTGGGAGCTTGAGCTGATGCCAGTAGAAAAAGACAACTACAACCACTCAGAGTAACCTAGAACCATGTGAGGAAGATGTTACAGACTGGCTCTGGGAGAGTTGACCAAAAATAAAACAAAACAAAACAAAACAAAACAACTTGCTACATTCATAAACAGTCAGGACCAGATTCTATAGAATGATTTGAGGAGGTTAAGGAAAAGGTATCCTTAGCAAAACACTAATTCTACTGCTTGTAGAACAATACATTATAATTGTGCTTCTCCATTCCTTCTGGTCAGCAAGATTCTTCTATTAAAAGAAAACACTTTTAGAGGCATTAAATATAACAAAAACCAATTAATATTGTATTTTACAACTCTCTCAGAATAATAAGATCCTCTGGGGGTATGACATAGCACCAATAGTAGTTTTAGTCATACTCCCAAATAACTTAATGAACCATGAAGGAAACAAATTTGCAAACACCGAATCCCATCAACAATTTATTGAGGAAAGGTTCTGTAAAAAATTTGCTGATATTCATTAATTGACTTCTGTCAAACTCCTGTTAAATTTTGCCGTAATAGCTGCCCTTTGAGCCTCTGAAATACCGGTGAGTTTTGGGAGCCAATAGCAAAAGAGATGACATTGGTGTCAATATATAGTTTTTGAAAAACTCTTCTTATGAGGTAATTTTTAGATTGTTTCTTTAGAAAAGCATGTAATGGTGAAGTGATATCTTTAGCACTAATTAGTCTTGTGATAGTGCATTCATTGAGACAATACATTTGATAGCTCTAATAAGAGCTATGAGAATAACACAGAGAGGGGCATTTCTGAACTATAACAAAAACCTACCAGTGACAATTGAATTTGATTTTCTTTAATCATTTAACAATTCAAGAAACATTTATTAATAGTTTACTAAATGTCAGGCACTCTGTTAAGTTGCTTAAGTGCTTAGGTTTTAAATAGAAACAAACAAAAATTCCTAGCCTAGAGGAACTTGCTTCTAATGAAGGAAGATAAACCATAAAAGGAAAGTGAAAAAAAAAAAGCAAGTTATAGATACGTACCCTGGGATCATGATGGAAAAATAAATCTATGGACTCTGAGGTAGGGCCTAGAGAGCAATGAAGAGGGCACACATCTCACCTAGGGGAGGCAAATGGAAGTTCTAGGAGGAACCAATCAATCAGAGGAAGAGGCTGCAGGGGCTGCAGGGACCTTACAGGGTGAGAAGGTCACTGGAAAATGGTAGCAAAGCTAGCTTCCAGGGTAAGAAGGTTATTGCACGTGGTGAAAGAAGAAATCCAGGAAGTCAGCCGGGATGCCCAGACAGGAATGAAGGAGTGAATCAGGGACAGAAAATGAGGCCAGCCATAAGGGAAATAATATCTCAGAACAGAGTGTGAACCTGAGGAGTTAGGTCAGGGAAAGCGGAAAGAAGGCAATTAAAAAAAAAAGAGAAAAAGAAAGCAAGCAAGCACATGAGAATATTATGAAACCGATTTTCCTAAGGTGTCCCAGCTCTTCTCAGATTCCGTTCTGTGTCTGACCAGATATTCTACTCTTGGTGCTGCATTTTACTCATAATCCTCTCTTCCAATATGCCCATATTGCTTTGGCAATATATCTTCTTTGTAGATTTTTACAAGTGTTAACATTAAGCTTCCTGCTGTCAGAATATTCCTGCACTGAGGTTCATCCTTGCTTTGAATGATTTAATCAATAATTCTTACACAACTGTTCTTTCATTACGTCTTACTTCTAAACTTACAGAACATGAGCACAGAAGTAGAAAAAAACTTGACACAATTAATTATGTTATAACTGTCTCACTATAAACATAGCCATAGGGTATGTGTATATATGTCTCTGTGTTTATAGCATTTAAAGCAGTATGTTGTTTTTTTTTCTAGTAAGAAAGAGAAATTCTTGAAACTATTAAATATTTAAACTCAGAGTAAAAAAAAAGGTGCAATAGAATTGGTTTGGCTAAAAAATTATTTTCATTTTCAGGTGTGTGGATTTTCAAATTTATGCATTTAATTATCCCCTCTAGGATAAAGGTTATATAGCTGGTTGACATTTTTATTAATGCTCTTAGCACACGTTTTCTCATGACTTCCAATTTGAATACTTGGCACTGCAGCGATCTGATTTTCATTACACAGATGTCCACTTGCATCTATCAATTTATATCCACTCCTAAAATGTTTTTACATATTTTCACAATCTTCTGACCAAGCAGTTTAAGCCCTAAATTGAAGAAAACTGTATTAAAATTTACAAGCTGATTCTGCGCAGAGAATTTTAGAAGATACAGTAATCATTGAAATCATGATTTCTCTTAACACATATGAAAATAATTCCATCAGAAACTCAAAAAACATAAAGATTTATTACACCTTCTCTTAAATCAGCTACAATAAATTCCTTTCAAATCCACTCATCCTGCTTCATAGACTTACTAGCAATGTGAATTCTGGGCAAGTCACAACTCAGTCAGTTTTTTTCATCAGTAAAATAGGAAAAAAACATAACGGTGGTATTAATATCACAATATTACAAATATAAAATTGGATTATAGAAATAATAGAAAATATACGAAGCAATTTGCACATCCTAAGGTGCTACATAAATATTATTACTGTTATCATTCCACAATAGCTATCCTGATTCCTCTTCATGTTATGTAGTGACTCTGAGTTTGAGGTTATGACCTTGGAACTAATTCTACCACGCTGAAAAGTCTTCATATGAAGTCCTAGCAACAAACTGAGACTGCTTTCTGAACACTAAGCCAGCTAAGAATGAAGACGCTGTTCTTTAGTAGTTCGGCCCTTTGGTCATTATTTTTGGCAACCTCTAAAACAAAGTTGCAGCCGGGTGGCACAGTGAATTGAATGTTGGCCCTGGAATCAGAAGGGCCTGTGTTCAAATTTGAGTTCAAACCTGAATTCAAATTCTTACTAGTTGTGCAACCCTGGGCAAGTCACTCAACTCTTTTGCCTCAGTTGTGTCATCTGTAAAATGAGCCGGAGAATGAAATGGCAAACCACTTAAGTTATCGTCACCAAGAAAAGCCCCCATGGAGTCACAAAGAGTTGGACACGACTTTAACAACAACAATAACAAAAACAAAGAAAAATACAAAGTAGTCCTCTGACTCATGCCCTCTTTTACTAAGTAATAGCAGCAAGAGGATTCTGGGAAAATGGCAAATTAGGTAAAAAAATTCCAAGCTCTACAGATTTTCCCCCAAACAAGAAAAAATAGAGCCTCAGGGTGAATGCAGAGTGGTTAAAAATGAATAAGAGTCTGGACAGAACAGTGGTCCTCCTGAGACAATGGGAGAAGATCTGAAGAAAAATCCCAGTTTTGTCCCTGTGAAGAATAAACACCTCCAGGCTAGGTCCACTGAAGCAGCAAGCAGGGAGCTCTGGGGAGAGCTGGGTTAGAAGGTAGCCTCAGACCCGACCCAGGAAATTTCACCTCTTGGATAGTGTGGGGAGTCAGGCATAGGAGCCTGGGAAGATTGAGGGAACCTCTGCAGATAAAGGATGCCAGACCCAGATGTGCTGCCCAGATGTGGCCCTGGGTGAGAAGGAATCAGCACATGTCTGGTGAGTGCCAAAGCAGTGGGGTGGGATGCTGCTGGCTGTGGGCACTTACAGGAGGAAGGAGCTCTTGGATTCAATTCCAGGCCAGCAGGAAGAATTGAAGGAGGACCTGAGGCCAGAGGCACCACCACCCACATATCCTAGGACTAGAGGTGATTTAAAAAAAAATAAACAGCTACAAATAAAAAAAATGAGCAGGTAAAGGAGAAAGAGTCCAACTACAGAAAGTTACAATGGGAATAGAGAAGACTAGGGTTCATCTTCAGAGGAGGATGCTGAATTTTTTTAAAAAAGCCTCTCCTATACCAAAGAGCAATGTCAAATGGTCACTGGCCCAAAAAGAATTCAAAGAAAATTTAAAAAAAAAAGACGTTAAAAATCAAATGAGAGAGATTGGGAAAAAAATTTAAAACTAAGAATAATCCAAGAAAAATGAGATTATGAAAAGAAAGCTAAACAATTAAAAAGGAGATCCAGAGTCTTAAGGAATAAAACAACTCCTTAGAAAATAGGATTGGGCAAGGGGAAGCCAGCAAAGTTATAAGAGACCAAGAAATAATAAAACAAAATATAAAGAATGGAAAAAAAAGAAGAGAATGTGAAACATAGCATAAGAAAAACAATTGACCTGAAGAACAGATCAAGAAGAGAAAACATAAGAATAATCAGACTACCTAAAATCTACCATTAAAAAAAATCTTGACACAATAATACAAGAAATAATTCAAGAAAATTGTCCTGAAGCATTAGAAGAGGAGAAAGTAGAAATAGAAAAAATCAATCCATCTATCACCACCTGAGATTCTCAGAGGAAAACCCATAAGGATATCACAGCCAAATTCTGAAACCCCCAGCTCAGGGAGAAAATATTCGGAGCAACAAAAAAACCCATTAAATATGGTGGTACCACAATTAGAATTACATAAGACCTAACAGGAGCTACACTAAAAGACTGCAGACTTTAGGACACTGTACATCAAAGAGCAAAAGAACTGAATTTCTGGCTGAAAATATCATACCCAGCAAAGTTAATCATAATATTGAGTGGAAATAAAATAGATATTCAATGAATTGACAGACTTTCATTATTTTGTTAAAAAAAAATAACAACTCTGAACTTCACATAAAATTTGACATATAAGATCCAAGAGAGGGGCATCTAGGTGGTGCAGTGGTTACAGCACCAGCCCTGGATTCAAGAGGACCTGATTTCAAATCTGGCCTCAGTCACATAACACTTACTAGCTGTGTGACCTTGGGCAAGTCACTTAACCCCATTGCCTAAACAAAAACAAAAACAAAAACAAAATGATCCAAGAGAAATATAATGTACTTATCGAAGACTAATTACAAGGAACTCAATGAGGAAATGTAAAACATATCTCTGAGATTGTTGTTAATAGTTGGGTTGTTTGAAAGAAAGATTGGAGTAGACCTGAGCATGATATGATTCTAAAAAACAAAACCATTTAGGAAAAGGTAAAAAGAGGAGTTATTTTATACAAATGAGGTTCCAGGGAAAGAACTAACACAGAGGAATTATGGGGGGAGGAGAGGTAATAGTTCTGGAATTTTACTCTTATCAGGAATACATAAAGAGGTAACAATACATATATATCTAGAAGGGCAGAAAAGTCTTCTAAATTCAGAAAGAAATTATAGGCTAAGGAGATAGGGAGCATGGAGGAAAAAAGGGAGGAATTTTAGAGGGGAGGGCAAAGGAATAGATTAACAGGAATGGGAGGATTAGGGAGGGATCTGTGGAGGGGGTGGGTAGGTTAAATAATAGGAGAATAAGGTAGTAGGTAGATACACAGTAGAGGATTCAAGGGAGATAGGAAATAAGAGATACACACAAACATAAAATGAAGATTAGGGGTAGAATTTATTAAGAAAAAACTGCAGGGGTAGTTATCATGATCTCAGACAAAGAAAGTTAAAGCTAAAATACATTTAATCAAAAGAGAAAATAGGGAAACTACACTACATTCAGACATATTAATCAATATTGTTTTAGACTAAAATTTAGAATAACTAGACAATATAAGGTTGGAATATTGCTGCGGCATAGGCAGTGATGAGTTGATGAACTTAGAGAAATATGGAAAGACACAGACATATGAAGGAAGCGGTTATCCACCCTCAGAGAAACAGAAGAATAATGAATATAATACAGCCTTACATAGATGCATACGAATGTATATGTCTATATATGAGTATGATTATAAATATCCAAGTATATGTATGTGCATGTGTGTATGTATATATGTGCATATGTGTGTATGTATTTTGTGTATATGTATGTATGTATTATGCATATGTGTATATATTGTGTATATGTATGTATGTGTGTATGCATATATTTATATGTATATAGTACATATATACGTGTGTGTGTGTGTGTGTGTGTGTGCCTTCTTAGGAGAGGGGGGAAGAAAGGGGGAAAAGAACGAAGTAAAAAGTTCAGTGCACAGAACAAAAGAAAACTTACATGGAAGCAAAGAAAAGATGGATAGATCTGAACACAATGCATAGTATTAATTATATAGACTTGAAATGACAATTTACTGCTATGTATTTTGAATACTGTCATGTTCTGCTGTGCATATGGCAATGCTTTTTTTCTTTTCTTATTTTGTATGTAAGTTTTAACATGTATGTTTATAATGTGTTTTTTTTCTTTTATTGTGTATTTAAGTTAAAATAAATTAATAAATAATAAAGATAAATAAATATAAAAACAATAGCAGCAGAGTGGTGCCAAAGGAGTCAGAGGGTGCTATGACTAACAAATTTTTATAATGCTTATAAACTTTAATTACTTCACTAAAAATTAAATCCTTACACAACAACATCATGCTTAAGGAAGTAGACTTTTTAAGCTCTGACATTACATCATAAATGAATCTAGAGGAAAATAAAACAAAAAACTTGCAGCTAAACCAAAGGATGGCTTATAGCTTTTCCTTGGAGAGGCAAAATAAAGGAGTTGGTAGAGTTAATTTTTGTCATACATCTAAAGCAACAATAAGCATAATTTCATGGGACATTTGATTATCTTGTGGGACAGTGCTCTTGCTAAGCATTTATCTTCAAAAAGAGCACTGTGAAAATAACTGCAGTTTATGCTTTGAACGTCTGATTCAGAAAACAAAGTAGCGTAATTCTTTTTTCTTTTTGCTTTTTGGTGAGGTGATCGGGGTTAAGTGACTTGCCCAGAGTCACACAGCTATTAAGTCTTAAGTGTCTGAGGCTGGATTTGAACTCAGGTCCTCCTGACTCCAAGGCCAGAGCTCTATTCACCATGCCACCTAGCTGCCCTCTAAAGTAGAGTAATTCTAAGAACACTCAGTAAGACCCAGTAAATTAAATCAACATATGCTTTAATGGTACATTATGTCAGAGTCAATGTGGGAATAAATGAGCATGTCAATAAGCATATATTGGAAAATAACATCTATAATATCGGAGGAAATGAGGGAAAGAAGTAGAGATGAAGAAGGAAGAGCACTTTCAAGTCTCAAACTGTTATAAGGCAACAGTTATCAAAACCGTGTGGTATTGGATTTAAAAAAAGAGAGAAATTAATAAAATAGACTAGACAAGGAAGATTCAGAAAGAAGAGAACTCAACAACCCAGTGTTTAATAAACTGGAAAAGATAAATTACCTAGAAAAAAACAGCTTCTTATTTGATAAAAAAGTACTGGGAAAACTGGAAAGCAATTTGGCAAAAATTAGGCTTAAAGCAACACCTTATGCCACATCCCACAATACAGTCTAAATGAATACTTAACCCTAATATTGAAGATCATGCTACCAAAAAAATAGAAGAGAAACAAATCATATACCTCTCAAAACTATGGGCAGAAGATGTATTCTCAACCAAATAAGAGATGGAAACAATTACAAAAGCTAAAATAGACAACTTTGATTATTGAAACTGAAAAGCTTCTGTAAGGACAAAATTAATGCATCTGGAACAAGAAGGAAAGTGGTCAAATGGACTCCAGGGAAGAGTTATGAGATATTATCCAAACTTACCCTTCTTGGAGGTGGGATGTCTACAGGCACCACACATTCTACATATTTTTCAGATTGTTTTCAGTGTATTGAAATGTGCCAATTTTTTTTCTCTTAAAAAAATACTATTTGTTATATGTGATGGCTCCCTGGGAGGAGGGGGATAGATACTTAGGCTAACTCTGATGATAAAAGTATCAAAAGATTTCAATAAAAATTAATTTAAAAATAAAATAGACAAAATAATTGAAAAAGACATATGTTGGAAAATATGGATAAGGCATAAAGAATGAGAAAAGGCTAAGGATTTGTAGACTACGCATAAGCTTTCTGCCTATCTCTGAGAAAAACAGTTGGTGCTGTACATGGCAAGCAGGAAGTAACATAAAATTGAAATTCATCATAAGCAGTACAAAGGAAAATATATTAATGATAATTAACCAACTATATGCAGTCAGGTGTCTTATTTGTAAGGGCTAAGATCAAGATTAACATAAAGTTAGAAGAAAGAATAAAAATAAAGGGAAAAAAGTCATGGCACCCAAATTAAACAACTTAATTCTAAGCTTTTCAAATATATACATGACTTTAAAAATGTAATATTGACAGAGTATAAAACACAAAAAGCTGTCAAATGTATTTTTCTAATCTTTGTGATGAAATTATTCTGTATTCAGGAACAGTCTGATGATGTAATAAACATGCTGTGGGGTGGGACAAGGTAGGTTTAGCTTAAGAAAGGCATCAATCTAATTGATATTTTTTAAAAGGAGAATAATGGGTGTGAAAATGATGCAGAAACTCGCAAGCTAGGTTATTAGATACTGAATATCAAAGTGAATTAATTGTTTTTCTCAAGTAAATTAATTGAAAAAAAGCAAAATGTATCAGAGCAAACCCCCAGTGTGGTTCTCAGGGTTGGCACTCCTTCCATCAACACATATTACAGTCCATCTATTTGTTAGTAAGTAAACCCTAGTGAGTTGCCTGTGTCCAACAACGGTTAAATCCCTCAGATTAAATAGCTCAAAAGTGCAAGAAGAGGGATTTTATATCAATTTTCCTGACTCCAAAGTCCAATATTTTATTCATTTTGCCATGCTTCCTCTACTAACTAAAAATCATTTTTAATAAAGTTGTCTTTGTTTTATTTTGCCTAATATTATCTGAATAGCATTTTACCAGTTACTGAGTAAAAAAAATAGCAATATTTATATAACATGTAACACTTTTCAATGCATTTTCCTCACAATGCCCTCATATGTATGTCAGACAGTGCAAATATGATGATATTCATTTCCCAGAAGAGGAAACTAAGGCTTAGAGAAATCAAACGGCTATTAAATGGTAGAGTTTTGACTTGAATCTAAGTATTCTGTCTTCAAGTACAGTTTAATTTCAAGATTTTTTTTTACTAGGTTGGAGTATATCACAAAATCAAGATATGTGAATGATCTTCTACCTCTAAAGACAAGTACACACTTTTCTGTGTCACCACAAAGCTTTGAGATAAGCCATAGTACTGATAAACATCCTGAATATTGCTTCATAGTGTTATTATCTCTTAGAAATACTGCTGTACTGGGTAGCAGCAGTGGATTTGAAAAAAGAAGACCTGGGATCAAATTCCATTTTCCCTTACTTCCTATGTGATTTTGGCCAAATCAGTTAACCTCTCTGAATTTTTGCGTATTTGATTGTTTGTTTTATTTTAGAATGAGACATTTGGACTACATGCCCTCAAAGTTCCCTTTCCAGCTCTAAATCTATGATTCTATCACCTATGAAAATGGCTGTCCTGAATACTCTTACTTATATAAGTACAATGGGTATGTGTATACTTATCCAACGCACTAATTTCTTGGTTGCCAGTCAAGGTATGACATCACTAGGCCATTTCGCCTCTCTGTAAACTACTCCAAGAAATCTTCAGGGGCAGCTAAGTGGTACAGTGGATAGAGCACCAGTCCTGGATTCAGGAGCACCTGATTTCAAATCCAGCCTCAGACACGTAACACTTACTAGCTGTGTGACCCTGGGCAAGTCACTTAACCCTATTGCCTAGCCCCTCCAAAAAAAATCTTCAGAGGCTTAAAATATCATTTCCATGTGCTTTCTAGTTGCCCACTGAGCAACTGATAGACTATGGATGTTCATGACAATGCAGATTGGAGTTGCAAAAGATTATTTGCAAGAGAATTTCTCATCTCTTTTTAAAGAGATCGCCGTGTCTTTACTTAGCTAGTGTGAAAGTCTTCAAAAGCTAAACAAGTTGCAAAATAACTTGGCTGGTTGCCACTACTGTACTTCCCTCAACATACAGTGACAGGTGAAAATATGTTTTGCATTTCAGTTTCTCACAGCAACATGCCACCAGGATCAAAGAGGAAGCCATCTCAGCAGGCAACAAGGTGGGTATATATTTTTCTCTTTCTCTCTCTTTTTTTTTTCTCTTGGGGTTATTTTTATAGCCTGAAGATCCAACAACAGCTTTCTCTTCAGATGGCCTGAATCAATAGAATTGTTAAGCATAGCAATCCTTTTCCGACGATAATTTGTGTATGAGGATTTCAGTAACCTGGTAGGGCACTTCCATAGTATCAAAAATAGCAATCATCACCACGAACTTGATTTTAGGCATGTGTGTCAGATTTTCTTGGCACTAAAATAATCATCCTTTGGTTACTGCAAATAAAAATAAACTAGTTTGTTTTTCCCTTGTACTTTATTTAGAATAAAGCACAGAATGCTTACATTTTTGCAGGATTTAATTCTATGACAATATTAACCTACATTGAATATTGAGCTACTTAATGGAATATACCACAGTGCTTTGTATTCAGCATGTACCAAATAAGTGTTGTACTGAATAAGTGCTTGATGAATGAAATATTATATAAAGGTTTAGGGTCTATGCCAGGGAACTGCCTTTGCTATATGGTAGGTTCTTTATCAATATCTGGTAAACGGATGGTTAGATTGTTTCAATATAAGTCTTGGGATTGGTGGGAGGGAAAGATTTGGATATTTCATTATCAACTATTCTTGAAAGGGTTCCAAGAGAAACCCAGGCCCCAGTGAATCCTGTGTACTTCATTACATGTGCTACTAGAGTTATCAGCATTTTGATCTAAATAAAATCTTTTTTTTTTCTTTTTGGTGAGGCAATGGGGGTTAAGTGACTTCCCCAGTGTCACACAGCTAGGTAAGTGTCAAGTGTCTGAGGGTGGATTTGAACTCAAGTTCTCCTGAATGCAAGGCCACAGCTCTATCTACTGCACCACCTAGCTGCCCCAAATAAAATCTTTTTTAAGAAAAAAAAAGCACTGGGGGGCAGCTAGGTGGTGCAGTGGATAGAGTGCTGGCCCTGAAGTCAGGAGTACCTGAGTTCAAATCCAGCCTCAGACACATAACACTCACTAGCTGTGTGACTCTGGGCAAGTCACTTAACCCCAATTGCCTCACTAAAACAAAAAACAAAACAAAACAAAAAAAGCACTGAATTTTGTGTGCAGATCAGATCAACAAGTAGGTGATTAAAGATTTATTAGTGCATAAAAGAAGAGACAAAAATATTTAAAAATTGAAGGGTTTAAAGCAGCAGTGTCAAACTCAAGCACATGCAGGGGCCACTAAACCATAGATTAGAAACCCTGCAGGTCATATACTGATTTAGAAAATCATACATGTTTACATATTTCATTTTATTAATATACCAACACATTAAAATCAAAGAGAAACTAATTTTAATCTGGTTCAGGCTGCACTCAGGAGTCTTATAGATTACATGCAACCTCTGCACATGCAGACCATGGGTTTGACACCTCTGTTGTAGAGTAATTCATGTTGGCTCTCTTCCATTATTAAATAAAATTTACAGAGCAAAAAGTAAGATAACATAGAATCCTAGTCAAGTCTTTTTGTTCTGTAATTCTGAAGGAAGAGAGATAATCATTTGAAAGTACCTGTAGCTTCTATTTCATTTTTTTTTTTGTTATTCAACATCACTGGAATTCTTTGACAAAAGTGACAGAATTTGATCTTCAGTTTTTATTTTATTAATACATAATGGCTGATAGTACTTTAAAAGGAACTATACATATTTTATCTTATCTCATCATCACAGAAGTATGTGAAATATATACTACATACATCATTATCCTTATTTTTTTATGAGGAAATGGGCTTAAAAGGGCTAAATGATGTGAGCACATAGGTGCATAAGTGGAAGAACTGAATTTTTAAAATTCCAAATCCAGTAATATTTCCTCATATTACAACCTCCTCACATGCCTACATATATGCACCAAAACTTGTTGTATTCAACTTAATCATAATATGCATTTTATTCATCACCAGACAACCAAATTAATGACATCACAGCTATGTCCCAATGAGTAGAAGTAATGAAAACTCTGATGTAGTTGAATTTGTATTATTTGAAGTTATATACAAACATAAAAAATATAATAAATGCATAATTATATTTGTAAATAACTATGCAAACATATTCATTGGTTCCAGTTTAATATAAATATGAAGTATGGATTCAAATAATAACACCACTTCAGAGTATTCATGATTTGCACTAAATAGGACCTAGCTGTACATCAGGAAAAGTGAAAAAGATATAGGTAAGTCAAAAAATTTATTTGAGATAATCCTTTTCCTTTTCTGGCTGTAGAGCTTTTTCTGTACACAGCCATAGACCACCATCTCTTATTCCCAAGAGGAGTAAGGTTTGGCTCCATAAGATTATGTTCAACTTTATAATTCAGGAAAAAAAAAACAAGGTTGAAATTTTAAAACTCCTGCAAAGAAGAATCACATCAAATCCTGTGTAGGCATAGAGCTAATGAGTTCTGCGTCTGTCAAATATTAATAAATCATGGAGAAGTGAAAGCACTTATGACAAGATACAATGATACCTTGATATAGTGACATTTTATTTAATGATTTTTTAAATTAAGATGTCAAAGATGAAACTAGTTCAGGTTTCACAATAACCTTAGGGGAAAAAAAATTAATCAACTGGCACATACTGACTGAACAATTATATATTGAGCATGGTGCTCTCAGGAATATGAAGACACACAGAGGAAGAAAGAAGCTCAGTAAGTTACTAGTATATTCTGAAGAAGAGCAGGAGGGACAGGAAAGACTAGAAAGTGGCACCAAATATACAAGCGTTTGCCCTCATCTTCTGTAGGGAAGAAGGCACCATAAGACGGAATTTTCTAAAGATTCTTCTTCATTTTTCATGAAAGTGTTATTTATTTTTGTATGTTGACATTATTTTTTAAAGCAACAATCATTTCTTGAGATTTGATCCATATAATTGAAGATTTCTTTTAACAAAGGGAAAGAGTTAAGCAAAGCTGACCAAATAAAGTAACTGCATTTGACAACTTCTGAAATATTTTTTACGTATTTTCTACTCCTCTCCCCCAACATCCTGACTGAGTGGAAAGAGGTGTGTTTCATCATGACCAGCTTGGCCACCACATCTAATCTGAGTTTGACTGGCCTTTAGTGCGGCTTTAGTCAGACTTTTTCCCTCTGGATTATTTCTCTCCTTTCCCTCAATGGTTTGGTGAACAGAGGGACGGCTACTTTCATGTTCTAAGATACAGTCTATGATTCTTTTTCTAAAAATCTGTAACTCACAAACCCTTATCCCCATCCATGTGCCACCCTTTTACAGTTGGTCACTAGATACAGCTAAGTTTTAGGGGAAAAAGTAATGTGCTATTGTGGCAAACATAATTTAGTAGCTAAAAACATCCACCTCCCTAGTTTAACCTAAGGTACATTTTCCTACCAATATAAAACATCCATGAGAAGAATGGGCGCAGAGTTCAATGCTAGCAAAAAAAAAAACACAACAACACAGAGAGAACACTAAGCCACTTTTCTGGTGTGGAAGGGCCTGGAAAGTCCTTTCCCTCCTTATACAGTAATCTCTGCAACTCACACTTCAGCTATAACTGCTAGCTAGCCCTTGAAACTACAGCCAGCTTTCTTCTCTGCTGCCAGAGAGCATACTTTTAGAAGCCCCTTTTTTATTTACTCTATACAATTGTGTGTCTGAAGTGTGTATCCTGCTGGTTGAATCGTCTACAACTAATCAAGGAGTTCCACTGAACCACCAAACATGGACAAAATGAGAGAAATCTCTATCCCTAGCAATCCCCTCTCAGGGGCCAGCTTCATCCTCTACTTCTGGTCCCCAATTTTCTCTCTTTCCAAGTAGTAGATGGCTTGATTTTTCACCCTTAGGAACAAAGGGGTAAGAATGTTTCTCTAGGTCAAAGACTAAGATTTGTTTCTTTGTTTTTATTTTGTTTTGCTTTGTTTTATTTTGGGTGTGTGTGTGTGTGTGTGTGTGTGTGTGTGTGTGTGTTTTCTCTCAAGCCTCAGCTCATTATTAGATTTTTTTCTTTCTAACTAGGGGTATAAGCATGAACCATTTTATAAGTACCCTTCAAAATGTGGAATCACTCTGAATTAGGGCCCTCTTTTATAAATCTATTTCACAGATGGGAGTCAAGATTATGCCTGTATGAACTGTTTGATACAGAGCAGAAAAAAATAAACCAGGAAGATAATAACAATAAGGATTACAAGACTGAAAATGACTCAAGCAAAGGGTTGATTCAGTATGTGCATTCTGGGAAGATGGAAGCAATTCGCAACTTTTCTTGGTCTGGAGTTTGCAGAGAATGATAGGGAGAGCACTGATCTGGAGTGGAGAAGAAAGGGTGAAACAGCAGCAGTCCTGACAATAATCAGGCACTAACCTATAGTGTACATTCTATAAATGTTATAAACAAAGGGAGTAAAAATAAATCATTATGGGCTGTAATAGTCTGAAAAAATTTCCCCAAGAAAGAGTAATTGGAACTTGAAACAAAGATGAGATGTATTTGAAAAGAGAAGAGGAAAGGAATCCCAGGCCAGCTGAAGAGTTTGGAAAAAAAGATCACAGAATATGCAGCAAAGTAGAAAGAGCACTGATACAGGATTCAAGAATCTGGGGTTGTAGTCTCAGCTTTGCTACCACCTAGATGTGTGACATTGGACAATTCCCGTATGACCTTTGTACCCTAATTTCCTTATGTTGAAAATGAAAAATTTGGCCTAATGCCTCTCTAAGCTCCTTTCTAACTTTAAGATTCCTATTCTTCTATGCATTAGACATAGAGAAGAAACTAAAATTATTGGCCTGATTGATGAAGATTGTGTTATGAAGTAAAAAGGAAATGAAACTGGATATATACATGGAGTCATATAATGAAGGGATTTGGAAGCAAATTCATAATTTGTCTTTTGTCCTTTCAAAATAGAAGAACAACTCAAATGACCTCAGACTTACTGTGGGCCATCTAGACAAAAACACTGAGTTACTCTGATTCATTGCTCATCTCTAACTCACAAGAGTTCTGTTTTGATTACTTGTTGGCTCTTCAGGATGGCTATTTGTACCTTTATCTCTTCCTCTTAAAAGGAAAGGTATTTTTGTTGGACTTCAGAAATAAACTATAAATAACTTTGCTTAAATATTACCATATTTTACTGTGTCAATTTCATATATCCTTATTATAGCACTTGAGTTTGTCACAACCCCCTTTCCCCCCACCCCAAAAATTCTTTAAGGCAAAATAAGCATTGGAGTGAAACAAAAAATTCTCCCAACCTAGATGGACATTAGCTTGTATCTTTTTTAACAGGATAGTTTTGTGGAAAAGGACATCTTTCCCTATCTTACACACCTCCTACAATATGATCACCTGAAGAAAAGAGAAATGAAGAAGGATTAATCCTTAGTAAAAAAAGGGAAAGCTTCAAGACATAACCAAAAGCTCATTCATGAACTAATTAGTCAGATGTCACTAGTTGCTTCATATCTCCTTTCAGGTACACTGGAATCACAGTCCTTTCTTTTTAATGACATTAGCCTGGGAAATGCTTACTTATTTTAACTTGATCATTTTATGACATCTCCAAAAGTCCACTCAATCTGGATATCAGTTCAGATATAGGTCTATTTACCTTTCTTTATTTTTGAACATCGAGTTTCCTCCAAGGTATCTCAGCCCAACATGAGAGTAAATTTTCTTAAATTTATCTCGAGTGTTATCTTCCTATCACTATGAGACTATCCTAGTGGTGAAGTGAAGGATCTACTCCCCTAGGGGATCCTATTGCTCATCCTAAAATTGTAGTTAGGTGTCTCTTATTTCATACTGATGGCAAGGTCTGAATCTATAAGACTCATACCCTGAGAATGTCAGTGTCTTTATTTCCATCATTGTGTTTATGCAATTAAGAAATGTCTATAACTAAATGAAAAAATTAAGGGATTATTTTGCAGCTTTATTGGAATTCCTCAGAGCTTTGTAAATAAAATTAAATGATTATCCCAAAACTTAATCTAAAGCCATAAAATGTTATCCATAATAAGTAAAAATCATTATTTCGTGATTGGTGACATATGCTAAGTCACACATTTCTGTCACTATCACTTATCTTTTTAGTCATTAGGGTAACATATAATTCTGTTAAGTCTAACCCTAAGGGATGTATACAACAGGGGCACATTTAGTCAATACACTAATTAAACAACCTTTTCAAGGTCATCTAATTTTCTCATAAATCATAGATAGACATCCTTATTAATCTTTATAGTAACAAGAGTAAGAGGATGCATAGGTTGTCAGGGCTTTGGGGGTGGGTGGGAAGGGTGATTAGAAAGCACCAGAATGAACAATAATGCTAAGCCATTAGAAAACAGATTATTGATTTTCATTACCAAAAGCTAGACACAGCAGAGATACGTAATTATTCTTCTTCAGTAAATAACCCAAAGGGCAATTTATTTATTTATTCAATTTTAGTAAACTTACCATAATACTACAATCTCTCTCCCTCTTCTCGCTGAGCTGATTTCATTGGAGTGGACACTTCTTCCACCAATCTCTCCTTACGTTAGTAAAATGTCTGTGGGATTTGCTATAGGCAAAAAGCAAATTATCACCTGGAAGAAAGCCTTCTAGTAATGAATTGTCTCATACTTAATAGTCCTTGGATTATAGACAACTAATCTCAAAGTTTTCCTGGCTTGCTAGGACATCTAAAGGCAAGAATCGGTGGGCAGGGGGACTCATTCTTAAAATACAGATAGCAATATATGAGCCAAAAGTGGGGACAGGTGACCCTGGGCAAGTCACTTAACCACAATTGCCTAAAAAAAAAGGGGGGGGGACAGTAATAATGAGCATTGATAGAATAGTGTGTAGCCTGAAGGCCAATTGCCTTATTCAAATATTATCTGTATTCTACCCCACCTTTCATGGGACTGAAATGCCTACTTGATAGAAGCTGGAGAAGAAATCAAGGTTTATTTTAAGAAGAGGAAAATCTTCCCTCCTTTCTTTTGTGCACATTTCATTCCTTCTTGCTCCCTATTTGGTATCTTGAGAAATGTAAGGCATCTAATATAACTACTCCATAAATATGTGATTAATGTAATTATGAAGTAATAAAACTTTTAAAAGTACCAAAATTTTATTAGTACTTTGCTCTACTCTATATCTTTCTTTTATATCCAAATTCCTAGAAAAGAAAAGCAATCTGTACTCTACCTCTTTTTCCTAATCACTTCTCAACCCCTTGCAATCTAAACTCAGCAGTCAATGAAACAGCTTTTTTATAAGGTTAGCAATGAGCTCTTAACTTCTCAATTCAAGAGCATTTTTTTCAATCTTCTTTCAGACTGGTCCCTCTCTAGCTTTTGAGACTATTGACTACTATCCTCCTCATGCGTATAAGCTCCCTGAGTTTTTATGAAAGTGCTCTGTCCTTATTCCCTTCTATCTCTTTAACTCCTCTTTCTCAACACCTACTACTGGATCTTCATGTTTCTCCCATTATAAGTTGTACCCCAGGGCTTTGTCCTGACACTCCTGTTTTCTCTCTTTCCATGTTCTCTTTGATGATCTCATCAGCTTCCATAGATTCAACTGCATCTCTTTAGAGATGTTACCCAAATCGATATATCCAACTTTCATATTGCCTTTGAGTTCTAGTTTTGTATAACTGTTTGCTGAACATCTCCACCTACATATCCTTTAATAATATCAAACTTAATAAGTCCAGAACTAATCTTATCATCTTTTTCATTCATAAATGTTTTATTATTGCTTTTTTAAGAAGACATCACTTTTCAATATTCTCAACCTAATAGAACCCTCCCTTGAAACAAAGAAGTATATTTAACAAAACAACATGGTGGTCGTGTCTGACAATGTAAGGATCCTTTTGCATTCATAGTTTATTGCTTCTCAACTGAAGGAAGGGGCATATGTTGAAAAACTAACTCTAAAATGAGGATTGGTGATAACACTGATCAAAGTTCTTTTGAAATTGTTAGCTTTTGTGATTGTGCTAATCAAGTAACTTGTTCTGTTTCTCCTTATAGATAATTTGACAGTGAAAAGAATGCTTTATTTGGGGGTTAGAGAATATGGGTTCAAATTTTGATTAAACAAATTAGTACCTGTTTGACCCTGAGCAAGTCACCCACACCTTCTCAGACTCTTGTTTCCTCTTCTATTAAATGATAGGGTTGTGCACAGTGCTTGGCAAATAATAATCTTTAAAATATGTTTGATTTACAAAATTGACTAAGGTTTGTTCCAATTCCAAGTCTAGGATTCTATGATCCTTCTTTGTTATGTATCACTTTATAAAATTTGTCACACATTTCTTTTAGTTCTTAATAATTATTTCTTATAGAACAATAATATTCTGTTACTTTCATATGGATTGATTTGTCCATTTATATCCTAATTCATGGATACCTACTTTATTTGTAGGGGTTTTTTTAAAGTATCAATAATTATTATTATAAATATTTATGGATAATATATACATGTACAACAGATAAACATGCACGTGTATGCATATATGTATGTATATTTGCACACATATATAGGCATGTATGTATATATGCATATTCAATAAGCATTTATTATTTAGTATATGAATGGCTTGGTATAGGGGAATGTTTCAGCTGAGATATAGAGACATGAATGCAATAGTCCATGTACTTAATGAGACCACAATTTAACCAAATGCCACAAGCACACACAGAAAATAAGTACAAGGTAATTTTATGGTGATACTTCCAATAGCTCATGCTACTTCAGTGGAATATTGAAGGAAGGTATGGATTCTAAGAGGTAGAGGTGACTCAGGAATGTATTCCACATATGGGAAAGAGCCAATGTAAATGTATATAAAGATAGAAGATGAAATATTCTATATAAGAAACATTAAGAAAGCCAGTTATAAGAAAACCATATGTCAGGTTGATAGGACTAATGTACAAGGTAAATGGGTGGGTTTGAGTTAGATTGTGAAGGATTTTAAATGCTAAACAGAGTAGTTTATATTTTATTCTAGAAAAAATCAGGAAACTCTGAAATTTATTGATTAAAGAATAGAAATTTGGCCAATTTACAACCCTGCCTGCAGTGAATTACTTTGTGGTCTTCACAGAAACCTGTCAACGTTTCCTTTTTTGTTGTCTTTGACAATCTAATGAGTATGAGGTAAAGGTTTTGAATCTTTAATTTTAATTTCTCTTTTTAATGATTCTGAGCCTTCTTTCATGTGACTATTTTAAAAATTTCTTCTTTTGGAAAATGCTTTTTCATACTGTTTATCCACTTATTTGCTGGAGAATAGATTTGTGCCTTAAATATTCACATAAATTTCCTAAATATCTTGTGTATCAGACATTTAACCTAAGTGTCAAATACAAAGATTTTTCCCATTCAGCATCTTATTTTTAAATTAGCTATATTGATTTTGTTCATGGAAAAGCTTTTATATTTTGTGTAGTGATAATTGTCCATTTTGTCTTTTATAATCACCTCTATCCCTTATTTATCTCAGATTTTTTCTCCTTAATACTAGACCTCAAAGGTACCTATACAATTTTTTTCTATACCTTTCTTTCTTTCTTTCTTTCTTTCTTTCTTTCTTTCTTTCTTTCTTTCTTTCTTTCTTTCTTTCTTCTTTCTTTCTTTCCTTCCTTCCTTCCTTCTTCCTTCCTTCCTTCTTCTTTCTTTCTTTCTTTCTTTCTTTCTTTCTTTCTTTCTTTCTTTCTTTCTTTCTTTCTTTCTTTCTTTCTTTCTTTCTTTCTTTCTTTCTTTCTTTCTTTTCTTTCCTTCTTAATGATGTGACCTTCATGTAGACTGTTTATCTATTTGGAACTTTTTTGTATGTGGCTTAAACTATTTTTCAAAGTCTAATTTCTACCAAATTTATTTCCAGTTATTCAGAAATTCTTTTCAGGCATAGAGTACTTGCCACCAGTAGTTTGTATTCTTGGGTTTACTGAAAATTAGATTGTTGTGTTTGTTTTTGGGGGGTTTTGTTTACCTATTTTGTCCCACTGGCAAAATTTTAAAATTAGTATTGAACAGAATTGATGATATATAGTTTAAGATCTGATAATTCATTCCTATTTTTTCATTGGTAGGCTCATTTTGATATTTTATAAATTGTTTAGATATTTTAATTTATTTTTTTCCTGTCTACTCTATCTAGGTTTTGTTAGTAATATGCAAAAGGATAAGTAGACATTGTAGATTTATTTTTGATTTCTAAACCATTATAATACAAATCAAGTTAATTGTGACTATGAAATCCCTCAATTCCTTTTTCTTGTCATATTGCTACAGCTATTTTAGAATTATATCAAACAATATTAGTAATAATGAGAAGACTTACTACCAACAAAGGAACTTTCCCTTCTTTTCATTTCCTTGCACACATGGGTTCTGACTTTTCTGAACCCATCTAGCCTGTGTGACTGTTCATACTGATTGGACAAGATAAAAATCATCTTCCAGTGAGATAGAGGATGATAAGACTTTCCTATCTTTGCTGCTACTGCCTACTGAAATGCTTTATGCCTTACCATCTCTGCTGTTCCATCCTCCAAGCACTGTCATGTGACCTACTAAAGCACCCTAAGGGATATGAACATTATCAAGTACCCCATTTAGTATTTCTAGGAATTTTCATCCATACGGAAGTTGAACTTTCTTTCACATACTGTCTCCTCCAATTAGAGTGTGAACTCCTTGAGAGCAGAGTCTGTCATCCATTTGTGCTTTACGATGCTTGATGCATAGTAGGGGCTTAATGTCATTTCTTTCATTTCTTTATTCAACAATGGAAATCCTTGTATTATTCCTAACTTTATTAAAAAGGCTTCTGTTGTTTCACTGCTACAAAAATAATGCTCACTATTTACACCTAAAGACTAGAAAGATGACAGGAGACAGTTTACAAAGGGCTTTGGATGCCAAACATAGACTTTTATATTTCATCCTAAGGTGAGGGGGAGCTACTAGGGTCTACTGAGTAGGAAGGTGACTTGGTGTGGTCTGCATTTTGGGAGGTCACTTTGATAGCTGGGTGGAGGATGGGCTAGAGTGAGAAGAAACATTTATGATTTTTTTTCTTTTATATTTATTTAAGTATTTTCATATTTATTTATTTTCTAGTCTTTTAATTACAAAAAAAGGAGGTTAGTGGTTTTCTGTTTTGTTAGTATGTTTTCAGATTTGTAAATTTGACTCTGAGGACTGCTCTATCTGTGTACCATAGTTTAGGCTTTTTTTTTCATTTTTATAATTACTTTCAAGATAATTATTTTTTCCTTTTTTTCTTTTTATTATTTTTTCAACATTCACTTTTATAAGATTTTGAGTTCCAAATTTCTTTCCCTCCCCTCCTTTCACAAGACAACAGTTAATCTAAGTTATACATGTACAATCATATTAAACACATTTCCACATTAGTCATGTTGCAAAAGAAGAATCAGAACAAGAGGGGGAAACCACAAGAAAGAATAATAAAATTCAAAGGTGAAAATACTATGCTTCAATCTGCATTCAGACTCCATAGTTCTTTCTCTGGATGTGGATAGCATTTTCCATGAGTCTTAGGGAACTGTCTTGAACCATTGTATTTCTGAAAAGAGCTAAAGCTATCAAAGTTGGTTGTTGTACAATGTTGCTGTTACTGTGTACAATGCTCTCCTGTTTCTGCTCACTTCACTCAGCATCAATTCATGTAAGTCTTTCCAGGTTTTTCTGAAACCTGCCTGCTCATCATTTCTTATAGCACAATAATATTTCACTACATTCATATACCACAACTTATTCAGCCATAGACCAATTGATGGACATCCCCTCAATTTTCAATTCTTTGCCACCACAAAAAGAGCTGCTATAAATACTTTATACATGTGTGTCCTTTTCCCCTTTTCATAATCTCTTTAGGATACAGAGCTAGTAGTAGTATTGCTGGATCAAAGAGTATGTACAGTTTTATATTCCTTTGGGCATAGTTCCAAATTGCTCTCCAAAATGGTTGGATCAGTTCACAGCTCCACTAACAATGCAAGAAATTTTTTTTTCTTTGATATATTCTCCAACCTACTCATTATTCAAGATACTATTAGTTTACATTTACATCTGTATCCTTTGCTCATATTTCCTTTACTTATTAAGATTTCATTATCTTATTATCTGCAAACAATTATTTTACTATATCTACCTTTTTACATGTGTTAAAGACTCTTTTATACCTTAAACATATGATCTAGTTCTTCATGCTAAGAATGTATTCTCTCTTCACCTCAAACTTTTAGAATTCTTAGTACCCCTCAAGATTCAACTCAGATGTCACCCATTCCTTTCAGCATGCTTTCCTTTCAGGATGTCTTTCAGAATCACCTCCAAGTTCTCAAAGGCTTTCCGCTCCAATGGATGCAAATTTACTTCTTCTTTTTTTTTTTAATCTGTGTGTATGTTGTATTACCACAGTAGAATCCAAGTTCTTGCCCTCAGGAATCATTTCATTCATCTAGCACAATGCCTCACATACGGTAGGCACTTAGTGAATTTTTGATGAGTTAAATTGTTTGATTTGAAAAAAAAAGTATGAGTTCTTTGAAACTCTCATATTTGAAGATTATGCTACTCAAGGTGCTGCAATTCTTATTTGTGAGTGTGACTGAAGAATTCATGTAATTCCCATGCCTCTCCTTCATTGTAAACACTGTCCTGTGGCTACTATTTACTGTTTTGCCAAATGGAATTTGAAGATGTGTGTTTTTGCCATGCCATCTGCCCAGTATCTTAGATCAAAAAGATTTTTAAAGGGCCACATGAATAAATAGTTATAGAAGAAATTAATACCGTATGCATCTCAAAGAAGCAAAAATTGCCCTTACTGTAATTTTTCTTGCCTGCTTCTGACCAATGCAGAGATAAGTTGGCATAAAATCCAGTGCGATGGCAATCTGAATCACTCTAAATTCTGTTTAAGTTTTAGTTGACCTCTTTTCCCTCTTCTTTTACTCCATTAATTTATATTTTATATAAAAAGCAACTTTTGCTACATATAAAATGAAAAAGGTTATTTTATTCTTTCAAGATCTGTTCTGTGACTTGAGAGAACATTCTGGTCTCATTTTAAAAGGGCCTATGGATGGGCAATACTACTCACAGGGCTGACTTCCAAATGTAAATGCCAAGTTATGTTCAACATGTACATTGAAGTCAATGCTAATAACTAGGCAGGATTCCAGTAAAAATTCAATGCTGACTGATCATGTTGCTGAGTAAAATCCATTTTGTCAGATCTCCTATTTCTGTTTTCCGAGACAATGTCCCCAAATATAAAAAAGGATAGGAATTTTGTTTTCATCTCACATGTGTGGAGGTGATTTTGTTGTAGACTAGAATGTGGTTGTAGGAAAGGAGAGAAGTCTGCACAAGGGAGTATAGATTTAATAGCATACACTTTATACCAAAAATCACTGAAATTCTTATGAATTCTAAAGAATAAATTCTAAGACTAAAGATACTACCTTTATTGTTTAGCAGAAATGTACCAAAAACATATGTAATTCCTTTATTTATTCAATAAAATATAATAAATAATGAGGGAGACACTGATGTGTAAATTAAATTAAATGTAATGAAATGTGTCAAATGGCAATTATGGGTTTGCAGCTAGGCATCTTGGTGGCACAGTGCATAGAATACCAGACCTGGATTTAGGTAGAATTTACTTTGATTCTGTCAGATATTTTTTATTCTTATGACCATAGACAAATCACTTAAACACTGCCTGCTACATATTCCTCAACCGTAAAATAGTGATAATAACAGCACCTACCTATCATGGTTATTCCAGGTATGCTGCACATTCATGTAATTTAGTAATCTGAGGGCCACCAAACTAGGGAAGAATTTATCTTTGACACTGAGCAAAGAGGAGCCCACTCTGAAAAAAAAATCTGCTAGCATCAGCATTTCCCCCTTTAATATCCTCCAGTATAGCAAATATTCAATAAGAACAAAATAAGTCACTTAACTTATATTGAGACAAAAATCACTATAAAAATATAAACAACAAATTTTAAAGGAGTAGGAAACTCCAAAAAGGTTAAGTGGTACCTACTGTCTAGGAAGCATTTGGGGGGGGCGCTAAATGGTGGGGGATAAAGAATTACATTCACTGTGTCCTAAAGGTAGAGAGGTAGGTTTAATCAGTTAAACAGCATATTTTGTTCCCAAAGATCACCCCCTAAGCAGACCAGTGAACCAGCCCTGGGTCCAGCTGCTCATCATTATAATTATAATGGATAGAAGAGTCACAATTGGTTCCCATTGCTAAACTTGTACAATATCTCTTGCTTGTTGTATACTACCCCGAGGTAATTCTCCAGAAAGGTGTACTCTCTGTGGTTGTTACTGCTACATAGCAAAGTCCAGAACTGCAGCCACTGAAAAAGTCACTCAATCAACAAACATTTATTAATTCAATCAACAAGCATTTGTAAAGCACCTACTATTTGTCTGACACTGTACCAACTGCTAAAAGCCAGTTCCACTTCTGCTTTCCATTCTAGAACCTAGAACTAGACAAAATTTCTGGGCTCTCCAAATTTTGCTCCAAAACCATTCACTACTAAACTATACTTCAATCTATTTGGTCTATGAGGCCTTCAGCACCTTACAGCATTGCCCACGGGGAGAGGCAGTACATTATTTCCTGTGGTGTGGGGTTCTACAGTCAATTGCACAGGCAAGAGAATGACAAAATACTACAAGTTGAAACATGGTTGTTGAGAGATTTTAATATTAAATGATGAGTTATGGACATAATTGAGTAACCTATTCAGAGTCATTGAATATTGTGGTACAATGGGGTGCCATGATCTTATTTGTATATCAGGAATACCACCATAGTATTTTTGTGTTATTAGTTTGGTGGGAGAACAGATAGTTGGGGAAACATTAAGAAGATATTATTAATTGTTCAAGTGAGAAGTGATAACAATATGATTTAAATTGTTGGCAGTGAAAGCATAAGGAAGGGGTTAGGCATGAGATATTGTTGAAATATAATGCACTGAATGTGACACCAGGATGTGGGAGACAAGGAAAAGGGAGGAGTCAAAGACCTCTCTTAGATTTCAAGCATAGGTGATTAGGAGAACATTGGGAGCATTAACAAAAATTAGGAAAAATGGATTTTAGATTGAAGCAGACAGTTTGACCTTTAAGGATTGGTGAAAGACCCAAATTGAGATGTACAATAAATACGTAAGAGAGGCATACAAATACAATAAGTATTTAGCAACAGAAATGGTTAATTTGGCAATACAAATTATAGGTGATGTTAGGGTGGGATATAAAATTTGGAAAGTCTCTACAATTAATGAATAGTTTAAACCTTAGAAGTAGATGAGATTGCCAGATTATAGACAATTAAAAAGAGCAAAGGGAAAATTCCAGCTAGACGTGAACCACAAATTGTGTGTGTATGTGTGTGCTACAAATATTTTGCTGTAAACATAAACCTTTGAATTATTCCTTTGTTATTATTTGCCTACAAGTTCCTTGTGAGTAGGGATTGTTTAATACTTCATATTTGCATTCCCAGCACATAGCACACATCAAAAACACATAGTATTCACTTAATAAATGCTTGCTGATGGATATTTTATTAAATAAAGACAATATCCTATAGATCTTCAAAATTACTTGAAAAATAAAAAAAACACACAACATGTTAATTGTGTTTGCAAATAATATAATGAAGAAATATTTGAAACCTAAGGAGGGACAAAGAGCCAAAAGAAAGAATTAGCCAGAAGTTAGAGACATTTAGACAGGAATAGTAGAAGGAAACAGAATATGATAAAATAATATATTCATCAATAATTCACTTCAAAAATTGCATTTTTAGTATTGTAGTGAGCTACAATATTGCTAAAAAGACATGGGTTCAAGTCTCACCTTTGATATATCCTGTCTGCGTAGCCCACAGCAAGTCATGGAACCTCTCATTGTATTAGGTATCTTTGTAAGACAACTAAGGTGCAGAGAAGGTGTTAACGCATTGGTAAAAATTATTTCTTCACCCAGGAGTTCATTATGCCAATGAAATCACAGGTCTAGTCTCCATTATATTCTACAGATGTGTACATTCAAAAACTGTTTCAAATGAAGTGCTGAATAAGCTGAAAACAATATTTTAATTGTAATAGATGAGAGAAATAAACTAAGATAATTTTATATTATTGATTGCCATTCACACCCTAAAGACGGTGAATTATTGAAGGGGAACTCAAGGAGGTAATTCCATAGACTAAAGAAGGAAGAGTGATGTGGACAATAGAGAACTTAATTACATTATCTAAAATACAACAAAGCAAACTGTCAGGAAGGATGAGTTTTAGGTCATGGCATCATTATTGTAGGTTACCTTGTGGGAGAGAGTTGTTTCTCTTTTATTGCTGATATTGATATTTGTTCAAGTTTCCAGAAAATATATAAACATTATGAAAACAAAAACAAATAATACAAATGTGATTTGAATGAACCAAAAGGAATAAACAAAGAATAAATAACAGGATAGTAAATTTTCAGACTTTATATATCTTCTCAATAAAAACAATTACTGTCAATGTTTATGTTTTATGATTGATTTTGAAAGGAAATGTGTAAAAGTTATCCAAATTCAGCATTCCAACCTAATCTGACACTATTCTTCTTTACTAACTCTTTACTCACTCGTGAAATTCATTCAATATAGATTTATTACATGCCTGCTAGATATAAGTACTATGCTAAGCACTAGACACAGACAAAAATCAAACAATTTCTGATTATTTTAAGATCTGCTGCTGAATATGGATGAAAGATATAATATGTACATAGATGCACAAAATAAATACTAGTAATAACAAAAAATAATAATTACAATTAAAGGAACAATTCTGCAACACTGAATATTAAAAAGAATTATCTGTAGGTTCATAAATTTAGAGTTGGAATGATGTTAGAATGGTATATTACCTCATTTGATGTTCAAAACAACCCCATGAGGTAAATACTATTATCCATTTTTCAGAAGTAGAAACTGAAACAAAGAGAAGGTTAGTGATTTGTTCATTGCTATAAAGGCAATAAGTCTGGGGACATCATTTGAACTCAGGTTTCTTGATTCCAGGTCCAGCAATCTATCTACTACATCAAACATTATTACGATTATTATTACCACCACTAATAGTGGTAGCAGGAGGAGGAGGAGGAGAAGGAGTAAATTATATTTATATTGTAAATCCAAATTCATTTCTGTGTGTGTGTGTGTGTGTGTGTGTGTGTGTGTGTGTGTGTGTGTGTGTTGGGTGTGGGGGAGTTTGCTGCTTGCCACAGCCACTATTGAAAAATATCTAAGGAGTGGAGAAAAGATGGAGAATAAAATCAGGCACTCACTTAAGCTCTCCCTCAAATCCCTCCAAATATCTATAAAAAATGACTCTAAACAAATTCTAGAGCAGCAGAACCCACAAAGACACAGAGTGAAACAAATTTCCAGGCCAAGACAACCTGAGTGGTCAATGGGAAAGGTCTGTTGCACCAGGCTGGGAGAGGAGCACAGTTCAGTATGGGCCACACCTGCACAGACCAGGCCCAAACAAATTTGGTGCAGGCCTAGGGGAATGAATCATAGGAAATTGTGGCTGTTTCCAGAGTATTCAACACACAAATACCAAAGATAACTTAGAAGGTCAGTGGGAAAGGTCTGTCACACCTGGGTGAGAGAGGAGCACAGTGCAGCCTGGTGTGGTTGAGATGGCAGCTGTAGAAGTGGCTGCTTCCAGAGCTCTCAGCCCATGGACAGTAAGGGGATTAAACAACTGATCAGCAGGAGATTACAGAGATCTCTTTGCTGGCACGGAGGCAGGATTCTTTTGCTTTGCCCATACTTGGATCTGAGTTGTAGTCCTGGGTGGCAGTCCTAGGGCAAGTCCTGGCATAGCAGAGCTTGTAGTAGCAGTGAAGAGAGAATCCTCATCACAGTTCCAGGACAGAAAAGAGTATTTTTGGTCACTCACAGACCAGAGCACAGGCCACGAGAAGAGTGATCACCTGTCCTTAAATCATACCACCTTGGAAGAACTGAAAATTTACAGGTCCCTACAAGTAACTCTGAAAAGAATTGTACAAAAGCCCTGAAGCTTGTGACATCTGGAAGCAGACCCTTACCTTAACAAAGATTTAAAAAATCAAGTAATTGGCTGGGAAAACAAGCAAACAGCAAGAAAAAAACTCAGACTCTAGGATCTTGCTTTGGTGACAAAGAAAATCAAAAAATACAATCAGAAGACAACAAACTCAAAGTTACTACATATAAAGGCTCCAAGAAAAAATATGAATTGTTCTCAGTCCATGAAAGAACTCAAAAAGGATTTTAAAAATCAAGTAAGAGAAGTAGAGGAAAAATTGGGAAAAGAAATGAGAGTGATGCAAGAAAGTCATGAAAAATGAGTTAATAGCTTGCTAAAGGAAACCCAAAAAACACTGAAGAAAAAAACACCTTAAAAAATACACTAGACCAAATGGCAGGAAAGGTCCAAAAAGTCATTGAGAAGAAGAATGCCTTAAAAAGTAGAACTGGCTAAATGGAAAAGGAGGTCCAAAAGCTCACAAGGAAAATAATTCCTTAAAAATTAGAATGAAGTAAATGGAAGCTAATGACTCTATGAGGAGTCAAGAAATTATAAAACAAAACCAAAAGAATGAAGAAGTAGAAGACAATATGAAATATCTCATTGGGAAAACTACTGACATGGAAAATAGATCCCAGAGAGATAATTTAAAAATTATCAGACTTACTTGAAAGCCATGATCAAATAAACAACCTACACATCATCTTTTAAGAAATTATCAAGGGAAACTGCCCTGATATTCTAGAACCAGAGGACAAAATAGAAATTGAAAGAATCCACCAATCACCTCCTGAAAGAGATCCCAAAAGAAAAACTCTCAAGAATATTATAGTCAAATTCTAGGGTTCCCAGGTCAAGGAAAAAATATTGCAAGCAGCCAGAAGGGAAAAGATCAAGTATTGTGGAAATACAATCAGCATAACACAAGATTTAGAAGCTTCTACATTAGGGAATCAGAGAGCTTGGAATATGATATTCTGAGGTCAAAGGAATAGGATTATAACTGAGAATCAAGAAGCCACATGATCATCTCAATAGATGCAGAAAAAGCTTTTGACAAAATACAACACCAATTCCTATTAAAAACACTAGAGAAGATAGGAAAAAAATGGAGTCTTCCTTAAAATAATAAATATCATTTATCTAAAACCTTCAGCAAGCATCATATATAATGGGGACAAGCTAGAAGCATTTCCAATAAGATTGGGTGTGAAACAAGGATGTCCATTATCACCACTGTTGTTCAATATTGTACTGGAAATGTTAGCTTTAGCAATAAGAGAAGAAAAAGAAATTGAAGATATTAGAATAGGCAAAGAAGAAAGCAAGCTATCACTCTTTGCAGATGACATGATGATATACTTAGAGAATCCTACAGAATGAAGTAAAAAACTACTGGAAATAATGAACAACTTTAGCAAACTTGCAGGTTATAAAATAAACCCACATAAATCACTGTCATTTCTATATATTACCAACAAAGCCCAACAGCAAGAGATAGAAAGAGAAATTCCATTTAAACTTACTGTAGACATTATAAAATATTTAGGAGTCTACCTCCTGAAACAAACCCAGGAACTATATGAACACAATTACAAAACACTTTTCACACAAATAAAGTCAGATCTAAATAATTGGAAAAACATCAGTGGGTAGGCCAAGCTAATATAATAAAAATAACAATCTACCTAAGCTAATTTGCTTATTCAATGCCATACTAATAAGACTACCAAAAATTATTTCATAGAGTTAGAAAAAATAATAACAAGATTCATTTGGAAAAACAAAAGTCCAGAATATCAAGGAACTAATGAAAAGAAATGCAGGGAAGGTGGCCTAGCATTCCAGATCTTAAATTGTATTATAAAGCAGCAACCATCAAAACTGCTTGGTACAGGCTAAGAAATAGAGCAGTGAATCAGTGGAATAGATGAAGTATTCAACACACAGTAGTCAATGACTATAGTAATCTATTGATATATAAACCCAAAGACCCCAGCTTCTGGGATAAGAACTCACTCTTTGAAAAAAACTGCTGGGAAAACTGGAAAAGAGTATGGCAGAAACTAGGCATAGACCCAAATCTCACACCATATACCAAAATAAAGTCAAAATGGGTTCATGATTTAGATATAAAGGCTGATACTGTAAGCAAACTGAGAGAACAAGGAATAGTTTACCTATCAGATTATGGAGAACAGATTCATGACCAAACAGGAGATAGAGAATATTATGAAAAGCAAAATGGATAACTTTGACTACATTAAATTGAAAATTTTTGCACAAACAAAGCCAATGCAACTAAGATTAGAAGGAAGGTAGAAAATTGGGAAAGAATTTTTACAACCAGTCTCTCTGATAAGGGCCTCATTTCTAAAATATATAGAGAATTAAGAAATTTATAAGAATACAAGTCATTCCCCAATTGATAAATGGTCAAAGGATATGAACAGGCAGTTCTCAGATGAAGAAATTAAAGCCATCTATAGTCATATGAAAAAATGCTCTAAATCACTATTGATTAGAGAAATGCAAATCAAAACAACTCTGAGGTACCACATCACACCTATCAGATTGGCCAACACGACAAAACAGGAAAATGATAAGTGTTGGGGAAGATGTGGGAAAATTGGAATATTAATACATTGTTGGTGGAGTTGTGAAATGATCCAACCATTTTGGAGAGCAATTTGGAACTATGCCCAAAGGGCTATAAAAATGTGCATACCCTTTGACCCAGCAATAGCACTTCTAGGGCTATATCCCAAAGAGATCATACAAATGGGAAAAGGATCCACATGTACAAAAATATTCATAGCAGCTCTTTTTGTGGTGGCAAACAATTGGAAACTGAGAGGATGCCCATCAATTGGGGAATGGCTGAACAAGTTGTGGTATGTGAATGTAATGGAATACTATTGTACTATAAGAAATGATGAACAGACTGACTTCAGAAAAACCTGGAAAGACTTCTATGGTCTGATGCTGAGTAAAGTGATCAGAACCAGGAGAATGTTGTACACAATAATAGCCATGTTGTATGATGACTAATATTGTTAAACTTAACCCTTCTCAGCAATACAAGGATCTAAGACATTTCCAAAGGCCTCATGATGGAAAATGCCATCCACAAAGAAGAAAGAACTATGGAGTTTGAATGCAGATTGAAGCATACTATTTGCTATTTTTCTTTCTTCTGTTGTGTTTTATTTCCTCTTTCTGGTGGTTCCTCCTATTAGTTCTAATTCTTACTTACAATATAACTAATGTGACAATATGTTTAATAGGAATGTACACGTATAGCCTATGTCAGATTGCATGCCATCTGGGGATGGGATGTGGGGAAGGAGAGGGAGAAAAATTTAAAACTCAAAAGCTTAGGGAAGTAATTGTTGATAATTCAAAAAAAATTAATAAAAAAACTGAGAATCACATGTCCATCAAAACTGAGTATAATTTATGAGGGGAAAATTTTCACTCAATGAGATAGGGGGATTTAATGCATTCTTAAGAAGCCAGAGCTAAATAGAAAAATTGAGTTTCAAATACAAGACTCAAGAAAAGCACAAAAGGTAAACAGGAAAGAGAAATCATAAAGGATTTATTAAAGTTGAACTGTTTACAATCCTATATGGAAAGATGATATTTGGAACTCATGAGACCTTTCTCAGTATTAGGGTAGTTGAATGGAATATATATGTACATGGAGGGCACAGGGTGAGTTGAATATGTAGGGATGATATCTAAAAAATAAAATGAGGGGGTAAGAGAGGAATGTACTAGGAAAAGGAGAAAGGGAGAGGTAGAATGGGGTAAATTATCTCACATAAAAGAGGCAAGAAAAAGATTTTACAGTGGAAGGGAAGAGGGGGAACGTGAGAGGGATTGAGTGAATTTTATTCTCATCAGATTTTGCTTAAGCAGGGAATAACATTCACACTCATTTGGGTATGGAAACCTATCTTACCCTACAGGAAAGTAGGAGGGTAAGGGGATAAAAGAGAGAGGGTTGATAGAAGGGAGGGCAGATTAGGGAAGGTGGTAATAAGCAACAAAACTTTTGAGGAGGGACAGGGTCAAAGGAGAGAATAGTATAAATGGGGGAGTGGGATAGGATGGAGGGAAGTATATAGTTTGTCTTTCACAACATGAGTATTATCGTAGTGTTTTGTGTGACTACACATGTATAACCTGTATCAAATTGCCTTCTCAATGAGGGTGGGTGGGGAGGGAGGAAGGGAAAGAATTTAGAACTCAGAGTTTTACAAATGAATGTTAAAAATTTTTACATGCAACTGGAAAATAAGATACACAGATAATGGGGTTTAGAAATCTAGCTTACCCTATAGGAAAATAGAAGGGGAAGGGAGTGATACAAAGGAGGACAGATCAGAGGAAGGGGTAATCAGAACGCAAGCCATCATGGGGTGTGGGGAGGTGACAGATGGGGAGAAAATTTGGAACTCAAAATCTTGTGCAAGTGAATATTGAAAACTAAAAATAAATAAGTAAATTGGGGGGGAAATCTACTAAAGTGTAGAAGGTACTGATCTGCAAAAGAAGAGAATACCCTCTCAAATTAAGTTAAAGGCCCAGAATCATTAACTTTCTGGCACTTTCCAGTACTAAATATGTTTTTTTTTAAACAACAATAATGATGATAGTCATGAAAACTCCCATTTATATAATGCTGTAAGGTTTCTAAAGTTCTATTTGTCCCAACAGCTGTGTAAGCCAAGTAATACAAACTTTATTCCCTAATTTTCAATAACATTGATAAACTGAGGGACAGGAAGTTTAAATGACTTTCCTTGACTTACAAAGCTATTGTCTCTTGACATCTAACTGGATGAAAATCAACTTGATGGAATAACCATACTTTGTTAACCATTGTTTCTTCTCATCACCTAGCCCAGTGTTTATATGATAAATATGTGTTGAATGAACAAATTTGAAAAATGTATTCATTTTGTTCAATTCAATTCACCAAATATGTACAATACATCTAACATTTGTGATCCAATCTAATCCAATTTAATACACATTTACTAAGTGTCTACTTCATGTGAAAAGCAGTTTCTTAGCCAGTGACAAAATAAGGTAGGAAAAAAAAAGGCAGCGTTCCTTCTCCTCAAGGAATTTACATGTTATTAGAAAGTAGGGGGTGGGGCAGAATACAACATTTTCATGGAAAAGAAAATACAAACCACATATAAAGACATTTCAAGATGGAGAAAGAACTAAAAATTGGAGGAATCAATGAAGATCACATATAGGAAGTATTAGCAATAGTTCAGTCATTCAGGTTAAAATGAATATTTAAATATTCACTTCCCCTCAGAAACTTTTAATTTTTAAAAGGAACTCTAAAATTTAGAATGGAAATGTCAAAGCTTAAATTAAATGGACATACTTTTATAGATTCATGTATAATCTTCCTGCCACATGCAAATTTTTGTTTACATATGCACATTTTATGTTTGCAAATGTTCTCATATTTGCAATATCTGTCTATCTATCTCTCTATCTCTCTATCTACCCAACCTGAGACAAGATTATAACATTAGTGCAAATTTCCAGTAATGACTGTACTTAAATAACTTAAGAGATTTTTATGTGCTATCAAGTAAAGTCTTCCTCCCCACCACCATCATTATCACCAAAAAATACTTTACCCATTTGCTCTAATATCCTTTACGACTGAAAAAACTTTTTATTAGGTGTAAGGTCAAAATATAAATAACGCTGGAGAGAAGATGGTAACAGATTCACAGAATAGTGTTATTACTAGCAGAAGCTATATAAGAAAAAAGAAAAAAAAACAAACCAAAAACCAAAAATGATTTTTTTTTTAGGTGGAATAGGATTAGGCATTAGGTCCTTGACATGAGTTGCCAGCCAAGCAGTAGAAAAAAAACTAAAAGGGAAATTTAAGGCCCAGAAAACAAACATTAACTCAGGTACAACACTGATTTGCTTAAGGTATTTCCAAGCTTCTGATCAAAAACCGTGGCTTTTTAGACAGCTGAGACAATATTAACCAAACTTAATAGGTTTTTTGTTTGTTTTTGTTTGTGGCCATTCTGGTGTAAGGAATGGAAATAGTGATATATGACATTAATTTTTGGAAAATACTATTTCTAATCCAAATAATAATGCTACATTAAATCTGAGCTAAATGAATAAACTTGTGATGCAAGCCACAAATTGGCAACCTAAATATCCCAAATTATTAGTGTACCTTTACCTGTGACCTAGCTTTAGGTTCTAGGGGGTGGTACGATACAAGATTTGATATATGAATTCAATAAATCTCAGCATTGCAATTGGCCACATCTATGAGGTTCATAAACTCATGGGAAATGTAATTCTGGTTATCATTTATGTAATTCTGGTTATCATTTATGTAAGGTCCTTCACTTTCTGGGGTGCAAAACTTTTTTTTTATTCCAGAGTGGCAGATATGGGAAAGTTGATTGCAAGTACGTCAGCGATATGCAAGATCTCTGGAGTCAGATGATGTGGTTTCAAATTTTACCTCTGATAATCATTATGTATGTAGACTTAGGCAAGTCTTTTAAATTTCCTGGGCTTCAATTTATCCTCTTTAAAATGAAGAGATTGGACTATAGGCCCCTGTGGCTCCTTCTAGATCTAAATTTATGATCCTTTTTTCTTGTGTGGTAAGGAACTCTGCCCTAAAAATTTCTATGAGGTAGAAAATCACTATCAGCTTCAGTGGCCTAAAACGTGTTATCTTTCAGAATAATGTTTTCTTAGACTTTTTCTTTTAAATCACTGTGTACTTCGATTCCTCTCTTCACAAACTAATAGAGGCAACAAAATTGGATAGAAATATCCATCATTACAATTATAAAAACAACATCATTGTCATATGATACTTATAAGTAAAACATTGGCTATGACCATAATCATACCAAGCCTCTAGGCCAGATGTGCTGATACATTCTCAAAGATCATCTTCAGTGAACCTTTCCATACAGCAGAGGAGGAAAAAGAGATCAAGAAAGAAAAAAAAAAGCAGGTGGGGAGGAGGATGAGGAAAAGGAGAAGGCAGAGGAGAAGGAAGAGGAAGAGAAAAAGAGGAGGAAAAGGAAAAAGAAAGATAATGAGAAGGAAGAGGAAATTATATATTATAGGTTCAAATAATGATCTTGGTATCAAGGTTACTGATATCATATTTTACTAAATTCAGTGAAATTTTTCTTTAATGATTATTTTCATCAAGGTAATGATAGAAATAAGACAGTTCGTAGTGGTGTTGAGGTCTAGAGGTTTAAGGGTGCTGGGATGGGTCCTGCTCAAAAGAATTTGCCCCAAGCCTTCTTTCATCCAAAGACAATGTTTATTAAAGATGAGCCATATAGGCCAGACTCTTAAGGATTGTGAACATTGGTGATGCTTATAAGGAGGAGCAGGTATGAGGAAGTCTCAGCCCCTAAATGGTAGCCAGGATGGATCTTATATACAGGAATGCTATGGGAGGGATCTAGAAGTGGCCAAGTAGTTTGGGGTGACTGTGGTGGGGCTGGGAGAAGGGGTATCTTCATGGGAGTGGCCAGTATTGAAGCAAGAGTTTAGGGAGAATCTTGAAGCTGCAGTGACTGGGAGTGGGTCCTGGGAGAGGGTCCTGGGAGAATACTAAGGGGGGAAATCAGAGAGGTTGAATGGGCCTGGATAAGATCAAGGAAGTATCAGGACAATAATAGACAATAGAGGGGTAGGCTTAATTAGGGCAATAAAGAATTGGGAAATTGGGTGTAGGAAGGGTGAAGGAAGAACCACTTAATACGAATAAGAATAACTTCAAGGGACTGCTGCACTTCTTGACTAGGTAAAAGTTCAAATAGGGTTCAAGGAAGGATTTTTTTGGGTGGCCATCTTGGGCGCATACCCTATCAGTAGTGAGCAAGCCATTCACATTTACTTATCTTAGATTCCTATAGTGATGTACATTTAAAGCCTGTTTGCCTATGTCTTGTGCAATTTCTTCACTTCTACCTAAATGAGGTTTTTACAAAGCTATTGTCACAAATCAATTAATCAATGAATATTTATTAAGCACCTACTATGTGCCAGGCACTGTACTAAGAACTAATACTAACACTGACCTTTTTCTTTTCAACTAAGAGTAATCAGGAAAACCCAAACCCAAAGCATTGCTCCCTTCCCCTTTCCCTCTTCCACCTGTTAGTGTGATTCTAAACCTGAAGGATTGGTTATCATAGATTTCTATTTTAGGATGTGAGAGGGACAGAATTAGACTTTTCAAGAGAATATTGAAATGGGGCACTTCAACTACCACCTGTGGGGTAGGGTGGGAGCAGCTAGCTGTTTCTCATCATTTTAGTCTGGCTACTTTGCTCAAATGCAGTGAATCAGAAATTGCTAAAATAAGTGTCCTGTAATTTTCTCTTACAGGCAATCCCCATGTGACTCATCCTGTCTTCAGAGTCAACGCTGCAGTTTCCGACTGATTAATGGTGACCATTCCTTCACCACCTGGTGGTAGTTTTTGAAACCTCTTATTTCCATTTACTAACTTAAAAAAAGTTTCCTGAATACTGAAAGTTAAAAAAAAATGAAGAAAGGCAAATTTTGGAAAATTGAAGGATTTTGTTTAAATATCTATCTTTCTAAATATGTATATACATTTATAGATGGAAATAGATATACAGTAATATAAATATATATATGATATATGTGTTATATATGTTATATATATATATAATATATATGTTATATATGTGTGTGTATATATGTACATATAAACACATCCAAAAATACAGATAGATGATAGATAGATAGATAGATAGATAGATAGATAAATAGATAGATAGACAGACAGATAGATATGCAAGTAGCTATAGTCTAAACTATTTTAAAGGGCTGGTGTACACACCTATATATGACCTATTATGGAAACACAAGCTTCCTCTGCAAACAAAGTGGAGGGTTAAAACAATGAGGTCATTTGGGAGGAAATATTTTATGCTATTGTAAGAAATAAGGAATGGAGATTAAAAAAATAGATTGATTGTTTATATTAATCAAGTTTGATGGATAATTTTACAAAGAGTTAATGTGTTTTTTAATGTGATCTGTGAGTAAAGCATTAGATGCTTCCACAGAGTTAAGAAAAGAAAAAAATAGAATCCCTAATTTCTAATTTCAAAGAATTTATACTTTTGATGAGGAGATATACTTTAGTGTGTTAGATACAACTTAAGTTACCACAAAATTATATATTGTTAAGTGTCAGAGTTGTAAAACTTCTCACTTTCAATCCCTAGGACTTTTTCCTCAAGGTTGAATTTCACACCGGGGACGCTGCCTTCAATTCAAACAATGCTATCCTTTCTCTTAGATTCTGAAAATTACATTTGGATCTTGAGCAAACTACCTGGTCTCCTGAATTTACTGCCTCACTCAACAAAAGATTAACCAGATTTTGGGGACCTGACTCAGATGTGCCTTTGAGATTCCCTGGGAGAGACAGGAACCAGTTCTTGAAGGCCCTTCAAATTCTCATACTTGACAACAAAACTCTGGTGGTACAAATTCCTCACCTTGGTTACTGTTTATTAACCATCTCTATCACTAACTTGGCTACTGTTCATCACTACTCAGAATTGAAGCTCCCATGATCAAACAGTGCCACATCTTCATTGTGAACTTAACTAATACCAATAATTCATTTTCACCCCTGACTTGAATATGTGATATACCACCTAGTGCCACCCATTTAATATGTTGATCCAATGCCAATTTCCACTCTAATACCTTGGATCTGGAGTCAGAGAATCAGAATGAAAATCTTCACTCTGGTCCTTAGTACTATGTAATGTTAGACAATTATTGTCACTTTTCTGGGCCTCAGTTTCTTTATCTATAAAGTTAGGGTTATTAGACAAGATAAAGTATAAATTCTCTTCCCACTTAACATATGACTATAATGTATTACTAGACTGCCCAATACAATCTCTTTTCAGTCAAAAGTGAGTTGGAGCCCAACTGTTCTTGGGATGGATCTTGAATGACTGTCCCTACCACAGTCAGTAAACTCACTCAATGGTCAATTCAAACATAAAACAACAATAACAACAATAACAACAACAACAAAAATAAACTATTAAGCATCCATTAGGTACAAGACATTGTGCTCAGAAGTCCTGGTGATAAAAGATGTTAGATGACAGTTTTTGCCCTAAAGTAATTTAAAATCTAATTCATAGGGTACAACATATAAGCAAATAAGTGATAGGAGGTACAATGACCCGAAACAGAGATTCAAAGAAATGCTAAAAATTGGAGGGAGTAAAAATTACTTTCTTTTCATGTGGGATGAGAATGAATTCATAGAAGTGTCATTTGAACTGAGTCTTGAAGAGAAGGATTTCAACAGGCAAAAGACAATGATGAGAAGGCAGTACACTCTAAATAGGTCAGTCTGGCTTACCTGCAAAGTGAATTGTACTGATAAAAAAAATGTTCTCCTTTATTTAGGTGAGTAAAACCCTGTTCTAGAAAGAAACAGATTTTTTTTGGGGGGAGACATGGAACAGAATTTGGAGGTCATCTTGTCCAACCACTTTGTTTTACTTTTGAGAAAACTAAAGTTCAAAGAGGTTAGTTAACCTGCCAAGGGTAAAAAAGCTAGTAATTGTCTATTATAAGATTTGAACCAAGGTATTTTTTACTAATAAGTCAAAGTAGCACAGTGGATAGAATGCCATACCCAGAGTCAGGAAAACAAAATTCAAATTCTGTCTCAGATACCAAATAGCTATGTGACATTGGGCAAGTTGCTTAGCCTCCATTTATCTCAGTTTTCTTATCTAAAAAAATATTACCTACATTCCAGGGTTGTTGTGATGATCAAATGAGATAATATTTATAGGATTTTTTGTAATCCTTAAAGTGTTATGTAAATTTAGATGACAATGATGATGATGATGATGATGATGATGGGATGATAATGATAGATATAGCATACTATACACTATACAGAATTAGAGTTGTTATCTTCCTTGTTCTAAAAGCTATGTTTCTAATAATATAATCTAAAGTTACATTAAACTTTTATGTAAATAAATTCTAATGAAAGGCTAATATTGAGCTCATAATCAACTAAAACTCCTGGATCTCATTCATATGAACTGCTATTAAGCTAGGCCTTCCCTATCTCAAGCTGGTATAGTTGATATTTTTTTTTAACCTAAGAAGAAGTTTTACATTAATCTCCATTACATTTCAACTTCAAAATTTTGACCAATCTTTCAAGCCTGTCAACAGCTTGTGCAATACTGATTCTGTCATTCAGTATATTAGTTCTTTTCTTTACCTCTGTCTCATGCTGTCTACAAAATTGATGAGCATACCACCTATATGTATATCCCAATTGTTGATAAAAGTGTCTAACAGAACAATCAGACAGTCCTGTGACATTTCACTTCTTGGAGGTTGAATTATCTATGAATCACCTCAGGAGGGGATGGTTCTCATAAACTATGCTGTTATAAGCAAAATGTTATCACAATGGAGATGAACTGTGGGGATGGTAAGGCAGTTGTTATGAGCAACAGATGTGAATGCACCAGCACCCTTCAAAAATGGGACACTAAAGTCTTTTCCAAATAAAAGGAAATATTGAAATTCTATTTTATTTTGTAATACCTGAGGGATGGAGGTAGAATGGGCAACTTTCACCCAACATTTATGAAGCTGTGTCAAGATTGCAGCCTTTCTTACACAATGACCAGAAGTTGACTCAGACCTTTGAAATACAAATAAAGGAGTTGAGATATATGAAAAAATTAACATGTATATACTATTTTTTTCATTCTAATATGGGGAGGGAATACATGTGTCCCCTAGAACTCTATCATGATCAGGTATTATTCAGGGAGTCTACTTAGACAGAAGACCTGATAGTGATTCTGTTATCTTTTGGTGATATTAAAAGAAGAATGGGAAAATAAGCAAACAAGAATATACTGTCTAAGAGGGAGAAACTGGGGACACTCAAGTAGAAGTCTATACAAATAAGGAGGAATGGGTATGGGGAATGGGTAAAACTTGAACCTCACTTTCATTTGAACTAGTTAAAGGAAGGACAACTATACACACAGAGACATGCATGCATACACATAGGTATCTGGATACAGAAATACATTTCATTGAATAGGGAAACAGTAGGGAAAATGGGAAGTGAGAGGGAGGATAAAATAAGGGAGCGGTTAGTTTTGAGCAAAATAAAATCTAACTTTTTGAGTGCAGATTGGGAAAAGGGGCTTAAAAGAAAAGGAGGGATGAGAACCAGTTTTGGACTCAAGGTGAGGGAAAGAGAAGACAGGGGGATTCTGCTGACAAAGGATGCCTGGCCTAACTGTGCTGATGGGATGTGGTCTGGGACAAGAAGAAACTAGCACACACCCCAATGAGTGCAGAAACACTGGGGCATGTTTGCTTATGTCTGTGGGCACTTAGAGGTGAGCTAAGTTCTTAGTCTTGGTTCCAGGCCAGAGAAGAGAATAAAGGTCATAGCCACTGGAGGATTCTCAGAGGGCAACAGCATTTCTAGTATAGTGTGCTTGGGAGCTGGGGTGGGCAGAGCCCTAGATATGGTTTGAAGGAGGAAAGGAGTTCAGAGGTTAGGCCCACGACAAAGCTCAAAAAATAACAGCAAGAAGGACCTAATGCCAGAGGCACCATCCCCCACACCTCATGAGCAGGTAAATGAAAAGACAGTTACTGTAAGAATAGAGAAGACTGGGATTCATCTTCAGAGGAGAATACTGAAGTAAAACAAACAAACAACAAAATATCTCTCCTACCCCAAAGAATAACATTAAATGGTCACTTGCCCCCCAAAATCATACAACTAAAAAAGACTTCAAAAATCTAATGAGTGATTGAGAATTTTTTATAAACTAAGAACAATCTAAGAAAAACAAGATTATAAAAAGAAAGTCAACTAATCAGAAATGGAGATCCAGAATCTTCAGGAAGAAAATGACTCCTTAAAAATTAGAAATGAGCAAGGTGAAGTCAGTGAAGTTATAAGAGACAAAGGAATAATAAAACAGAAATAAAGAATAAAAAGAAGATAATGTGAAATATCTCATAAGAAAAAAAAACCCTAGAGAACAGAACAAGAAGAGAAAACACAAGAATAATGAGACTACCTGAAAGCTACGATAAAAAAAAAAAGAATCTTGATACAATAATACAAAAAATAATTGGGGCAACTAGGTGGTATAGTGCATAAAGCTCTGGCTTTGGAGCTAAGAGGACCTGAGTTCAAATCTGGCCTCAAACACTTGACACTCTCTGGCTCTGTGACCTTGGGCAAGTCAATTAACCCCCATTGCCTCATCAAAACCAAAAAAAAAAAAGCAAAAAAAGATTAAAGAAAATAGTCCTGAAGCATTAGAACAAGAGTGAAAAGTAAAAATAGAAAAGAAAAATCAACTGATCACCACCTGAAAGAGATCCTCAGAGGAAAACCTACAGGAATATCATAGCCAAATTCCCACACCCCCACGTTAAAGAGAAAATATTATGAACAACAAGAAAAACATTCAAATATGGCAGAGCCATAATTAGAACTGCACAAGACCTAGCAGTGGCTACACTAAAAGACCACAAGTCCTGGAACACTATATATTAAAAAGCGAAAGTACTAGCATTATAGCTGAAACTATTATACTCAGAAAAGTTAAGTATAATCCTGAATGAAAAAAATAATCGACATGAAATGAATTGACAGACTTTTGGGATTTTGTTGGAAAAAGAACATAACTTACTAGAAAATTTGACATACAAGATCCCAGAAAATTATAAGGTAAACATCAAAGATTAATTACAAGAGACTCAATAAAGACAATTTGTTTACTTTTTATACATGGAAATGTAAACCATATGCTTAAGACTGTCATTGGTAATTGGGTAGTTTGGAAGAAAGAGTAGGGTAGGACTGAGCATGATGTGATTCAAAAAAGCAAAACAATGTAGGAAAATGTAAAAATAGTGATTATCTCATACAAATGATGTGCAAGAAGAAGAACTGATATAGAGGAATTTGATGGGGAAGGAGGGCAGGTAGTTCTTGAACCCTACTCTCACCAATAATGTGTTAGGAGGGAACTACATATATATACATATATAATATGTATATATATATATATATACACACATATACATATATATATACACACATACATACATAAATATGTACATACATATATATACACATATATACACATATATATACATACATACATAAATATGTACATACATATATATACATATATATACATACATACATAAATATGTACATACATATATATATATATATATACATACACACACACACACACACAGAAGGGTATAAAAGACTTCTAAATTCAGAAAGAAGTAAGAGGGTAAGAGGGTAGGGAGAGGGGAGAGAATAAAGGAGGGATAGGGAATTGGATAAGGGGGATATAGAAGGATGTGTATGAACAGAGAACAATATGTATTTAGAAGGGTATAAAATCTTCTAAATTCAGAAAGAAATAAGAGGGTAGGGTGATAGGGTAGAAGTAGAGGATAAGGAAGATATACTTAATGAGGGTAGATTAAAGAGCTGGAGGACAAGTACCAGGTAGAAGTAAAGTAGAGGAGTGAGGAGGGATGGGAATAGGGTAAGAAGGATAGTGAGGAAAGTAGCAGTGAAGAGAAATATGCAACAAGGAATTATAGCTTAGAATGTGAATGGGATGAATTTACCTATAAAATGGAAACTGATAGCAGATGAAACATCTGAATTCAACAATATGCTGCTTTCAGGAAATGCTGTAAAAATGAGAGACAAACACAAGCATGAAATTAAAGTCAGGAGTAGAATTATGCAAAAAAAGCAGGAATAGTAATCATAATCTCAGACAAGGGTAAAGCTAAAATCACATTTAATCAAAAGAGAAAATTAGGGAAACTACACTGTTAGCCATATTGATCAATAGTTTTAGACCATCTGAAATAACTAGACAGTGTTAAAAAATATGAGGGTATGTCTGCCAAAACATACACAGGAACTTTATGAATATAAACACAAAACATCTTTTATACAAACAAAGCTAGATCTAAATAATTGAAGTAATATTTATTGTGCATGGGTAGGTAAAGCTAATATAAATACATATATAATATATAATATAATATAATATATAATATATAATATAATATATATAATATAATATATATATAATATATAATATATATAATATAAAAAAAATTTAATATAAGTAATCTATTTATGTAATGCCATCCCAATTAAATTAGTAAAAAAATTATCTGTCAGAAAAAAAATAACAGGGTTCATTTGGAAGAGCAGAGGGTCAGGAACTTCAAGGAAACCAGGGGAAAAAGATATGAAAGAACTAGATTCAGTAGTATCAGACCTTAAACCATATTATAAGATGAGAGTAGTGTAGAAATATAAAAAGGATAATTTTCATTATTTTAAATTAAAAATTTCCTGTATAAATAAAATCTGTGTAGCCAAGAATAGAAACGCAGAAAATTGGCAGGGGCAAGGGGAACTCATATAGACAAGCTCCCAGATAGAATGTGATTCGGCTAGAATATTGTTGTGGTCTAGGAAATGATGAGCTGGTTGATTTAGAAAAATATAGAAAGACTCAGACTTATGAAGGAAGATTCCATCTACCCTAAGAGAAATATATGACAAGTAGAAATAAGCATAACATGGTCTTACATATACGTGTATGTTTATGCATATCTATGAGTGTGTGTCTGGTTGTATTCTATAGTTATTTCCATGCTTATTAGAGCTTTCTTGAGGGCAGGGGAGGAAAGGGAAAAATAAAGTAAAAAGTGCATAGGAGAGGAAAAAAAGTATAAGGAAGTAAGGAAAAATTGCAAAGCTTTGAAAATACTGTGTAGTATTCATTATATAGGTCCTCTTGAAATGGAAATTTATTGCTTTATGTCAAATTCTCTCATGTTCTGCTATGTACATGGCATTGGTTTTTTTTTCTTTTCTTATTTTGTATTCAAGTTTAAAATGAATTTAAAAACTAAAAAAGAGCAAGACAGTAGACAGGCAGGGGGAAAAAAGCAAAAGCTTAAACCTAAAGCCTTGGTACTGAGCTCCCTGCTCTCTAAAAACACTCTTCTTCTTTATACAGTAGGGTGGGTGGGAAACAAAGAGAAGAAACAGTATGAGAAAATATGGTGAAGATAAATAAATAATTAGCAATTGTAACCGTGAATGTAAATGGATGAACTAACCACTCACCTCACAAAATGGAAGGAGATAGCAGAATGCACCAAAAAATAGAATTCAAAATGTGATTTACAAGAAATATTTATAAAATAAAAAAGGAATTTAAATAAAAGGCTGGAGGACTTTTGGGAGCCAAGATGTGGAGTAATCCCTAAATCGCTATAATTCCCCCATACCCACCTCCAAACAACCACAAAATAGCACCACAAAACAAATCTCAGAAGAGCAGAACAAGCCAAAAGATGGAGTTAAACAATCTTTCAGCCCAAAAAACTTGGAAAATTGGCAAGAAAGGTCTGTCTTACTCATGTAAAAGGAGAACACAGTACTGGACAGCAATTATCCCATCAAGCCAGCAGCAAGCCGCATCTCAGCAACTCAGTGGGAAATCCTGAACCCCAGTGCAGTGGAGCAGGCAAACACCAAAACCAGGGCTCCACACATGCCTCAGCATATCCAGGGGAATGGGAAGACTCCACCTACAGCATAGTCCTGGACAAACAGGCAACCTCCAGCAGCCTGACTGCCAAGTCCTTCAGTGTAGCCCCAAGGAAATGCAGAAACACCCCACCATACTCAACAGCAGCCAGACACCAACATTAGGACATTGGCTTAGCCCCACATAAGCTGCCAGACTCCTATGGTCTCTAGCAGGATGGACTACTGCCCCACTCCATCCCACAGCACAGCACAAGACATGAGGGGCCCCAGTTGGCCTTAGGACAACATCAGTGCAGCACCAGGTAAAAAGCCAGGGCCTGCAGCACCAGGCACAAGAAGACTAAGATAGTGCCCCTTCCACCCCGAGGGACAGAACTGAAATTTTTTTAAAAAGTGAAAAAAGATGAGCAAAAAACAACAACACAACAACAAAAAAGAAAGGAAAATAAAGACACAAACTCAGAAGAGCACAACAATTTCAAAACATCTATGGCAAAACCCCAAAGAAAACCAGGAAGTAGTCTCAAGCCCAGAAAGAACTCATGGAAGAGCTCAAAAAAAGGAACTTAAAAAATCACATAAGAGAGGTAGAAGAAAAATTGGGAAAAGAAATGGGAGTGATGGAAGAGAATTATGAAAAAAGAGTCAACAGCTTGGAAGAAGAAAACAACTGCATAAAAATTGCAATTGGCCAAATGGAAAAGGAAATACAAAAGCTAACTGAGGAAAACAGCTTTTTAAAAGTTAGAATTAGGAAAATAGAATCTAATGACACCATGAGACATCAAGAATCAATCAAACAAATTCAAAAGAATGAAAAAAAAATAGAACAAAATGTAAAATTGGAAAAACAATTGACCTGGAAAATAAATCGAGAAGACACAATGTCAGAATCATTGGACTACCTGAAAGCCATAATCGAAAGGAGGACTTGGGCAGCATCTTGCAAAAAATTATCAAAGAAAACTGCCCTGATATCCTGGAACCATAAGGCAGAATAGATATTGGAAGAATCCATGAATCATCTCAGAAAAGAGATCCCAAAATAAAAACATTATAGCAAGATTATAGAGCTATCAGGTCAAGGAAAATATGATGCAAGTGGCCAGAACACAGGCCTTAGCTGCAACATTAAAGAACTGGAGGTCATGGAACATCATGTTCCAGAAGGTAAAGGAACTAGGATTGCAACCAAGAATCACTTACCTGGCAAAATTAAGCATAATACTTAAAGGGGAAAATGGTCATTCAATGGAATAGAAGGGCTTCAAGCTTTCATGATGAGAAGACAAGAATTAAAAAAAAAATTGATCTCCAATATCAAGACCCTAGAGAAACCTAAAAAGGTGAAAAGGGAAAAAGAAAAATAAAGGATTCAATGGAGCTGAACTGTTTACATCTCTACTTGGAAAGATGATAATCATAATTCTTAAAATTTGTAAGACTAATAGCACAGCTAGAATGAATATACATAGACAGAAGGTGTGGGTATAAGGTGAATTTGAGGGAATGGCAAAAAAATAATCAAGGGATGAGAAAAAAGAATACTCTAGGTGAAGAATGAAAGAAGAGATAGAATGGGGTAAATTATTTCACATGAAGAGGTATGAAAAAATCTATTAAGTCAGGGGGTGGGCATCATTTGAACCTTACTCTCATCAGTATTGGCTCGAAGAGGGAATAATATGCACAGTAAGTTGATTATAGAAATCTATCTTACCCAACAGGGAAGTAGGAGGGAAAGTGATTAAGTGGAGGAGGAGCTAAAAGAAAAGAGGGCAGACTCGGGAGGCAGTAGCCGGAAGCAAAACACTGGTGAGGATGGAAGGGTGAAAGAGAGAGTGGATAAATAGGAGGAAAAATAAGATAGAGGGAAATACAGACTAATCATAACTGTGAATGTGAATGGGATGAACTCTTTCATAAAATGGAAATGGATAGCAGGGTGGATCAAAAACGAAAATCCTACAGTATGTTATTTACAAGAAACACATCTGAAGTAGAGACACACTCACAGAGTAAAGATAAGAGGCTGGAGTAGAATCTATTATCCTTCATTTGAAGTTAAAAAAAAAAGAAGAAAAACAGAGGTAGCAATCCTGATGTCAGACAAAGCAAAACCAAAAATACACCAAATTAAAAGAGATAAGGAAGGAAACTGCATCTTGCTAAAAGGTACCACAGACAATGAAGTAATATCAATGCTAAACATATATGCATCAAGTAGTATAGCATCTAAATTTTTAGAGGAAAAGTTCAGAGAGTTACAGATTCATGAGCAAATGAGATAGAGAGTATTATGAAATGTAAAACAGATAATTTTGACTATATTAAATTAAAACTCTTTTGCACAAATGACACCATTGCAACTAAGATTAGAAGGAAAGCAGAAAGTTGGCAAAAAAAAAGACTTGAAGAATTCAAATTTATAAGAAATTTAACAAGCCATAAATGAATAGTAAAGAAAAAAGTTCATATGAATTTACAAGTAACTTCTATCAAATATTTAAGGAATAATTACTTCCAATGTTACCTAGATAGTATGAAAAAAAACAGAAAACAAATATATTCTTCCATATTCCTTTTATTCTTCAAATATGGGCTTATTAGTTTAAGCAGCAAGAAGCAAAAAAGAGAGAGAGAGAGAGAGAGAGAGAGAGAGAGAGAGAGAGAGAGAGAGAAAGGAAATTATAAACAGATAGCCTTAATGATTATTTATCCAGATATTTTAAATAAGTGTATCTCCCCTAGTACTTCCATTCCCTTCTTTCCATACCGTTGTCAAATACAGTTTTTCTAGAAGTCCACACAAGTCTGAAATTTCATTCTTCTTTTTATATTTGACATTTATTATTAGGTAACATAGTGGTGAATTGATATATTTCACCATTATTGATTTATCCTGTTCATATATATTTTTTATAATTGTTTTTGAAAATTAGTTCATTTTAATTGATAAAATTTATTGGCATGTCCCTAGTTGTTATTGATGTATAACACTAAGTTATCTCATTCTAAAACTTGCTTTCAAGAATTTTAAAATTTTCTTCATCTTTGATGATGATTTCTAATTTCATTTTCACTTTACTAAATATCTCTATGAATTTTAAACTGAAATGTAAATTGATTAAGTTGACTTTGAAAATAATAGTGGTTCCTGAATAGTTAAAAAAAATCCTCAAAATAAATTACATACAACAAACATAATTCATGTCAAAATATTTACACAGATTTGATAGTTGGATTAATTTGACTTTTCAATTTTATTCAAATAGTTTCAGTAGATAAAGACTAGGCTAAATCATTCATTTTGCCCAAAGGAATACAATCTTCCTTATTTTTAAATTAAAATGTTTTCCAAACCTAACTGTTGTAATTCAGCATTAAAAGGAAATCATATTAATATCTTAATGCACAAAACAAAGCTGTATTAAAGCAACAAATTAATTTTTTATCCCTTCAAATGTTTTTTCTTTAATTTGAGGTAGTTATTAGTTAATTACAGATATAAAGTATTTGAAAATACCACAAAGTTGTAAAGGATTTATTGTATGATAGTTGAGGTCTATTCCAGGGTCTGCGAGGTCTTTTGCAACTTAAAAGCTGCTCTTTGGTTGGACTATTTCTTCAACAGTTGATCATTTAAATATGCTTCTTTTGTGGTCAATAATAAACTCATCTGTACACATTTATGATCCTCTTATTTTGTTCCAAGTATCATTACATGATAGTAATAAAATGTAAAGTGAAATAATCCTTTCCTGTAAGGAGGAGCTTATATTCTATTGATTAAATTTTAAAAAATGTTAGAAAGTGCTGGCAAGATTTAAATCAACTCTAATTATGTGTTAAATTTTAGCATATTTCAGCTTCTTAAATTATTTATTCAACAACCATTTATTAAACATCTTCTGTGCCCAATGAACTTCCAAAATCCCATTCAAATGCCTCATTATATCATGAAGGTGACCCTTGATTCTAAAAGGGTATACCAGTGGAGTGAAAATTCTGACTTGTTTTGCCATATCACATAAATATCAGCAAAAAGTTCTGTGTGTTTTTAAAGTGCTAACCTACAGAAATACAGGGATGATAACCATCAGTATTGAAGGAAACTTAATGGTGACCTCTTTTGGTATAGCAAATCACAAAACAAAGAAAAATATAAAATGGCCTTAAGTCCTATCTTTTCTTGTTATATGTCTGCAATGAATGTAATAGAGTGTCAGAAAAAGGGGTGGGGTGGGGTGACAAGTATCGTGCAGGGTTTAGATTGCCTAGAAACATTATCTTGATTTTTGGTACTCTCAATGTAAACTTCCTTGTCTAGGGAAAATTGAGTGGACTCACTATCACAAGTACTAAGTACTATTAATGTTGACATTTTTGCTAATATATTAAAACAAAATCAAAAGAATTTGAACATAAATGGGAGGATGACTTAAGAAATTATCATTGGCAAGGTGAATAAAAGAGTTTGTGGTGTTGGCTTGATCCTGGATGCAACATCCCCAAAACACTTAAATTCATGGGGCATTTGGCCATCTTGTACTGCAACACACATAATAAGTATTAAAACAACAACAACAACAACAACAACAACCCACAATTAAAATAATTGCAGTTTTCAATAAATGATGGTAAAAGAGACAGAGACAGAAATTCTATGAAGAACTCAGTAAGACTCTCTAAATTAAATCAACATGTAGTTTAATAGGAAGATGGGCATAGAGAAGATCTTCTTTCCCAAAAATGGCAACTATGAAACACAAAGTTCAAGATATGCTTTCCCATGTTGTAGAAATCCCAAAATGATTTATTGAGAATTTTTTTTCAAGAAAAGACCTCAAAAACACTCGACATAATAAATACAAAAATCATTCAAATGAAATTTATTATATTTTGACAGAACCTGCATGGTTCCCAATGAGGGAGTCATTTCTAAATCAACTGTATAAATTAGGATCATTGACCTGTTAAAATAAATACCAAACTTAAATTTATATACACATACATCCATTACATATATATGTATATATGCACACACATATTATCTGTCTCTATATCTATATGTGTGTATGTATGTGTGGGTATATATAATATAGATATATTGTAGACAAGGGAGGCAGCTACAAGCTGAGATATTTAGAAAAGCTGTTAAGACTGAAAGATGGAGAATAGAGAAAAAACAGATGTTGATACAAACTAACACCATTTCTTAATAAACTTTAAGTTACATAAATCAGTTGCCACAGTAGGAAAACCAAAAGGAGCTAGCAATTACCCCAGCCAGTGAATATGTTGTCTTTGACAAGTGGAAAGATATTGCAGGCCAAAGAAATGCTCCTTTAAAAAATAAACTATTTGTTAAAGTCTTATGGAGGAAGACATGTTGTAGAAGATCATAAGCAACTTTGCCTCATAAAATGTGAGACACAGTGGAAGAAACAAAATATCCCTTGCTAAGGGATCCCACTAAGTAAAATCATCCCAGGGACATTTAAGAATGGAACTAGGAAGAAGATAAAAAACAGTGAAAGGTCCACTGAGTCATTGACTTTGGGGCTCAGCAACCTTTTAAGAGAATCTTTTAATAATTTCAAAACATCTATATTGCTTTGTTTTGAACCATCACACAACTGGAAACAAGTACCATGGACTTCATAATTTCTTATCTGCCCAAATTCTGAGATACTATGTTCTTGAAATTCCCATCAGTGTACAGAGTGTACACTTTGCTGCTGAAATTCCATTTATTAGACTTAATTTCATAATGTTTTTAACCCATTTTTCACACCTTTGGTTCAGAATGGCATGTCTCTCCAGCAATTTAAGTGCCTGATACAAAATCCAAAGTGTAAAATCCTCTTTTTTTTCCTCTTGCTGCTGCTACTCCTATTGGATGTTCTTTTTTTTTCTTTTTTCTTTTCTTTTTTTTTTTAAACAAAGCTGCAATTCAATCTCTATTATGCCATAAAAAGAGGGAAGCCACTCTTTGAAAAGGACTGCTGGGAAAACTGGAGGGGAGTGTGGCAGAGACTGAACATGGACCAGGATCTTGCACCAAAATGGGGTCAAAATGGGTTCATGATTTAGATATTAAGGCTGATACTATGGGCAAACTGGGAGAGCAAGGAATAGTTTACCTATCAGATCTATGGATAACAGAAGAATTCATGACCAAACAGGAAATAGAGAACATTACAAAAAGCAAAATGGATAACTTTGATTACATTAAATTGAGGGGTTTTGCACAAAAAAAAGCCAATGCAACTAAAATTAGAAGGAAGGTAGAAAATTGGGAAAGAATTTTTACAAATGGGGGCCTCATTTCTAAAATATATAGAGAATTAAGTCAGATTTGTAAGAATGCAAATCATTCCCCAATTGATAAATGGTCAAGGGATATGAATGGGCAGTTCTCAGATGAGGAAATTTGAGCCATCTGTGGTCATATGAAAAAATGCTCTAAATCACTATTGATTGGAGAGATGCAGATTGAGACGACTCTGGAGTGCCATGTCATACCTATCAGATTGGCCAACATGACAAAACAGGAAAATGATAAATGTTGGAGAAGATGTGGGAAAATTGGAACACTAATGCATTGTTGGTGGAGTTGTAAAATGATCCAGCCATTTTGGAGAGCAATTTGGAACTATGCTCAAAGGGCTATAAAAATGTGCATACCTTTTGACCCAGCAGTGGCACTTCTGGGGCTGTGTCCCAGGGAGATCATGCAGATGGGAAGAGGACCCACAAGTACAAAAATATTCATAGCAGCTCTTTTTGTGGTGGCAGGGAGTTGGGGGTTGGGAGGATGCTCATCAGTTGGGGAATGGCTTGGCAAGTTGTGGTGTGTGAATGTGGTGGAATACTATTGTGCTGTAGGAGGTGGTGAGCAGGCTGACTTGGAGGGGTGGCCTGGAAGGACTTGTATGATCTGGTGCTAGGTGGGGTGAGCAGAGCCAGGAGGGTATTGTACACAGTGATGGCCATGTTGAGTGATGACGAATGTTGATAAACTCAACCCTTCCCAGCAATGCGGGGATCTAAGGCATCTCCGGGGCCTTGTGAGGGAAGGTGCTGTCCACATGCAGGGAAGGAACTATGAGGTTTGGGTGGGGATCAGGCGATGCTGTTTGCTATTTTTTTTCTCTTCTGTTGAGTTTTGTTTCCTCTTTCTTGTGGTTCCTTCTATTGGTTCTGATTTTTACTTGTGGCATCACTGATGTGAAGATGTGTTTAGTGGGAGTATGTGTGTATGGCCTATATCAGATTGCGTGCTGTCTTGGGGAGGGTGGTGGGGGGGATGGGAGAGAAGAATTTTCAACTCAGAAGCATATGGAAGTGATTGTAAAGAAGAAAAAAAGATCCCCTACATAATATCAATAGAATAGTTGTCAATGTTTACAAGTGATTTTATATGAAAAAATCTACACATGGACAGAAGACACCGTTGGTGAAGCTCTGAGGAGGAAATAGGTAGGCATTTATAATGATATTTTCTAGCATACCATATTTTTAGGCAGTATAGAGAACTAAAAGATCCCATTGTATTTATTGTTTATTATTTTTAAAAAGCGTTTGATTAGCTAAAGTGAAATATTGCTTTACAGTCTCTTAGTTATATTCAAGCCTCCTCCAACACGGTGTAAAAATGTGTCAAAATAATTCAAGATTCATTGAGAAAGATAACGACAGAGGTCACTTTGTAGCATGGAGCCCTGCACAGACTAATTGGACGTAGCTGATGTCTTGGTTTATTCTTTGTCTCTAGTGAACTACATTTTTTCTCCTTCTTTATATTGTTTTCTGTATTATAACTCATGACTCTGAATTAGAAAAAAGAGGGATATATTAGGAAATGAAGATGGTGGAAAAAACAAGTGCAGCAGCTGCGTTGCTATGAAGATCAGAGACTTTCAAACAGATTCTATCCCAGGAGGCACCAGTTGATGACATTTTAAAATTTGGATTTCTGGGAGTGTTGGTGGGGGTGGTAACTTCTGGGAAAGAAGAACTGGAAAGAGTTAGTTTAAGAGTTGAAGAATTGGAGTTTGCTGATATCTTAATATAGAATGAGGGAGGTTGGAGATCTTAGGGTGCAGTAAGAGGGGGAGGGCAAAGATTTGGAACAAGAGGAAAGCTAGAATAGAGAAAGAAAAGTTACACTGAGGAGAAAGAATACTAGTAATAGAAGGATCAGTAAGAGGGCTTGGAAATAAGTCAGTTTCTACCAGGTTATTTCATGGAAGTGAATGAAACACCACATCAGTAAAACCAGTAGGCTTTTCATAAGATTCTTCTCAGGATTGAGCAGAACCATATATTGGTGAGCAGGGAAGGAAGCTGACAGCCTGGACTTGATATGCAAGTCAAGGTTGGGGAACCAGTTCTGATTCTTTTTGAGCAGGGGTTCCTTAGAATTTGGCAGCTAATTGATATTCAAATTAATTTCTTATAGGAAAATGGGCTTTTGGACAAGTTACTCAAAATATTTGGATTTCCTTGGAGCTTTTTTTTTTTCATTTAGAAGGATGGGAGGCTTTTATTTAGTGCATTTAGTGCATTAGTAGTTCTTGAGTTTGATAGCTTGTTCTCCATCCTAAGACAATTTGTACAGGCCAGGGTCATGTAATGCACCAACATGCTGACAAAATGATCATCTGAAATTTCTTTTTAACAATTTAAAAGACTATAGTCTCTGTGCTACTATTGTTATCCTTCCACTGGACAGAAAGAAGTGAGTCCTGGAAGACGTCTTAAAGCAATGCTTGGTGAGTTAAGTCCATAAAAATAAAGGTGTTAAACAGGCAACACTTCTAATGGGGCCTGAACCAGATTAAGATATAATTGGGAAATATTTAACAAATCAAATAAAAGTTCAAATAGAACAAAGCTAATAATAATATGTAACCAATAGGGCTTCTTATGTAAGGTTTAATGACCCCCCCCTTTCTATTTCAGTTTTTTACTACAGCTTTAGACTATGAGCTATTAGAGGGCAAGGACTGTTTTTTGTTTGTTTTTACCTTTATTTGTTTCTAGTATTTAGTGCTATACCTGGCACATAATAGGTCCTTAATAAATACTTTCTGACTGACATAGGGGAATCATCTCCCACAAGAAGACATCTTCCTTTTTCTTTGTCTCTCTACTGAGCATAATCCTTCAGGGGAAAAAAGGATATTCCATGAAATAGAGGACTTTCAAGCATTCTTGGTGAAAAGACCAGAGCTGAATAGAAAATTTGACTTTCCAATACAAGACTTAAGAGAAGCATGAAAAGGTAAACAGAAAAGAGAAATCATGAGGGGCTTATTAAAGTTGAACTGTTTACATTCCTATATGGAAAGATGATATTTGTAACTCATGAGGCCTTTGTCAGTATTAGGGTAGTTGGAGGGAAGATATATACATATAGACAGAGGGCACAGGGTAAGCTGAATACAAAGGGATGATATCTAAAAAATAAAATTAAGGGGTGAGAGAGGATTGTACTGGGAAAAGGAAAAAGGGAGAGGTAGAATGGGGTAAATTATCTCACATAAAAGAGGGAAGAAAAGACATTTACCATGGAGGGTAAAAGGGAGGAGGTGAGAGGGAATGAATTAATGTTATTCTCATTGGATTTGGCTAAGGAGGGAATAACATACACACTCAGTCGGGTAGAAAAATCTATCTTACCCAATAGGAAAATAGGGGAGAGGGGATAAGAAAGGGAGGATTGATAGAATGGAGGACAGATTGGGGGAATGGGTAACCAGAAGCAAACCCTTTTGAGGAGGGACAGGGTCAAAGGAGAGAATAGAATAAATTGGGATGGGATAGGATAAAGAAATGTTTTTCACAACATGGTTATGATAGAAGTACTTTACATGACTACACATGTATAACCTGTATCAAGTTGCTTGCCTTCTCAGCGTGGGTGTGTGTGGAAGGAGGAAGGGAGAGAATCTGGAATTCAAAGTTTTAAAAACAAATGTTGAAAATTGTTTTTACATGCAACTGGCAAATAAGATATACGGGTGATAGGGTACTGAAATCTATCCTGTCCTACGGGAAACTAAAAGGGTAAAAGAAGGGGGGTGATAGAAGGGAGGGCAGATTAGAGGAAGGGATATTAAGAATGCATGCCATATTGGGGTGGGGGGGGGAAGGGCTAGATGGGGAGAAAATTTGGAACTCAAAATCTTGTGGAAGTACATATTGAATCTAAAAATAAATTAATTAATTTTTAAAAATTCTCACATTCACACATAAATGTAAATGGCACACATTTTCACCCTTTTCTGCTTGGGAAAAAAATTACATGACTATTTACATTTAGTTTTAATATCCATTTGGAGTTTATTGTAGAATGTAGTCTACAATGCCATCCTAAATTTTCTTTCCACTTTTGTTAGAAGTTTTTATTAAATAGGTAATCCTTCCTGCCCAAGGTATATGCTTTTAATTATGCTAGAATAATTGTGAAGTCAACAGCAAATAATAATATTTCATTATCTATGATGTTTTTATGCGTAATGTAATTTCCACGTTTGTCTCCCTTCCACAAAGTCTCATTTCTCCACACCACCTTAGAGACACAAAGATAGACATACTCTTGACCTTGCTACAAATGTACCACCTCCACATTCAAGAACTCTGAAATTCCTTTATTTGATGATAATCTATTAGTTTGCCAACTCTCTATCTGCCTTCCTGTACCAAACCCTACTGTTTGTCCATACCATGACCTCTAATCCCTTGATCCCTCAGTTGTCTTCTAGTCATCACACTTGCACTAGACACTCTCTTCTTTTTTCCCCATTTTGATGACTTAGTATATCAATTCAACTTTCTGTTGTCCTCTTCTCTTGAGCCTTTGACCCTTTATCTTAACACTTGTCACACTCCACAAAGCCTCAGCTTTAAATCATTCCCACCATTTCTGACTTTCATTCCCACATTTTGCTGCTAAAAGAAGGTGGGGGAAATAATGCAGCTAGTCTATCATAAATTTATATTACACAGCTGCTAGACAATTCGACATCTTCCTTATCAACTCATTATCCTACTCTCTAAAATGGCTCTTCAAAAAGTTTTCATCCTTGCTCAAAACTTCTCTTTACCCTACTACATCAGCAATGAACTTTTCCTCATATTTCCAAAAAAATTGAGGCCATTTGCTATTAACTTCCTTTTCTCCTCCTTCCTCATGCCATATCACTCAGATGCCTCCTGCTACTATTTCCTCATTCACCCCTGTCTTGTACAAAGAGGTAGCCCTTCTCCTTGTCAATGCATACCCCTCTATCTGCACAATTGTTCTCATTCCATTCCTTCTTCCTTAGATTGTCCTCTCTGTAATTCCCACTCTCAAGTATTTTCAATCTCTCCCTTTCTGCTGGCTCCTTCTGATAAAGATACCTATGTCTCCCTGATTCTCAAAAATACTGTTCACTTGATTCTCCCAAGGATCACTAGCTATTGTTCTATATCTCTTCAACTATTTGTGACTAAACTCCTTGAGAAGGATGTCTATAGTAGGCGACTCCACCTCTTCTCTTCTTCCTCTCTTCTGAAATCCTTGCAATCAATTTTCTGACCTCATATCTGGACTCAATCTACTCTCCCTAAAGTCACCAATGGTCTCCTGATTGCAAAATCCAATGACTTTTTCTCAATTCTCATTTTTCTTGACATTTCTGCAACATTTGGCACTAGTAATCAGCCTTTTCTCTTTGATAATCTATTCTTTCTAATTTTTGGGAAACCACTCTCTCTAGGTTCTTATCCAACATATTTGACCACTCTCTCTCAATTTAATTTGCTGGATCTTCATCTCAGTCATATCCACTAATAGTGAGTATCTGACTGGGTTCTGTCTTAGATCCCCTTCTCTTCTTCCTCTATAATACTCTCCTTAGTCATCTTATCAGCTCCCAAGAATTTAATTGTCATCTCTATCTTGATGATTCTCCTATCTACCTATTCAGCCCTAACCTCTTTACTGACCTCTAGTCTTGCACCTCAAACTGCCTTTCAGATATCTTGAATTGAATGTCCAGGAGGCATCTTAAATTCAACATGCCCATAACTGTACTCATTATCTTTTACCTTAAACCTCCTCCCTCTCCAAACTTCTTTAGCACTGTTTGGGTGCCACAATCATTCCATTCATCCAAGAATGGAAACTAGGCCTAATTTTCATTCTTTGCTATTTTTTTCCCTAATTTAGTATTTTGTTTCCCCCACTTACATGTAAAAACAATTTTCAACATTGGTTTTCAAAATTTTGAGTCAAAAATTCTCTCCCATTCTTTCTCCCACCCCACTCCCCATTGAGAAGGCAGGCAATCTGGTATAGGGTATACATATATTGTCATGCAAAATATTTCCATAACAGTCATGTTGTGAAAGAAGACATAGACCAAAAAAACATAAATCTCAAGAAAGCCAAAAAAAAAAGTATGCTTCAATGCATTTTCAGACACCCACAGTTCTTTCTTTGGGGATGGATAGGATTTTTCATCCTAAGTCCTTCATAGCTGTCTTGGATCATTGTATTGCTAAGAATAGCTAAGTCATTCATAGCTAATCATCTTATAATTTTCTTGTTGCTTTGCACATAGTACATTTCATTTTCCATGAGCTCATGAAAGTCTCTCCAGGTTTTTCTGAGAGCATCTCACTCATCATTTTTATAGCACAATAGTGTTCCATCATAATCACATACCACAATTTGTTTAGCCATTCCCCATTTGATATGCATCCCCTCAATTTCTAATTCTTTGCCACCAGAAAAGAGCTGCTATAAAAATTTGTGTACATATAGGTCCTTTTTCCTTTTGTTTTGGATACAGACTTAGTACTGGTATTGTTCAGGTTGTATTTGTCCTTCATTGGAGAAGCAGACCATGACATCAGGGAGATGATGACATGACTTGCAATTGTCTTTGTTTTGAGTGAGGGAGAGCTGTGCAAGGTCACCAGCCTCACTTTGTCCTCCTGAGCCATCTCAGTCCAGTGGCCAGATATTCATCAGGACAACCGGAGATAGCTCAGGACACAATGGGAGATCTTGGCCTTTTAAACTAAAGTTTTTCACTTTAGGTTCTCATTTTGAGTCAGGCAATGCTCATTTAGTGAATAGACCTCTTGAAGAAGTGAGTCAAGGGATGGCCCCTTTAATAAAAAAAAAAATTCAAAGTAGAAGCAAAATACCCTCAAGGTTCCTGGACAAAAGAGAAACATTTACTATTTACATTCACTCTGAGCCAGGAGGGCCCAAAAAATAGTCATTAAATGGTGCTTGGGCAGGGACATTTGTTGTTCGATCTGTGAGGTCCAGAGTTAATTGAGTTTAAGGCTTAGTCTTTGAGAAAGAAATCTAGCCCGAGTTAAGTAGGCAGCTGTTGGCCATCAAAATTTACCTTCCATTGGGCAGAACACCCTCAGGTAAGGGGAGGGAAAGAGAGGGGAGGAGAGGAGAGAAAAGAGAAGACAAGAGGAGAGGGGAGAAGAGGAGAGGAGAGGAGAGGAGAGGAGAGGAGAGGGGAGCAGTAAGTAATACAAAGTTACAATGACAGCATAACAGTCCCTCTCCTCAAAAAGTTTCCATTCTATTGGAGGATATTTAAAAAAAATAGATAATTAAATGTAAGATAATTTGAGAAAGGAAAGAACACTCGCAACTAGGTGATCAAGAAAAACAAATGGCCTTTGAGCTAAACCTTAAGGAAAACTAAGGATTCTGAGACAATTGTTATTTCAGGCATAAGGGTGAGTTTCTATTTAGATATATGGGGCCAGAAGACAAAAGGACAAGTTCTAGGAAGAGGATGTGGGATAGTTTGGCTGGTACACTGAGTGCACATAGGGGTGCAACGTGAAAAAAAATATGGAAAAGTTGGCTGTAAAACTAAAAAGAGCCTAAGAATTACATGCAAGAGAGCCACGGTATACTATTGAGCAGAGTATTTCATATGAAAATTATCTTGTCAGCTATGTGAAAGATTGACCGGAAAAGAGAAAAACTGGTAAGAGGGTCAAGGCAGGACATGATCTGAGGAAGAGAAAACAACCTCCTTTTGAACCATGAAAGCAAAGTACTCATTTCAAGGGGAGAGGTGAGGCATAGTACAAAATTTGGCTAGAATAAAACAAATGCAGGGAAACAATGTTAGAATAGGATGTAAATTTGGGCTTGTTTGATTTTATGGAGGACCACATCCTATGCTTTGTGTCTGTAATTTCAAAATAAGTAGTTGAAAAGGAAATTAATTTAGAACATCAACTTGTTTTGTCCACGAGGCCAAAACATGTTTAACTGATTTTTCATCTACTGAACTGACCAGTTTTATTTGTTGTACTGTGACTGCATTTCTTCAGCAATAGAAACAGCCTAACATTTCTACTTTTCACTCTGAAGAAGTGTTTTTCTTTCCTATTAAATTTTTTATCTCCTTTTGAAAAAGTGTCTAGTAGATTTTTTTTTGTATTGATGTGAAGGATTCATTTAGAATGCAGAAATGCTATATCCATTCAAAAACAATAATGGTTCAAGTGGTAACCAGATGAAGAGCTGATTACAACTAAATCAATTAAAAAGCTTCCTTTATGTTTGCTGGTTCAGTGATGGTGCATTGGCAGTAGATTTAAGAGACTTATTTTATGCAAAAGACTGTTGGATGATAACCTCATAATTGATAGCTGATGAAAGAGTGAGTGCCAAAATTTCTAAATGCCTGCTGAGCCTATATTAACATGAAGCACTGACTGAAAGTCAATTTCAAAATTTCTACCACAACAAAAATGATCCTGTCTCAGAACTATAGACTATAGAATAACTATAATTTGAAAGATTACAATGAGGGACAAGAATTTAAAAGTTTGAGGGTTATCAGCAACCATCTAGCCCAATTCATATATGTGAAGGAAGCCCTACTAAGATTCAAATAGTTGTTTAGTCTGAGTTTAAAGATCTCCAGGTAGGAGACTCCACCACCTCCTGAAGCAATCTATTATACTTTTGGAGAGCTGTAAATGTTACAGAGCCTTTCCTTGAAACCAAATCTAAATGTACTCCTCCTCTCTCCTCTAACTTTCACCTGCTTCTGCCCTTTGGGGCCAAACATAACAAATCTAATCCCTCTTCCACATGATATCACTTCAAATACTTGAACATAGCTCCCATTCATCTCATGCTGCATTTCATGCTGAATCATTTTTTTTCTTCCAGGCTAAACACACACCAGCCTTTCAATTGGTCTTCATATGTAATCATAAAAAAAAAAAAAACTATATTGAACCAAAGAACTATAAAGTTCAAAAACACAAGGATAGGAGGAATAAAATGCCTCATAATATCTTCGAATGAAATTTCAAATAAAAACACAGAATGGGCACAAGTTCAACCAGGGTTAAAATGATTTTATAAGTGAAATAAGAGTGCTTGGAGAGAGAATTAGAAAAGAAATGAGAACTATGAAGGAAAGACTTAGAGAATTAAAAGACTTAATTTTAATTGTACTTGAGTACAAAACTTTAACCAAGCAAGAAATTCCTTGAAAATCAGAATGGACAAATTGAAGTTGATGTATTCTACAAAACAAAAAAAATACTTTTTTATGTCAAAAACTAGAACAAAATGAAAGTGATTTCATATTAAAAAACAAAGCTGTAAAACAGAACAAAGAGAGACGATTTAAGTATCATTAGATCAACTGAAAGCCATGACTAGATATAAGACGTGAGATTCAAACCCAAATCTCTCTGATTTCAAGGCTAGTACTATGTTTGCTATTCCATGTTTTCTCTGTGAAAAATAGAGCTCAAAATAAATGCTTATTGACAAATGTTTTTTTTCTTTTTAAAGAACTGAATGTTAGAAATCTTTGGTTGAGAAATGTAAATCTTAATAACATCACTATGGGCAGGCATGGTTTTTCATAGTAATTGCACAATAATGTGTAGCATAAGACATGCTAAGGAAAGAGAGTATTCTCACACCTATTTTCCAATAATCACTGAAGGTTCTGCCATCAGTCAACATCAGGACAACCAGAAATAGATAATTGTGGTGACATGATTGGGATATAATAAGAACTTCAACAAAAAAAGGTGTTATTTTCAATCACGTCACCCTGAATTTTTGTCATGCAACCTAGCTTTTCAGATGGAGAAACTTGTAGAACACACTTAGGATCAATTGAGACTAGAAGGGAGATTAGTGGTCTAAAAGGTAATCCTACCTAGATTGAGTGATGGCAATTTAAAAAAAGATGAGTGGGTCAAAGGACAATTCACAGAAACAATAATTCAATGAAGATAATTACATCAATGAGCCAACATACCAAAAAAGTGGGATATAGCTAAAGAACTACTTGAGGGAAAATTTATATCACTAAACATAACAATGAAAGAGAGAAAGAGCACATTGACATATTAAGCATACAACTAAAAAAGAAAAAAAGGAGCTCAGAAAAGCAACAATATGTGAAGGGGGCCTAGCAGTACCGGATCTCAAACTATATCACAAAGTGGTCATCATCAAAACAATTTAGCATTGGATAAGAAATAGTGGCTGAGCAATGGAATAGATTATGTATAAAATATACAGAAGCAAATGAGCATATTAAGCTAGAGTTTGATAAACACCAAGATCCAAGTATTGGGGCAAGAATTCACTATTTGACAAACCTGCTGGAAAATCTAAAATGTAATCTGGCAGAAACTAGGCATAGACTGACATTTCATACCATATACCAAGATTAATTCAAAACAGGTACATCATTTCAACAGAAACAGTGATGATATAAGCAAATTAGGGGAGCATGAAAGAAATTACTGGTCAGATATATGGATAGGAGAAGACTTCATGACCACTAAGAGACAGAGATATTTCCAGGGGGTAAAATGGAGAATTCTGATTACATAAAATTAAAAAAGGTTTTGCACAAACAAAACTGAAGATTAGAAGTAAAGCAGAAGACTGAAAAAAAAAGTCGCAGTGTTACTCTGATAAAGGTTTCACTTCTCAGATAGAAAATTGAGCCAAATTTATAAAAACAAGAGGCATTCTCCAAATGGTGAATGATCAAGGCATTTTTCGGAGTGTATTAAAATTGTATCTTATTCTGTTTTCCTTGACCACAACCACACACCCCCTTCTAGTCAGTATAATAAGAAAGTTTATAAGCAGCCAATATCAAGAAGCAATAGCAGGAAAGAAAATTGCAATAAGGAACCTGCAAGTCATGTTCAAACAGTCCCAAAGATCAAAGGAGTACAATTTACAAATCATATCATATATTAACTGAAATTCACATCCTAGTAATATATGCTGAATCAGGGGAAGTCATCTAGATGTCATTGTCAAGATTTGTGGTTCTAGCATATGTAAATTCCAGACAAATTAGAGCCTTCCAGAATTCCAGACCTGCAGCGCATCAAAAAGGTGCTAATAATTTTGAGGTCACTATGACTAATGAGTTCATTACCAAGGGGTCAAGCTGTTGGAGATGAGGCTCTCCCTACTTAGCTAGGGTGTCTTTGAGCCAACTGAGAATATAGTCAGTAACTATTTATTCTCTGATAGATGAACCAAAATAGCACAGGGAGAAATATATCTAGCTTGGTTAGAATATAATTTCCTTGATGAAAGGTAATGGCTCTCTTTCTGTTTTTGTATCCTTAGCACCTTGCAACAGTGTTTAGAATATAGATAGCACTTCACAAATACCTATTGATTGAATGACATGGAATATCAGGTTGAATTTTTCAATGGGAGATTTTGAATAGAAGATACAAGAAATCTCTATATGGTATCCCTTGGATAAAATCCATAGCATAATAATTTTTTTGACCTAAATGTGTTATATACATACTGATTCATAAGCTGAACATTGTGGGGAGAAAAGCAAAAGCCTTTTCTGAAAAAAAAAAACCTCATATTGTGCATTATACAACTTGTATTTGCAGTGGTGAATTCTCAGTTGGCTGCCACTCAAGGAAACTGAGGCACAGTGAAAAACTTTTGTTTTGCTTTTTTCCTTTAGTGAAGATGCAAAGTAGTCACAGATATTTAGTGTTGTTTGTCTTTCTCTGACACCAGGATGATGATACACAGAATATTTGTTCATGAGGTCACCTCCATTGACCTGTCAAATGAAGCACAAGATTACTCTATGCTCCTTCTAAAGGGCTTAATTTATTCATGCACAGGAAGAAAAAGGAGAATTGGTAGAAAATATCCAATGATATTACTGTGCCATAAGTATACCAGTTGGAGTCCTGAGCAAACAGTCAAGATGAATTGGATTTGACTTCTACTCCTGACTAACTGTAAAATGATAAGCAATCACTTTCCCTTCTCTGTGCCTCAGTTTCCACAAATGCAAGATGGAAGTAACATTATTGGTTATAACTCCCTCACAATGTTGTTATGTGACTGAATTAAATAATGAATATAAAGTGTTTTCCTGACTTTAAAGAACTATATAAATATCAGCTGTTATTGTTGTTTTTGAAACATTTGATCTGCATTTGTAGACTTAGTGTTTTCTGTTTGTACTGTTTAATAAGTTTTTTTTTTTTATGGACAGCTCAATTTTCTCAAGGAATGGCAAAATGTCCTAAAGGGTTTCTTTTTTAAATCATGCTTCCTCTTATCTGATAGCCATTTAGGGAGATTTCTAATTTGCACAGTGCTTAATTACATATTAAAATCTATTCTATTTTGAAAGTGCACATTTCAGCTTTCATTTTAAAATAATCTTATTTTTACTGATGTATTTAATTTTCTTTCATTTCTGAGTATGTCTCCCCAACCTGCCCTACACATAGAGCTACATCTTCCCTTTTAATAAAGATTAAAATTTTAAAAAGGAGAAGAAAATTAATTCAGCAAATGACGAAGCCATCAACCATGTGTGACAGTACATATGTATTCCATACTCACAGTCAGCATCCTCTGCAATGGAGGGAAGGAGGTATATTTGTTCAACATTTTTTTTTTCTGGGACCAAATTTCATTATTATAACCACATAGCATTCAGTTATAATGTTTCTGTAATATTTGCACTGCTGTAGTTTTTGCCTATGTAGATCAGTTTACATATATTCCCTGCTACTATGAATTCTATATCTATTTCTATAGTCTTATAGCATAGTCATAGCCATTATAATGGGTATCCCAAAAGACTTAGTGGAAGTTTGAACTACTGAATTTTAAAACCACACCAAGACTTTTGAGAAACCCTTGCATTCATGTACCACAATTTGTTTAGTTTTTCTCTGTTGTGTGGGCATCTGTGTTATTTCCCATTATTGCCTACTGGAAAATGGAGATTTTGGTGTATGAAGTAACTTTCTGTCATTGGAAGCCTTGGAGTATGTGCCTAGAAGGAAAATCTTTGGGTCAAAGGCTATAACTAGTCTCATCATTTTTTATTAATATAATTATAAATTCATTTCTTAGAAGGTTTGAAAAACTCATATTTACACCAAGAGTATACTGGCATGCCTGTCTTCATGTAGCATCTCTAATATCATCTAATTCCTTTTTGCTAATTTGATTTCTGTGATATAGCACAAATATTATTTGTATTTAAACTACTTCTATTAGTGATCTGGTGCAATTTTTTTTTTTAGTTTTTATTAATTAATTTATTTTTAGTTTTGAACATTTGCTTCCACAAGATTTTGAATTTCAAATTTTCTCCCCATCTCAACCCTCCCCCCCACCCCAAGATACCATGCATTCTGAATACCCCTTTCCCTAATCTGCCCTTCCTTATATTACACCCCCCCCCTTCTCTTATCTCCTTCCCCTTCTATTTTCCTGTAGGGCAGGATAGATTTCTATACCCCATTGCCTGTATATCTTATTTCCTATTTGCATGTGAAAACAAATTTTAACATTTGTTTTTAAACCTTTGGGTTCCAAATTCTCTCCCTCCCTCCCTCCCTCACCACCTACCCTCATTGAAAAGGCAAACAACTCAATGCAGTTTATACATACATAGTCATGCAAAACACTCCCATAGTAGTCATGTTGTGAAAAACTAACTATATTTCCCTTCATCCTATCCTGCCACCTGTTTATTCTATACTTTCTTTTAACCCTGTCCCTCCTCAGAAATGTTTGCTTCCAATTGCCCCTTACCCCAATCTGCCCCCCCTTCTATTACCCCACTCATCTCCTTCACCCCTATTTTCCTGTAGGGTAAAAGATTTCCATTGCCAATTGAATGTGTATGTTATTCCCTCCTTAAGTCAAATCCAGTAAGAATAAGATTCACTCATTCCCTCTCATCTTCCCCCACGTCCCCTCCAGTGTAAAAGCTTTTTCTTGCCTCTGTTACATAAGATAATTTACGCCATTCTACCTCTCCCAATGCAATCCTCTCTCATCCCTTCATTTTATTATCCAGATATCATCGTTTCATCTTCAACTCACCTTGTGACCTCTTTATATATATATATATATATATATATATGTGTGTGTGTGTGTGTGTATGTGTATATACATACATACATACATATAATTGTTTTCCTTCTAACTATCCTGATACTGACAAAGGTCTCATGAGTTACAAATATCATCTTTCCATGTAGGAATATAAATAGTTCAACTTTAATAAGTCCCTTATGATTTCTTTTTCCTGTTTACCTTTTTATGCTTCTCTTGATTCTTGTATTTGAAAGTCAAATTTTCTATTCAGCTCCAGTCTTTTCATCAAGAATCCTTGAAAGTCTTTTATTTCACTGAATATCCATTTTTCCCCTTGAAGGATTATACTCAGTTTCAATGGGTAGGTGATTCTTGGCTGTAATCCTATCTCCTTTGACCTCCAGAATATTATATTCCAAGCCCTCTGGTCCCTTAATGTAGAAGCTGCTAAATCTTGTGTTACCCTGATTGTGTTTCTACACTACCTGAATTGTTTCTTTCCGGATGCTTGCAATACTTTCTCCTTGACCTGGGAACTCTGGAATTTGGCTACAATATTCCTAGGGGTTTTCCTTTGGCAATCTCTTTCAGGAGGTGATTGGTGGATTCTTTCCATTTCTATTTTGTCCCCTGGTTCTAGAATATCAGGGCAGTTTTCCTTGATAATTTCTTGAAAGATGATGTGTAGGTTCTTTATTTGATCATGGCTTTCAAGTAAGTCTAATAATTTTTAAATTATCTCTCCTGGATCTATTTTTCAGATCAGTTGTGTTTCTAATGAGATATTTCACATTCTTTTCTATTTTTTTCATTCTTTTCATTTTGTTTTACAATGTCTTGATTTCTCATAGTGTCATTAGCTTCCATTTGTTCCATTCTAATTTTTAGTTTTGGATTTCCTTTTCCATTTAGCCAATTTTTGCCTTTTAAGGTATTCTTCTCCTCATTGGCTTTTTGGATCTCTTTTGCCATTTGGGTTAGTCTATTTTTTAAGATGTTATTTTCTTCAGTATTTTTTTGAGTCCTTTAGCAAGCTGTTGACTTGTTTTTCATGATTTTCTTACATCACTCTCATTTCTCTTCCCAGTTTTTCCTCTACTTCTCTTACTTGCTTCTCAAAATCTTGTTTTTTAGCTCTTCCATGGCCTGGGACTGATTCATATTTTTCTTATATCTACAAATAAATTATGTTATTATTTTTGTCTAGCTATATAAAATACTCCCTTAGCAGTTTCATTGGTATAAAATACTATTAATTAACTTTATATCATCATTTGTATTATACTAGAGTGGTTCAAGTATAAGAATTTGTTGCCTTTTTCAATTATTTGAAGTATTCTTTATTCTTAAAATATTATTTTGGAACTATTTATACAATTTTATCACTATCTCTGGAACAATGCCCTTAATACACCAACAAACACATGCATAATAACACTCCCGCACACATACCTTCAGGTTGGGGTCCAGAGAAGTGTGGTTGCTATTTAGTCTCAGGGTTCTAGTATTAACATTAATGCTCTAGTTTTGCAGTACTATTGTGCAAAAGCTGCACCAGTGTGACTCCCATTAATAATGAGTCAGTTAAATTACTTAACCTTTAGGGAAAAAAATTACTAATAAGAAATAGAAAGAATATGTAATAGAAAAAAATATCACCCTCACAAAAGCCTAGGACACTATCTTCAACAAATACACATACAAGAGTGGATTGAATCTTATACCACAATAGTAGTGAGTCATACATATAGGGAACACATGTGCAAAGGTTTGATTTATAACCCCTGGCAAGAGTTGGCTTGGATGTCCTTTATTGCACGCTTAAGCAACATTCTTTTCCAATAGGAGTCATTCTCCTTTAAGCTGTCTCCCTTTTAAGTGACTGTCTACTGTATTCATTTGTGCTCAGTGTTTCACTCTGCTCCTATATATATATGTTTTCCCCAATGAACTGAATCTAACGTCAGCTGAATAAACTGTCTGCTACTGGTTCGATCTTCCAAGATCATGGCAAATGGAATAGTGAAAGAAAAAGAGAGAGAGAGAATTTGTGTGTGTGAGAGAGACTGACAGACAGACAGACAGACACATTCCCACAAGAGTGATTTCCTCTAATTGGCCTGATTTTTATTCTAAAATTCCAAATCCAGAATACTCCATTATTGGACTCACTTGCCACTTGACTGACTTCTGTATTTATGCATAGGCCCAGAGGGCTGATTCTCTCAGCTGAACACAAGACCTTTTCTGTGTGGTAGCATATAACTTTATTCAATGGACAAAGTCCTACAATCTTTTCAAATAGATTAAAGGAAAGGACCCATGTGTACAAAAATATTTATAGCAGCTCTTTTTGTGGTGGCAAAGAATTGGAAATTGAGGGGATGCCCATCAATTGGGGAATGGCTGAACAAGTTGTGGTTTATGAATGTAATGGAATACTATTGTGGTATAAGAAATAAGCAAGCAGACTTCAGAAAAACCTTGAAAAGACTTATATGACCTTATGCTGAGTGAAATGAGCAGAACCAGGAGAACATTGTACATAATAATAGCCACATTGTGCCATGACTAACTTTCATAGACTTGGCTCTTCACAGCAATGCAAGAATCTAAGACAACTCCAAAAGATTCATGATGGAAATTGCTATCCACACCCAGAGAAAGAAATATGGAGTCTGAATGCAGATGGAAGCATACTATTTGCTCTCCTTTCCCTTTGTTGTTTTGTTTTACTGCTTCATTCTTGTGGTTCCTCCCATTAGTTCTAATTGTTCTTTACATCATGACCAACGGGAAAATATGCTTAACATGAATGTATATAGAGAGCCTATATTGGATTGTGTGCCCTCTTGGAGGGAGGGGGGAAGAAATGGGAAGGGGAGAAAATTTAAAACTCAAAATCTTATGGAAGTGAATATTGAAAATTAAAAATAAATAAATTAAAAAGAAAAGAAAAGGAAATGTACAGAAGAGAACAGAAGGCCAGTATGAAACACAAACAGGATAGCTTTGAAAATAAAGCCATTGAATTAATTATTAAAAAAAAACAACTAGATTAAAGGGTTCTTCAAATATTGTGGTAACATTGTAGGAAAATTCCTTACATCTATCTAGTTTATCTGTTGATTTAATTATTGATTTAAATGAGATATCTGTCTTCTGTAGTGAATTCTTATTACTGAAACAGCTGGAATGATAAGTAAAGTCTTTATGTAAAAATGTTGCTTGAGCTAATTTTTTTAAAGAAAAAGAGGGATTCTCATTAAAAAAGTGGTGAAGAGGGAATAATTCTGGATACGGGGAAAGAGACTGTAAAGGCACAGAAATGGGTGGAATGTTATGCGTGGAAAAGGAACAATGTATAACAAAGTTGGAAATAAAGTTTGGGTGAAGAACCTTCAAAGTTCAACAGGTAAATTTATATTTTATCATAAAAATAAAGAACCACTGAAGTGTAATGAGTAGAAGAGTGATACTGGTAAACTTTTGTTCCATGAAAATTAAGTAATCAGATATGTGGAGGATGGATTAGAATAGGAAGAGACTTGAGGTTGGGAGATCAATTAGGGAACTATTGCAATATTCCAGATAGGAGATGAAATAGGCTTGATCTAAGATAGTGGTCTTATGAGTAAAGATAAAGGTATATATGTTATTATGGAAGTAGAAATTACAAGAGTTGGCAAATGAATGGATATATAAGGAAAATGGAGTGTCAGGAGGAGTGCCAGTTGCAAACTAGCATGAGTGAAAGGATATAGCCCTAGAATTCATTGTTGGAACTTAAGTTACTCCACAGAAGATCCATAAAAGCCAATCAATTCAAAAACAAAACAAAGGAAATCCAAATAAAGTATTTTTTATTTTTTTAAGGAAGTCCATGTGATTTGGTTGGAAACAGCTGAGAAAATACTGGGGTGAGGAGAGGAGAGAGAAAGGGATATAGATCAGTCTTCCAAATTCTTCACAATTGTGCCAGGACTGAAACAACCAAAAAAGTTCAAAGAAAGTAAACAAACAAGAGTGGCACCAGAGGATCCCTCGAATGATTCACGTTAGCCTATAGCAAAAGGATAGATTTTCTGAAGATCTCATGAAAAGCTATTCTCAGGTACCTTGACACATGACTCCATCAAACCCATGCTCACATGCCTAGATTAGTGCTTCAGGGAAGCTACAGAGATCTCAGGAGTCAGGGGAGTTCTGGGATTAGAGCAGATCAGGTATGGGGAGGAAAGAGTCCAGCTCAGATGCATGTGATTAGTTTCCTAATCTTGAGGCGTGGATGTACTAATAAGCTAGAAAACTAGAATTGCCTGGCTGGTAGTCTCCAGATATTGGAGTATGAGCAAAGTGTCAGAGCAGGGACAAAGAGTTCTTAGGCATGAGGAAGAGATGTAGATATAGAATAGACAGCCTGTTGAACAAAAACAAAACAAAACAAAACACAACTAGGCCAAAAAACTAGAGGGTTTTCAATGAGCCTATAACCTATAACCTTTACATCCCTGCAGCTTGAATTTGTGACTCCCTATTCTACAATGGATATTTTCAAAACAACACAATTTTTTTTCTGCTACAAACTTAGTTCATGTATTGCACAGTTCCCAAACTCACTGATTTTTTTTTTTGAGTTAGGATGTATAATGTGGATATTGAGGCTTGATTTGGAACCCTGTTTATTCTCTTGAAATCATGAAAGGACATTTTGTGACACGGATAATGACAGCTGGTTGCTATGGATATTTGGCTTAATGCTTTTTTTTCCCTAAGCTTGAATTAAATCATTAATTTGTTTATCTACACAGCACCAATGTGAAACATTTTCACTATTCCCATATTATGGATGAGGAAGCGGTCAGAAAAAAATTATGGGGCAAGAAGGAACCTCAAGAGGTTATTTTCTATCCTCCTATATCTGGTCAGAATTATATACAAACTAACTCCAAATTGGATTCAAAGAACTACATAATTCATTTTATTTTGCTTTCTATACCAAATCAGAACTTGAAATAAAAGTTCCAACCTTCCCCCTCTATTTTAAGTCCATTCTTTCAAGTGCACTTAAATTGAGTAGGAAAAAAATACTACTAAATTGGAGTCAATATCTCTGGCTTCAAACTCTAGCTTTGCTGTCTATTAGTTGTGACACCACTGATAAGCAACTTAATCTCTGTGTATCAGTAGCCTCCTTTCTCAAAAAGGATAATAATAATTACAGTGTCTCGCTCACAAGATTGGTTAGTTTGTTGTTGTTTTGAAGAAAGCACTCTCTAAAGCTTAAAATAACAAATTTTATGAATTATTGTTGATATTGTTATTATTCTGTGGCAGAATAGTGGAATTGATAGAGAATTGGCCTTAGAGTCAAGAATTGGTATCATGCCCTAACCAGGACGCATACTAGTTTTGAGACCCTGAGTAAATCATGCAATATATTAGTGGCCCAGGAAATTCTCTAAGGCTATTAATTGTACAGAAGCTGATAATTGTTATTGGTAGATAGAGTTTCCCACCCTGGAAGTCTTTTACAGCCATGGGATCACAGGTCAACATTGACTCTCTCTCTTTCTCCTGTCATTCTGTCTGTATCTATATAAACACACATGCATAGTATAATTAGACACATATGTATATAATTATTAGTAATATTTTTACTAGGCTGAAAAGATAATGAATTACAGGAAGCCTATGTAGTTAAATCCTTAAAATCAGTATGAGTTGTTTAATCATTAAATTGAGTAAGTGTATTACCATTCCTTCATTACAGTTTGTCTATAGACCCCTTGCTATATGTCTAAGATGTAGTTTTCAGTGTTTTAGATAATTATTTATACAAATCAAACCTTGAGTCCCACTTAGTGCTACACTTACTACACAGACCATATTAGTCAAAAGTCCTGTAGCAAAACATTTCATTGAGACACAAAAGCAGTGTAAACAAAGAGAAGAAATTATGATTTAACAGAATACCATTGACCTCCATAAACAAAGGGTGTAGCTCCTCATGAGCTCCAAGGGGATTTCAATCAAAATGACATTTAATCCTCTTTATCCCTTTGGTTTATCAAGGGAGTGGGACAATTGCCTCTAAACTCGTATCTGCTGGTTTAGAAAAAAAAATGTTTTTATTTGGTACTACCAGTTGTAAGATCAGCAGAAGTCTGTCAGAGCAGACTGGGGAGCAGTGAGTTCTTGACTTCTGGGTTGTATTATAATACTTACATAGACCTTCTCCCAGTGCTGTTCTTCTCTCCCCCACTTTGATACCAGTTTTGGTTCACCTCCTTGTCTCTACTTACTTCTACCTCTGTTTTAAATTTCATATACCTGAGAAGATACTCTACCAATCAAAGCCTATCTTTAGTGGTAAAATTGCCCTGTGGCCAGATATACAGCTTCCAGGAAACTACAATCCAAGGAGCTGATCCCAAGAAGTGATGCTTTCTGGGCTCCAAATATTATGAGACATGAAGTTCTAGGGTTTCTCCTCTTTTATGTTTACTCTCTTATTTTATTGAAATAACTTTTGTTGTTCTAAGAAGCACAGAATCTAAGAGCTTAAAGAAGTCTCAGAGGTCATCTAGTTCAATATATAGATATTATATAGATGGATAGGAGTTGCTCTAATGTTTTGTTGGGGTTTTTTTTCTCTTTTTTTGTAAAGTTAATACAGAGAATACAGTTTAACACCCAAATAAAAGGGAACTTGCTCCCCCCAGGCAACCCATTTCACTTTCTTTTTTTTTCTACTTTCAAAATGTCCTAATTTTTAGTTATTTCTCCCATTAGCTCAACATCTACCTCTCCACAACCTCTTCCTATTATAGTTTGTCAGTTAAAAGAAATGTATTGATGTCCTTTTTATTTATTTATTTTTTACATCAGAGAAATCACTGTGGTAACCTGGGGCTCAAGCTCATTTGCATAAGACTCTCCTAATTGTGAGGAATAGCTACTTGATGCTTTAGCTGCCAAGGTGAGAGACTGAGAGGAAAGATCACTGTACTTCTGGCTTCAAAAGAAGTCAGTCACACAATGTTAGAGATTCTCTTCAGGAAATGTTGACTAGACAGAGAGAAAGACTAGAGAAGAAGCTGACATGTAGAATAGCTGGTATTTTAATTCTTAGAGTCTTTCTCCCTGGGCTTCTCCCTAAAGCAAACCTATAGCTGTGTGTGTCGCCTCTTGAAGCTTTGAGAAGGAATAACAGTCTCTTCTTTATTAAATCCCCTTTGCCCTCAGCAATCATAGAGAATCAAATAATCAGACCAGTCTTTCTCCAGAAATAGGAGAGTCTTATGCAAATGGATTTAAACCTTGCATTATAAAGGGTAGGTGCCTCCCTCTATGAGTTCTGCCTTGTAACAAAGATTAAAATCAAAACAAGATATTTACATAAATCCCAACAACACATTAAATACTTCTGAAAGCACCTACAATGTTCTACACCCATTTATCTCTACCTCTCCAACCAAGGGAGGAAGGTCATTGTACTTTTTGTCAATGTACTTTCTAAACTGTGGTGCTTGTTGACAACAATATTAAAGTTATGGTCCTATCAGTTAGAGTGTGGCAAAGGCTATCACTTCCCCAAATCTGGACTTTTAGAAGTGAATGAGCCAGAATCCAGGGCTGATAGGGCTGAGTCCCTTCCAGAATGGGCCCAAGTCTTCCAACCCGACGCCTCCAGGAGCCTTCTGGGCAAAAACAAATAGAACAGGCATGGTCACCAGACTTGCCAGACTTACCTCTAGGCAGAAGTTCCTGACCCACTAAGGGTACCCCAGAGGTGGCCTCTGTCTCTATACCATTCATGCTACCCCTGGGAAGGGGGTGGGAGGAGATCCAAGAGGTCCCCAGGCCTCATTCCTAGGGGCTTTGGCAGACCTCTTAGACTCTGGCCTCCTTATCCCTGGGCCCTCTCCCTCCACTGTCCCACTTCCTCTTCTCTACCTAATTCTGGTCTGAGCCCAAGTGGGCCCAATGGGCCCAAGCCTGGCAAGGTTGTTCTCACTTCTGCTGGAGGACACCAGAAGACCCTGCACTGGGTTGACATGGAGTCCCATGGCCCACAGTGCCACCATTCACTCCCACCAGCTGCAGGTGCTTCTGCTGCCCCATCACCAGAGACCCTTGCCTAGCAGGCTGGTGTCTCTCTTAAAGAGGACTGGAAAGAAAACTTACATATAGCAATGTAGGTTATTTGTTGGAAATCTGCTAGCTAATATTACTGATGAGGACTTCAAAAAAAATATTGGCTAAATATGGAGTACCTGGCAAAATCTTTATCAACCAGGGCAAAGGATTCAGATTCATGAAATTACAATCTAGAGTCCTGGTGGAAATTGCATAACATCCATGAGACTGCAATAACTCTGTGTTTGTTTTGCCACACATGCCGCTGTACTATCCATAAGAAATATTTCACCTTATATTTTCAACGAATTATGGAAGAACCATTCAGCCAATTTAGACCTATTGAAAGGGATGCTGTATTTGTCAATGATCAAGGATTATTTACAGGAAAAAGGTATTGTTGAATTCACTTCTAAATCAGCTATAAGAAAACCTTTTGAACTGTGCCATGAAAGAGTATTTTTGTTGACAACTCCTCATCCAGTCTTTGTGGATCCACTTGAGCAGCTAGATGATGAAGATGGTCTTCCTGAAAAGACTGCATAGAAGAATCCAGTGTATTAAAAAGAGAGAACCTTGCATTTTGCTCAACATGTTACTTAAAGTTTGAATATTCCCAGAGTTGGAAGCCATTAGATGAAATGGAAAAGCAGCAAAGGGAGCAGATTGAGAAAAAAAAAATAAAAACATGAAAGATGCAAAAAGACACACTGGCAGATGAAATGGAAGATGCATATCATGAACATTAAACAAATCTTTTATGCCAGAATTTAAAAAGGCATCAAGAAGAGCTGAGAATGGTAGAGGAACTTCATAATCCAGAAATGCAGAAACACAAAGAATACAGTTAAAGCAGGAGAAAGAGCAGCATAGGAAAGAAGAAGAAATAATGATTGTCAAGGTGAGATGAAAGAGCAAATGAGAAGAAAGTTATGGTCAGATGGGATAATGGATGCAGGTGAGAAAGATAAGACTGGGTGATATGATACGGGAAATATCTATAATTCAGGAAGTCAAAAATTTCTACTTTTAGGTAGCAGTGGCATAGATTATGAGGCCAGCCCTGAAATTCTACCAACAGCCCTGAGTGGTTGCCTGATGAGAAATAACATGCATACTGAACCCTTTGGCAGGGCAGGGCCCTAGAGGAATGGGACATAGTGAACTCCAACAGGATATGGTAGAGGGATAGAAGACTATAAAGACCCAAACAAAAAGCACCACTTTTAGGTATGATATCTAGTTTTTCATTACAGTTTGGTTTTTTATCTTTTTTTTAAACACCAATCTTTTTAATTATTGAATTTCAGTAATAAAGCTATATTTTTATGGATTTTAGAAATTTTTTGACCTAATATTTATAAATGGTCTGTTTGGCTAAGTAAATTATATAATGCAGTATTTCAAAAAGTGGGGGTGGGGTGGGGATGGGAATCTAACTTTTTTAATGTCTAACATCTCTAAAGTTATGACTGTGTACCTTTGCCATTAAATTCCCAAAGTATACTGTTTTTTTAAACTGGCTTCAAATAAATGAAGAAGAAGAAGAAGAAGAAGAAGAAGAAGAAGAAGAAGAAGAAGAAGAAGAAGAAGAAGAAGAAGAAGAAGAAGAAGAAGAAGAAGAAGGAGGAGGAGGAGGAGGAGAAGGAGGAGGAGGAGGAGAAGGAGAAGAAGAAAAAAGAAGAGGAAGAAGAAGGAGGAGGAGAAGGAGGAGGAAGAGGAGGAGGAGGAGGGGGAGGAGGAGAAGGGGGAGAAGAAGTAGAATTAGTGAATTGACAACGGAAACTATTTAGAACAACTCATTAATCCCCTCTATGATTCCTCAATTAGTCCTAATCTATTTCTGAAAATTTTTCTAGAGGCCTCAGATTGCTAGATATGTCAAGATGTCACATGGTTGTTGTTCCTATTGTTGCTCAATCATGTCCAACTCTTTGTAAGTCCATTTGGTGTATTCTTGGCAAAGAGAATGAAGCGGTTTACCATTCACAGAAGAGGAAACTAAGGCAAATAGGGTTAAGTGAGTCACCCAGGGTCACATGTTTAGTAGGTGTCTGAGCTTTAGTAGGTGTCAGATTTGAATTCAGGAAAATGAATCTTCCTGACTCCAGGCCCAGTACTCTATCCACTGTGCCACCTAAGTGCCCTGGAGCAGCTGCCATTAAAGGACATATTTTGCTATCTGGAGAATATTAATCTTCTTGCCCTGGCATCTTCACCACCTTCACTTCTCCCATAAACCTCATTCTGTTTAGTGTTTACTTATTGGAACCACTTCCCAAACTTGAATTATATTTATTACTTTCTAACTTGCTCAAGGCTATATAGAGATCCAGTAACAGAGCCAAGGATTAAAGGAAATTTTCCCATTTCAGCTTCCTATGTTTTTCATCAAATTGTCCTCAGTTTGTGAGACCTTCAAACACACATGCATGTGTTTTCTATATAAAATATATGTATAAGTATAAAACACACATATATGCCTTTCTTGAAAGAGAAGTTTGCTATTATTTTCTACGAAGTTTCAGGAGCAAATTTTAAAGGTTGAAAAATGTCAGGCTAGAAAGCAAAACACATTAATGATCTCAAATAACCATTTATATAGGCAGACTAATTTGTCTATATGTGTGTATCTTCATTCTTCCCTCTGCCTCCCTAATGTACTCAGTATGATTATGAATGCATTTTGTTTGTCAAATCCTTACAAAATTTCTTTGGATGACTGAAAAAACTGTTAAGTACAGTTGCTTAATAAAAGATATTTCATTCATTCATTGATTAATAGATTTGTGAATTGAATTGAACTACTTCATGATTGATTGATTCACTCATTCATTACAAAGTTCCAAAGTCAGTGAATATTTCTCTGCAAACTCAAAAAATTATGAACTATTGAAAAAGAATAGATCAAGACTAGTGTCACTCCAATTTATTTCAATCAATATAATCTTGTATTCAGACACATCCAGATAACACTAAGCAGGAGCTAATATATGACTTTTATGGGAAATGAGAGTAAGCTTACCAACTCTATCTTGCCATAATAATGGGACTAAGGACAGAAAGGTTGAAATGAGATAGGAATAGTGATAATGCAAATCTATCACTTTGTTGATAACATATAAGTGGTTAAGTGTGTTACCTTGAGGATCCTTTTTTCCTTGTAATTTCAATTATATATACTTGTGACCACGTGTATCTAGACATTGTCTTTTCAAGAAAATTTCTTTTTAAAATAATTATATATTTGATTTTTAAGGAAAACACTTTTTAAAAATGTTTACTAGTTTAATAAAAGGCAAATCTTTCTCTTAACAGCATTTGGGGAAATAAATTGACCTTTTAGAACTTCTGGCAATTCTGGAGCATTTCAATGTTGGGGAAATTTGAGAAAGAACTGTATCCTAAATGCCCAATTAATGAAGGGCCCTATAGTCATAGAATCACTGACTCTCCAGATTTCAAGGGGATCTCAGTATCTAGCATAACTTTGACCTTTACAATATCCCCATTCAATCTGCACTTGAAATTTACAAAAGTAGTACTGACAAAACCACAGAAAGTTCTCCAACTGCAGTATTTTTTCAAATGTATTTGCAGAAACAATCTTTTATATAGGTAGGACCTGGGATCAAGAGTCAGCAAAAGTTTTGTCTTTCTTAGATTAACTATAATGGGTCCGGAACCCATTTGGAATAGTGCTACATCACCAACATCGATTTATTGAATATGTCTGTGCAAGGCACAATGTTACAAACTTCATAGCTTAATTGTACATTGTAAGTGCCAATCAACAAAAACCTGCCATATGTGAGGCACTGTTCCAGGCACTAGGAATCAACAATGGGTGAAATCATTAATGAGAATGGTTAAACCTTTCTTATTCTTCCTCATCACCGGCAGCGATATAAGTAATATAAAAGCAAAAGATTATCTATCTATCTATCTATCTATCTATCTATCTATCTATCTATCTATCTATCATAAAAGTTAATTAGGCCAGATGGTAGATGGGGAAAGAATAACTTGCCTAAGATTATGGTGGAGCTGGGAGAAAAACAAGAATTTCTCAACTCTCAGGCCAATGTTTTTGTATTACACTATATTGACTATGGTATTTGGCTCAGTAAAAATATCCAACGAATTTTGTTTTTGTTGAAGAAAGATGATGCTTTCTTAAATTCTGTTTCTGCTGTAGAGATTAATTATTTTTAAGTACATGGATACCAGCAGTTAAAGGCCCTGATGATATACTGAATTAGAAAGAATTATAAGGAATGCCTTTGGTTTTCTAGATTTCAAGGCAACATTTTATTTGCAGATCTTTGCCCTCTTTAGCATCATCTATAATTGATAAATGTGACAGTATTGAAGATGATAAGAAACCGTTTTCACACATTTTAGGTTTTGTGCATTTATTACTTAGAGCCAGGAATATTTTCTTTATATTAAGGAAAAAGTTGTTTTAAATTTACAGATGGCTTTTTTTAAAAATGCCTGAACTCCTCATCCATTATACCAGCCAACAGTTGATTTCTCAGTCAGCTTTCTAAAATAATCTTTCTATACCAATCTGAGGGATACCACATAATTTTTTGAAAAAGAATTGTGGAGCTAATCTCCTGTGAAAGCCTGGTGAATAAACCTTGGCAAAGCTTATATGCCATTTAAAAGAGGCTAAAATTTTAAAATGAAATAAAACTTCCTTCCAGGGTCCCTTTCTTGTGAAATAATTTCTAATCCAGAAGAGCATTTTAATAAGGAATAAAGTATTTGATTCTCTTCTCTCATAAATAAAAAATAAACACAATAAGAGGAAATATATGTAGAAATTGCTACATATTGTCTATAAATAATGCCCCTTTTTAGAATGCATTTGGTTTTTTTGTTTTTATTTTTTACTCTAAAGAAAACATAGATTGCATCCGAGTTACAACCGATGATATTAAATGCTAGCTTCCTCACTGTTTGCTCAAAAACACACAATCTTTTTCATATTACAGTGACCTTGTCATAAAAAAATTGTGTACTTTTATCACCTCATCTCTTTGGATCTCATTTACTTCAACTAGCTAATCGAGAGATTGGATTTGATGAATACTAAGGTCTTTTCTTCTCTCATATTCTATAATCTTGTGCTTATATCAAGGTCAGTAATTTGTTCTTCTACTTTACTTCCCTCAAAATGTACTAATACCTTTATGTAGGCCATTGCTCTCCATCTTGACTTGTGTCTTGCCACTGGAATCTGATGACAGAAGAGAGTGATTTTGTGCATCTCTGTCTCACTTAAATCCAATTCACTCACAAGTCAAGACTTCACCTTCATGATGCCTTGGGTTCTCTTTGAGAATAAGAGATGAGCAACAACACCTTTATTATCTACAGAACACTTCCCTGCAGACCTCCAGTTCATTGAATCCTACTCTGCACAGTGCAAGGAACGCCCTCAGCAAATGAATTTGTCAAGAACACATGAATGCTTTCTGTCCCTATTCTTTCACAGGATCAAATCATATAGCTAGCCCTGTTTCAAGTATGCTAGTGTCAAATGCACAGTACCCATTCTCTTCTTTCCTAAAAGAATATTAAATTTATCCTACACATTGCTTCTAAATTGGGGAGATTTACTACTGTAAGAAATGAAAATTCTTGGACAAAAAGATATATAAATGAGGAAAATATAAATTGAGAACTGCTGGATTTGGTGAGCATTTTACCTTTAGTACTATTGCAGGTATGATTTTGCCATCCTCTAAAAAACTTTAATGTCTCATCCTAAAATGGGAATGGGACTGACCCTGGGTTCTTCAAAGCTGTGCCAATGGAGCACAAATTCACATTGTTTGATTCCATTAAGGAACTGCGTACCCAGTAGCCAGGAATCAACCTAGTTAAGTTCACAGAGGCCAATCATCTGAAAATTGGCAACTGAATTGTGAGGCATTTGGCCACAGCAACCCCCAGAATGATCATTTTGGGTAAAGAGATCTTGTGTCTATGGTGAGATAGGGTGCCCACACTAGCAAAATCACAGATTCTTCAACAAATAAAAAATTTTGCTGTGTGCCCAGGTTTAAACTCATACTATAAGAGACCTTATACAAGCCCTTAATGGCTTTTGTTTTGGATCACTTAAAATTCAAATCATACGCGGGAGAAAAAAAAAACAACTAGGTGAGTGCTAGAAAGAAACTGCTATATTTTAGTGATACTGTGCAGGACCCAAGTAATAATTATTCTAAAAGGCATTTTATGAATTAGTAAATAAATAACAGCCATGCTATTTTCTGTCATAGAAATTGGCTAGTTCGAGGGAACTAAAATAGAATCGCAAAAGCTAGTCTGCGACTTGACTCCAGATGGTTCCCTCTTACTTTTTTCAGTCTAGTAAACTCATGATCCAAATTTGAAGAGGAAAAAATAACCCAGCACTTAAATAATAATTGACATTTGTACCACACTGAGGAGACAGCTATATGACTCAGTGGATAAGTACTGGGCCTAGAGACAGGAAGACCCGAGTTCAAATTTGGCTTCAGCCATTTACTAGCTATGCTACCCTGGGCAAACACTTAACCTCTGTTTCCCTTAAAACATTGGAGAAGGAAATGGCAAATTTCTCCGGTATCTCTGCCAAGAAAATCATTGGACAGTATTGGCATGCTATGGTCTATGGAGTCAGGAAGACTATGGAAAAACAACAATTAGAAGTTCTTAAAACTAGTATATACAACAACTAATTTGAACTTCATGATAACTCTGTGAGGTAATTGCTTTTTTCCATCTCCATATTGTAGATGAGTAAACTGAAATTCAGAAAAGTTAGATGACTTGGCCAGGGTCACATAGGTAATAAATGTTTATAGTGCGGTTTGAACCCAAGTCTTCCTGACTCTAAGTCCAATGATGTACATGTTAGAGCCATGCTGTGAGCACATAATATAGCTTTGTTTATACAGATTAAAAATGGATAAAAGTTCTCAAGAGAGGTTATTTTCCTCAGCTTTGTCAATTCTTATCCACTTTCAAATGCTTAAGGAATCACAAAAGTGAAATATAGCCTGTCTATAGGGAATAAAATAAGATACATTCAGTAGGTGTTAACTGATAATATAGGTATATCTGTTTCCTAAAAAAAATTAAAGTTTTTTTTTCTTTCTCTATAATAGAGATGAAGTTTTCAATGAAATTATAGGAATTTAATTGATATTACAAGAAGATAAAGTAATACAATAATAGCAGGTATGAGGCAACTAGTGGCTTATTGGATAGAGCCCTGAACCTGGAGCCTGGTAGACCAGAGTTCAAATTCAACATAAGACACTTACTAGCTGTGCAACCCCAGGCAACTAACTTAGTTTCTCTTAGCCTCAGAATTAGAATTCTGTAAAACTGGAATAATAACATATACTTTTCATGACTGTTATTAGTATGATATATTTGTAAAGAGATTTTGTAAACCTTAAAGTGCCATCAAAGTGTTGGCTACTAACAGCAAGAGACTTTACCTTTCTAAGTTACAGATAAAACTAATAGGAAATAATAATAATAATAAAATATATATGTATTTCCTATGTATACTTTAGTCATAGTCACAATATAATTGGGGGGAAATATTGGTTGTTCTAACTATTCAATAGGAAATTGACTAGGAAATTTTTCACCTAGTTTCTGGTACATATCTAAGATTATCATCAATTTCTTTTTTAACCTGAGACACAAGAGGGGAGATGAGATGAAATTTATTTATTCTATTTTTGTTAATAATTTTAATATATTTCTTATCAGGATAAAATTTTTTAAAAAATTAATCCACAGCTTTTCCTTTCTCCTAGATTAAGAATGAGCCTTTTTTCATTGTAATTAAAGCTGCTTGGGGACCATACAAGTACCTTTCTCTTTTCAACTGCCCCTCTCCACTATCTACCACAGTCTTCAAAAAGAGATGAACTAAAGAAGGAAGAAGACAGAGGAGAAGGTCATTGAAAATGTATTAGCAACAGAAAAAAAAGCAAGAGAAAGAAATTAAAGGTCAAAGAGGAGACAAAGGTATCAGATGGACCACTTAGAAAATCCTAGAGAATCAGCAAATATGCTAATTGAAACAATCAATACCTTCAATATAGTTTCAAGGCACAAAATAAATCCATAAAAGTTAATGACATTTCTTTACAGCAATAAAAATAATCCATGAGGCATTATATGAAAGGGAAGTAACATTTTTAAATAAATCTAAAAAATGTTTTGTCTATCTTAGAGTTAATCTACCAAAGCAAACTTAATAACAGCACAGATATAATTACAAATTGTCATAAAAGAAATGTATTTAAATAACTTAAATACCTGGAGGGAAGTTGAAAGCTCATGACTGGGCTATGCCAACCAGCATAATCAAAGTGTCAATACTACCAAAATTAGAGAAGCAATGGCTTAAAAATTAAACTACCAAAGGGAAGAGTTACAGAGGTAGACAAAAATAGTAATAAATGACACATTTTGTAGCATTGAAAGCTAAGCATTTTGACATTCATTTGATCATATTTTTTTCCTCTGATGAGAAATTGATATTTCTTTTCTATTTTAAATCACTATAGAATTTCTTGTTTGTGTTTCATGCTCTTAGAATGCCAAATGATTTCATGTTTCACCTGGCATTGGTTAATTTTTTGTCTTGTAATATTTGTTAACATACCTCTTAATTTACTTGAGGATTCAGTACTCAGCTTTCTTTCTAATTTTAGACTCCTCTCTGTTGATTTAACTGTTTGTCCTGAGTTTTATGTATATATACAATTTTCTTTCTTTTCAAATGGTGGTTTTAGCCTTTTTACTCCCCTTGGATTCTTCTGCTCTCTTTCAGACTCAGATTTCTTGGCTGATGGCTATACTCTTCAACTGATCTGCAAATCTTCTTCAGCTACCTTTCATCTTGGGAATCCTGTCCATTGACCATATTGAGTCTCTGACCTTAGTATCTTTTTGAGATGTGGGTGGAAAGAGAAGAGGGAAGGGAATTAGGGTTTGATACATGATTAATATGTGTCAGACACTGTGCTAAGCACTTTGCAAATATTATTTCATTTGGTCCTTACAACAGCCCTGGGAGATAGATGTTATTATTATCCCCATTTTATAGTTGAGAAAATTGAGGCAAACAGAGATGTTAATAATCTTGTCCAGGTTCACACAGCTATTAAGTATGTGATTGAAATATCTGTATTTAAACTCAAGTCTCTCTGACTCCAAGCCAAGTATTCTTTTCTTTCTTCAGGCTAGGGTTAGCCATATAAGTTACCAATGTGCCCCAGTTCCTCCTTCAGCTTTATTTCTTTTTTTTCTCTGGTGGTTGGGCTAACACTTTTATTTTCTATTTAAAGAAAGGATAGGGAGGATATGATGGGAAGATTAACCGTAGCCTTGAGAATCTCTAACCTAGTGGCAGTTATACATACAGGCAGCATGCTTTTCCTTACATAGTTGGGCAGCTTCAATGCCTGATACTTACTGATAGTAGGGATCAGGTAGTGAGCAAGGTATGCAAACAAAATCTCTGCATCAGGAAGGAATCCCAATATGGTCTCCAGGCACAGAATCATGGATTAATGTGTGTGTAACATCCAGGAACATGGGGCTGGTGGTGAATGAATTCCAAGTGAGACTTTTAACAATAAATATTCTCTTATATTAATTCCCAAAAATGTTAATGTTGGCTAGGTTCTCTCTCTCTCTCTCTCTCTCTCTCTCTCTCTCTCTCTCTCTCTCTCTCTCATATATATATATTACATATATATGTGTGTGTGTATATATATATATATATAATATATATTTGGCACATAAATCCTTTACGGAGTAATTTTTGAGAATTAATAGGGTCTGGAGAAAGTGCCTAGTATGCCATATTGTTAGTCTCATGACTTGAAAGTCAACACTCAATTTTCATTCTCAATTTTCTAATTGAAATATTTAACTTAAGTAAAATTCTATTAACTTCTATTTATGAATTATTTATAAATTGGATAAAATCCTTATTCCTATTTAATTAAGAGAAGATATTGCTTTGAATTATGTCCTGTAGCAAGCAAGACCAAATTATAGCCTTCTTTGAGATTATGCAAAGTAACCCTGTTTTAGTACCAGTCAACACTGCTTCCACTCTGGGAGGCAATGCAGCTTATTCTATCTAGAAAATGGAGATATTGATATTAATAAACCATTCATTGAATACTAAGTTTTCTGATAGATTCTCTACTATATTTGAATGGATTTTTGTCATAGGAATATTAATTTTAAAAGGGAAAACTCATAAAAAAATGATTAGAGGTAGCAATAAAAGTGCTTTAATTTCAATGGCACAAGTACTCAGCCTCCAAGAGGTTTGTGATTCATTATAATTATAATGTGAATTTCTCTTTAGGCCTGGAATGAGTTGGGGGCAATGTTCATTCTTGCTTGATTCCACAGGTATAAATAAGTTTCTATGACAAACTGGGAAATATATTTTTCCTGTACCTTAATGAACATATACCTGAGGCTTGCATTACTATTCTTCACTATAAATACAATTCAGGATAATTTAAGGGCTAGAAAACTATATTGTTGCTGTACTCCAACTTAATCTTTTGTTATGAAAGCTCTCTAGTGCTAATGCAAGAAACTGAGAAGCATTTTTATTTTTGATGGTGGTATGTGTGAAGGGATTCAAAACAACAAAACAGCATAACATTTTCAAACTTTAGTCTAAGAGTAAAAAGTAACAATCTGGATTTATATTACTATACCAATGGTTCAAAATGATTAACCAACCACTTTTTTTAGAAGATGAATCTGTTAATTTAGAAAGCATTTGATTATCATATCTTTCAGCTATTTTCTTTGTTTTTCAAATACAGTTGGCTCTTGAGATCAAATAAGGTGAATAATAACTATCTGTTCTGTTTTTCAATAACAGCAGTGAAGCTTCTTGAGTTTATTTAACAATTTACCCCTCTTCATAGTCTGGGTTTTATGAAGAAAACACATATAGAGAGATGAAATATGAAGTAGGTATGAGGAATAATGCTAAATCCTGGATAGTATGGAAAGATGAGTCATTTAATCTTGGCACTACCATAATTTTCACTGTGACTAAAGCTTTATCAACCGAACCCTTTTGAGATTTATTTTCCATTCCTATGGAAATACTTTTAGAGTTCTTCAATGACTAATGTCAAATGTGTAGATCCTATATTCCAAAAAATATTCAACATAAGCAATCTTGTCATACAAAGTAAATAAAATATTTCTAAGGCATTGTAGTGGGAAGCATATCTACTCTAGTCATTGTCACAAAGCGAAGTCAGCTTTTCTGAAGACTCTATCCCATGCAAGGTAGACTAATTTTTCCATTAAAGATATTGGAACTGTCCTTGAGACTTGATCATTTCAGGAGATTAAGGGTCAACCCATTTAGTCATCTTTTTAGAGGCCTAAGTACAAAGCCAATGCATAATTTAAGAGCACTTACCTTAACAACACCATGAAACCATGACCAACACAGAAGCCAGCAATCTGTGCTCAACTGAAACAATGCTACATTCCTGCTCAATAGATGTTTCATGCTATGGTTAAGTATACCTCTGTTGTTTAACTGCTAGGTAGTCTAAAAACAATGATTTTTTAAAAATAATGAACCTGATCCATTTCACCAGCCAGAGTCAAGTCTGGACTAAAACACGTGTACACTAGAATTGACATTCACATCTCTAGTACCTAAAATATAAGTTAAGGATGATTTTGGGGAAAATAGCTCATATATAATAAAAAGATTTCCTATTGATTCTTCCTTGAAAAACATTGTTCATATTTTTAGTCTTCTTTATTGCCATGCTTACTAATCTAGTGGAAAGAAGCATAACAATTTTGTTTAAATCCAGGCTCAGAGTTACTACATGTGTGACTGGAGGAAAGTCAACCCTTCATAGCCTCAGTTTTTTCATTCACAGAAAGGTAGTTCAGTGGATAGAGTGCTGGACCTAGAGTTAGGAGGACCTGAGTTCAAATGTGGTCTCATGTACTTACTCTGTGGCCCTGGACAAGTCCCTAAACCCTATTTGTCCCAGTTTCCTGATTTGTAAAATGAGCTGGAGAAGGAAATGACCAAGTATGGCAAGTATCTTTGCCAAGAAAATACCAAATAAGTTCATGAAGAATTGGACAGAACTGAAAAATGAGATGATAATCCTTCTAAATATCCTCACAAGGTTAGTATAAGGAAATCATGTTGTAAATTATAAGTCACTATTTAAAAGTTACTATTATAACCACCATAAATCTCCTAATTGGGTGGTTCTCCTGGCATGGAATTAACCCTAGGTTCTCAGAAGTTATGCCAGAAGAGAGAAAGCTTTGGCAGTCTTTACCATCTTCAAACATTTTGAGCAATATCTTGGTGACAGGATCTTTGTACTATCTCAGAACCAGCCAAACTAATCAAGGAGAGTTTCATCCCCAGCAGTCAGGATTAGAAGTGATGAATTTTGGGGCCATGTAAAACAAAGAGAAATACAATGTGATCATTACTCATGTCTTTCCAGTGTCCCTTCCAATTGTTGACATTGTGAAAGAGAAGGTGGCAGACACTATTAAGGTTCATACTATTTTGATATTATATAGCATTAATAAAACATCAACCCAATACTTTGAATACTGGATCTTTGTACAATGTCTGCCAAGTGGCTATCCTGCTGAATAAATTAAATCATATTATTATTGGTCTTCTTAACATATGTGAAGCAGAAGATATAAGGAAGTTAAGCTAAATGGAAGAACAGCTTACAGGTTTTCCAAGGTAGTGCAAATAATTGATTTGATCTAGTTATTTTTATTGTGTGAACAAAAGCAATAGGAAACATGATTTTGTGGAATATTTGATCATCTGGCGATGCAATACTCATGAACAGAGGTAGAGACTTCTGGGGATGGAGCCAAGATGGCAGAGTAGAGAACACTGAGGCAAGCTCTCCCAATATTCCCCTCCAAACAATTTTAAATAACACCTCAAATTGAAATCTGGCATGTCAGAGTCAACAAAAGGTCAGATTGAGATATTTTTCCAGCCTAACATGAGATAGGTGAGAAAGAGAGGTCTATAATGCAGGGGAGGATGCTGGCCCATGGTCTCTGTGGATGAAACATCAGTGGTAGTACTAAGTGGTAGAGAAAAAAGCAGCAGCATCTTCAGAAGCTCCAAGCCAGAGATGACAAATGGACCTTGCAAGTATTCAGAAAGAGATTATGGGTTATCCTTCTGCTGGTACTGGATATAGGACTAGATGCTATTTGCCAACTCCATTGCCTATACTCACTTCTGGGTCACATTTCAAGGGTAGAGAAGAGTACTTTCAGGAATGGAAGAGCTGAGAGGAAGTATCACATCAGGCCCCAAAGAATCGGGGATACCAAGGAACAGTATCATTTCTGGTCCCCAGGGAAAAGAGGCCCTGAGGAACAGTATCAAATTCAATCTCAAGAGAACAAAGGCCCTTCCTGGCTAAGGACTAGAGTACAGACTAAGATAGTAGTAACCACACTTCTTCCCAAATTACACCACCTTGGAAGCAATGAAAACTTCCAAACCCCCAAAGTAGCCCTGAAAATAGCAGTGCTTAAAAGTCTGAAGCTTCAGACAGAGCCCTAGGCCAGTAACAGAGCCCAACAGTAACATAAAGTTCCAAATCAAAAAGGAACATGAGTATACAACAAAACAAGAACCAGATCATAAAAAGCTACCATGGTAAGAGGGAAGATCAAAACACAAATTCAGAAAAAGATAAGGAAGTCAAAAGAGCTATAAGCAAAGCCCCTGAGAAGGGGGTGTATGTCAATTGGACATAAGCCCAACAAGAATTCTCAGAAGAAATTAAAATGATTTTCAAAATCAAATGAGTGTCAGAGTAGAAACTAGATAAAAAAATTAAATCAAAGGAAGAAAATTGTGAAAACACAATTAATAGCTTGTTAAGAGACCCACAAAAAGTACTGAAGAAAATCAAAGCCTTAAAAAGGCCAAATGGAAAAAAAAAGAGGTACAAAAATTCGCTGATGAAAGTAACTCCTTAACAAGCAGAATTGGTGAAATGAAAAAAAAAGAGGGGGTAGGAAGCTAGCTGCATAAAATGATTCCTTAAAAATTAGAATTAGGCAAGTAGAACCTAAAGGCTCTATGAGACATCAAGATATAAAAAATAATGTCAAAAGAATGAAAAAGAAAATAGAAGAAAATGTGAAATGTTTCATTGGAAAAACAACTGACCTGGGAAATAGATCAAAAAGAAATAATTTAAGAATTTTTGGGCTACCTAAAAGCCATGAGGGGAGAGAGAGAGAGAGAGAGAGAGAGAGAGAGAGAGAAGAGAGAGAGAGAGAGAGTTGACATCATATTTCAAGAAATTACCAAGAAAAACTGCCCAAATATCTTAGAACCAGAGAGTAATATAGAAACTGAAAGAAGCCACTGATTACCACCTGAAAGAGATCCCAAAATAAAAACTCCCAAAAATATGATAGCCAAATTCCAAAACTCCAGGGTCAAAGAGAAAAGATTTCAAGCAGTCAGGAAGAAAATGTTCAAAAACGATGGAACCACTTTTAGGACCACACAAGATTAAGCAGGTAATATGTCAAGGAAGTGGATGTTGGTTCATGACTAGTTTCTGCCAAACTTTTCCCAATTTTCCCAGGAATTTTCCTCAAATGGTTAGTTTTTACCCTTAAAGTTAGCTCTTTGGGTTTATTAAATACTAGATTACTATGGTAATTTACTTTTGTATATTGTGGAGTCAATTTATTCCATTGATCCGCCACTCTATTTCTTGGCCAGTACCAGAGTGTTTTGATAATTACTGCTTTGTAATATAGTTTGAAATCTGATACTGTTTGGCTGCCTTCATTCATTTTTTTAATTGATTCTCTTGACCTTTTGTTCTTCCAGATAAATTTTACGATTATGGTTTATAATTCTATAAAATAATCCTTTTGTAGCTTAATTGGTATGGTACTGAATAAGTAAATTAACTTAGGTAAAAAATGTCATTTTTTTGTATATGTAAATGCTGATGATTTATGTGGGTTTATTTTATATCCTAAAACTTTGCTGAAGTTATTGTTTTAATTAGTTTCTTTTAATCGATTCTCTAGGGTTCTCTAATTATACCATTATATTATCTGCAAAGACTAATAGTTTTGTTTACTCATTGTCTATTTTTCTCCCTTCAGTTCCTTTTTCTTGTTTTATGGCAATAGCTAACATTTCTGGTACAATATTGCAAGAAATAATTCATTAGTACCCCTACTCTATTCCAATCAGAATCAATTTGAAATGATTCCATAGGAGTATTGATTATAAGTTCTATATATCAGGTCCCAGAGCTGTGAACTGCAGATTGTAAGATCACTTACATAATCATGGAAACTTCCTAGAGGACCTCCACCCTTGTTTTCCCTTGTCCTGATGACCAAGCCAAGTGTGGCAGAGGTGATTCAACTACATAGAAAGTCCCTTAATTTATTTTTGTACCTCTGGACCATTCTCTCTTGTCCAATATGAGCAGATGATCATATTATGACCACTTAAGCAGTGGAGATGCACCATGCTTTGCCCAGTCCATGACCCTACTGATATAGTGTTTTGCTTCTTTTAATCTATGCATCATATATCAACCAATGGAATCATTCTGTATTTGGTATAATTGTTCTTAAATGTCTAGCTATCTAGCCCAATAAAAATAGAGTCCTGGAAGGACAGGGCATCTCAGAAGGTCCACTTCATAAGAGGGGACCATGGACCCTGTAATAAAGTGCCATTGGCTCAGAGCTCTGCCTCAGTCTCTTTTATTGTAGGTTGTACAATGTTAATCCCCACATATTGAATAATAGTGGTGATAATGGAGAAGAGAAGATTTTTCAAAAATGGCAGAGTAGGTCAGAAATTCCATGCTCTCAAGGAACAGCAGATCCAGTTGTGCTGTGGAGAGTGGCTGGGGCAAGAAAGAACCAGTACATGCCTGGTGGGTGTAGAAACAGGGGGCAGGATACCCATGCCTCTGGGCATATACAGGAGACTGGAGGTTTGTCTTTCCTTCCAGGCTAGAGAGGAGAACTGAAGATCTGAGGCCAGGGCACAATCCCCCATACCTCAGGACTAGTGGTAATTACAAAATTTAAGCTATTACTACAAAAATTGCACAGGCAAAGGAGAAAGCATCCAACCATAGAAGTTATTATGGGAATACAGAAGACTGGGTTTCATCTTCAGAGGAGGATATTGAAGTAAAGAAAATCTCTTCCACCTGAAAGAGTAACATCAAATGATCACCTGCCCAAAAACAATTTATAGAAATTAAAAAAGACTTTAAAAATCTGAGAGAGATTGAGGAAAAACTAAAAAGAAAAAAAAAAGAACAATACAAGAAAACACAAGATTATGAAAAGAAAGTCAACCAATTACAAAAGGAGATTTAGAATTTTGAGGAAGAAAATGACACCTTGAAAATTAGAATGGGGGGAGGGGCAGAGCTAAGATGGCAGAATAAAAGCAGTGACTTGCTTCAGCTCTCTCCCAAACCCCTCCAAATACATGTAAAAAAATTGGTCTAAACAAATTCTAGAGCAGTAGAACCCACAAAAAGACAGAGTGAAACAGATCTCCAGGCCAAGACAACCTAGATAGTTGATTGGAAAGGTGTATCATGCCGGGTTGGGAGAGAAACACAGTTCAGCATGGGCACTCAAGCAAAACAGGCCTCAGAAAAACTGGAGCAGGCCTGAGAGGACTGAATCACAGGCAGCTGTGGTGGTTTCCAGACTTCTCAACTCACAAATACCAAAGACAACTTAGAAGGTCAGTAAGAAAATTCTGTGACCTCCATTAGAGAAAAGCTCAGTCCCAGCCCCAGTCCTGGCTGCTTCCAGAGCTTCTGGGCCACAGACTGAGGTGGCATCAAGTGGCTGATCAGAGGGGTATTGCAGGGATCTCTTTGCTGGTGCTGATGCAGGATTCTCTTGCTTTTCCTGGGCTTAGATCTGGGTCATAACTCTGGGTGGTGATCCTGGGGCAAGGAGAAGTGCTGGCATAGTGGAGCGTGTGCCTTGGTGAAGAGGGAATCCCCCTCCTCACAGTTCCAAGGCAGAAAACAGTGCTTGTGGTCACTCACAGACCAGAGCACAGGCCAGAAAAGGAGTAAACACCTCACCCTTAATCATACCACCACATACCAACTGAAAACTTACAGGTCCCTAGAAGTATCTCTCAAAACAGCTGCACAAAACTCCCAAAGCTTGGGACAGTGCATTCTCAACACTGGAAGCAGACCCCTACTTAACAAAGAGTTTAAAACCAAAGCAATTGGCTGGGAATATGAGCAAACTGTGTAAAAAAATTCAGACCATAGAATCTTACTTTGGTAACAAAGAAGATCAAAACATACAATGAAAAGACAACAAAGTCAAAGCTCCTATGTCCAAAGCCTCCAAGAAAAATATAAATTAGTCCCAGGCCATGGAAGAGCTCAAAAAGGATTTTGAGAAGCAAGTAAGAGAAGTAGAGGAAAAACTGGGAAGAAAAATGAGAGTGATGCAAGAAAATCATGAAAAACTAGTCAATATCTTGCTAAAGGAGACCCAAAAAAAACCCTGAAGAAAATAACACCTTAAAAAATAACCTAACCCAAAAGTGAAGAGGTCCGAAAAGCCAGTGAGAAGAAGAATGCCTTCAAAAGCAGAATTGGACAAATGGAAAAGGAAGTCCAAAAGCTCACTAAAGAAAATATTTCCTTAAAAATTACAATGGAGCAATTGGAAACTAGTGACTTTATGAGAAATCAAGACACTGTAAAACAAATGTAAAAGAATGTAAAAAATAGAAGATAATGTGAAATATCTCATTGGAAAAGCAACTGACCTGGAAAACAGATCCAGGAGAGATAATTTAAAAATTATTGGACTATCTGAAAGCCACAATCAAAAAAAGAGCCTAGACATCATCTTTCAAGAAATGAGCAAGGTGGGGCAGCTAGGTGGCACAGTAGATAGAGCACCAGCCCTGAATTCTGGAAGACCTGAGTTCAAATCTGACCTCAGACAAAACACTTGACATTTACTAGTGGTGTGACCCTGGATAAATCACTTAACCTCAATTGCCTAAAAATAAAATAATAAAAAAGAAATAATCAAGGAAAACTGTCCTGATATTATAGAACCAGAGGGTAAAATAGAAATGGAAAGAATCCACCAGTCACCTCCTGAAAGAGATCTCCAAAGGAAAACTCCTAGGAAGATTATAGCCAAATTTCAGAGTTCCCAGGTGAAGGAGAAAATATTGCAAGCAGCCAGAAAGAAACAATTCAAGTATTGTGGAAACACAATCTGGATAACACAGGATTTAACAGCTTCTATATTAAGGGACTGCAGAACATGGAATATAATATTCTGGAGGGCAAAGGAGATAGGATTACAGCCAAGAATCACCTACCAAGCAAAACTGAGTATGATACTTCAGGGGAAAAAATGGACATTCAGTGAAACAGAGGACTTTCAAGGATTTTTGATGAAAAGACCAGAGCTGAATAGAAAATTCAACTTTCATATACAAGACTCAAGAGAAGCATGAAGAGGTAAACAGGAAAGAGAAAGCATAAGGGACTTATTAAAGTTGAACTGTTTACATTCTTACATGGAAAGATGATATTTGTAACTTATGAGACCTTTGTCAGTATTAGGGTAGTTGGAAGGGAAAAAAATTCTATGTATTGATAGATTAATAGATAGAGGACCTAGGGTGAGTTGAAGATAAATGGATGATATCTGGAGAATAAAATTAAAGTGTGAGAGAGGATTATACTGGGGGAAGGAGAAAGGGAGAGGTAGAATGGGGCAAATGCTCCCACATAAAACAGATAAGAAACAGCTTTTATAGTGGAGGGGAAGTGGGGGAAGGTGAGAGGAAATGAGTGAATCTTATTCTCACTGGATTTGGCTTAAGGGGGGAATAAACCCATTCAATTGGGCATGGAAAGCTATCTTACCCTGCAGGAAAGTAGCGGGGAAGGGGATAAGAGAGCAGGGTAATGATAAAGGGGAGGACAAATTGGGGGAGGGGGGTAATCAGAAGCAAACACTTCTGAGGAGTGACAGGGTAAAAAGTGAAAATAGAATAAATGGGGGGCAGGATAGAATGAAGGGAAATATAGTGAGTTTTCCACAGCATGACTACTATGGAAGTGTTTTGTGTGACTATACAAGTATAACCTTTATTGAGCTGCTTGCCTTCATAATGAGGGTGGGTAGAGAGGGAGGAAGGGAGAAAATTTGAAGCCCAAAGTTTTAAAAACGCATGTTAAACATTGTTTGCACATGCAACTGGAAAATAAGATATACAGGCAATGGGGTATAGGAATCTATCCTGCCCTACAGGAAAAAAGAAGATGAAGGGGATAAGAGAAGGGGGTGAAGATAAAAGGGAGGGCAGATTAGCAAAAAGGGTATTCAGAATGCATGCTATCTTTGGGTTGGGGGAGGGACAAGACTGGGAGAAAATTTGGAACTCAAAATCTTGTGGAAGTTAATGTTGAAAACTAAAAATAAAAAGATTAATGGACCAAAAAAATAGAATTAGACAAGGGGAAACCAGGGGAGTTATAAGAAATCAAGAAATAATTACACATACTATAAAGAATGAAAAAATAGAAAAGAAAGTGAAACATCTATATGAAAAATAACTGACATGGAGAACAGCTCAAGAAGAGAAAACATAAGAATAATCAGAGTACCTGAAAGCTATGATCAAAAAAAGAATCTTGATACATTAATACAAAAAATAATTAGAGAAAAAATTGTTTTGAAGCATTAGAACAAGGGGGGAAAGTAGAAATAGAATAAATCCATTGATCACCACTTGAAAGAGATCCTATGGGGAAAACTCACAATAATATTATAGCCAAATTCTGAAACCTCTGGCTCAAGGATAAAACATTAAGAGCAACAAGGGGGAAAAAAATTTAAATATGACAGTGCCACAGTTAGAATCATACAAGACCTAACAGTGGAGACACTAATGGACTGCAGGTCTTAGAACACTATATATCAAAGAGCAAAAGAACTGGGGTTCCACGCAAAAAAAAAAAAATCATACCCAGCAAAATTAAGTATAATTCTGAATGAAAAAAAAATAGGCATCTGATCAACTGTCAGGCTTCCAGAACTTTGTTTAGAAACAAAACAAAACTAAACTAAACTGAACACCAAACTTAATAGATTTGACATACAAGAGCCAAGAAAAACATAAGGTACATACCAAAGACTGATTACAAGGGATTCAATAAAGACAGGCCATTTATCTTTTATGTATGTAAAACATAAAATATATGTTTAAGATTGTCATTAGCAATTGGGTACTCTGTAAGAAAGATTGGGGTGGACCTGAGTGTGGTATGACTTTAAAAAGTAAAACCATCTAGGAACAGTTAAAAAGAGTAATTATCTTATATGATAGGAAGAACCAACACAGAAGAATTAGATGGTGTAAGAGGGCTGGTAGTTCTGGTAACTACTTTCATGAGAAAAGGGTTCAAGAGGGACATACATAGATACATATGTGTATGTGTGTGTGTGTGTGCATGTATAAGAGTATGAAAGTCTTCTAAATTCTAAAGAAATAAAATAGTAAGGGGATAGAGAGAGGGGAGAGGATAAGGGAGGAATCTCTAGAAGGGAGGTGAGGGAATAGGTTAAAAGCTGGGGGATAGAAGGGTATTGAGATCAATGAGGATGGAAGGATAAGAGAGGATCTTTGGGAGGAAAAGGGGGTATTTTTAGAAGGGAGGATGAGGGAATAGGTTAAAGGGGGTTATGTAAGGGTGTATAGATTTATGGGAATGGGAGGAAAGGGGAGGGATTCTTAGAGGGATTACAGTAAGTAGTAGGAGGGCAAGGTAGCAGGGAGCAGTAAATTAGAGGAGTCAGAAGGGATAGAAAAAAATAAATACAAACATAAAAACAATGATCAGGTACATAATTTGTTAGGGGATGATACATATGTATGTATATGTATGTGTATATATGTATATGTGTATGTACATATCTATATCTCTATCTAAATATATCTTCACTTAATTGTAGCCTTCTTGGTTGGGGAAGGAAGGGGAAAAAAGAACAAAGTCAAAAGTGCACAGCAGAGAATGAAAGAAAACTTACAAGGAAGCAAAGAAAAGATGGACAGCTCTCAGCACGTGTAGTATTTATTATACAGGCTTTCTTGAAATGAAAATTTATTACAATATATTTTGAATCCTGTATTACATTCTGATGTGCACATGATATGCTTTTTTCCCCCCTTTTATTACTTGGTATTTAAGTTTCGGTATTTCAGTTCATGACATATTTCTTTTTCTTTTCTCTATTCTGTGTTTGAGTTCTGGTGTTTAAGTCTAAGATTAAATGAATAAACAAACAAACAAATAAATAAATGAAAACTGTGGTGATAACGGACATCTTGTTTAACCTCTGATCTTATTGGTAAGGTTTCAAGTTTACCTACCACATAACAGTAAAAGACTATGAAATATCTCATTGGAAAAACTTTCTCATTGGAAAAACAACTTACCTGGAAAATAGATCCAGGAGAGAGAATTTTAAAATTATTGGACTATCTGAAAGCCATGATCAAAAAGTGCCTAGATCTTATCTTTCAAGAAATTGTCAAGTAAAACTACCCTCATATTCTAGAACCAGAGGATAAAATAGAAATTGAAAGAATCCACCACTCACCTCCTGAAAGAGATCTCTAAAGGAAAACTCTTAGGAATATTATAGCCAAATTCCAGAGTTCCCAGGTAAAGGAGAAAATATTGCAAGCAGCCAGAAAGAAACAATTCAAGTATTGCAGAAACACAATCAGGATAACACAACATTTAGCAGCTTCTCAAAGACCACTTAAGGACAATATTGACAGCTATTGTCAGACAGAATAGGGAAAAAAGAGAGACACTGTCCAAACATCTCTTGACAGTTTCATAAAAAAATGTTGTGTAGCCAACCACCAGTGATAAAGGTTAGGTACAGCAGGTGCGGAAGAAGCATTATGCTGCGCACCTACGTTAACTTTATAGTACTGTGCATACTTATTATTGCATTTTAATACATTTTATGACATGCATAAATGTATTATTTTGTGTATGCATTTGTTATATGGCGAAGTAAAGTGAGTGGATGGGGCAGATTTGCATTATATAAAAATTAGTTTATGTAGAGGTCAAAATGACTTGCCTGGGATCACACAGCTAGTAAGTGTCTGAGCCCAGATTTGAACTCAGAAAGTCTTCCTGACTTTGACCAGAGCTCTGTCCACTATGCCACCTAGCTGGCCATCCTTCAGGGCACTTTAAATCTTCAAAGAGGTTTGGAACCTTCATTTGAATTGTCATCAAACTTAATGGAATATTGTTCTGAGTCTGGTCTTCTATCCACATAATTAAGAGTTTCTCTATCTCTAGAATAGCACTTTCTCATTGTTTCAACAGATCAGTAGACTTCATGCAAGCACTAATTTTTGCTCCTTTATCCTGACATCACATTTCACTATGGTGTTCATAGTCTACACTACAAGACTAAGTTCACATACATATCATATTTTGTAATTATATTCATTTTCATTTAAAAAATTTTTTTAGCAGTTTTTATATTAAGGGAGTGGAGGTCTTAGAATATGATGTTCTGGAGGTCAAAGGAGCTAGGTTTAAAACCAAGAATCACGTACCCAGCAACACTGAATATAATCCATCGAGGGGAAATGGACATTTAATGAAATAGGGGACTTCAAAACCTTCCTGATAAAAAGACCAGAGCTCCATATAAAATTTGATCTTGAAATACAGGACTCAAGAGAGACATAAAAAGCAAACAAGACAGAAAAATATCAACTTATTATTATTATTATTATTATCATTATTATTATTATTATTATTATTATTATAGGGCAAACTGTTTACATCCCTACAAGGGAAGATGACACTTGTAACTCTTGAGAACTGAATTGTTAGTATACCATTTTAAAGAGGTATATACAGAAGGGGTGGATATAAGTTGACTTTGATGTAATGATAAAAAAAAATCTAATCAAGTGGGTTAAATGGATCTAAGTAAGTGGATTAATCTGATCTAAATAAGAAAATTAACTGAGAGAAAAGGAAAAGAGGAGGCAGACAAGGGTAAACTACATTACAGTAAAAGGCACAAAAACCTATTATAGTAGAGAGAAAGAAGGGAAGGAGATGAGCATTGTATGAATGTTACTCTCATCAGATTTGGCTTGGGGAGGAAATAACATAATCACTTAGGTATAGAAATCTAACTTGCCCTATAGGCAATAGGAGGGGAAAGGGTTAAGAAAAGGGAGTGGGGATAGAAGGGAGGGAAGAAGTACTAAAGGTAAAGAGGAAGAAAAAGGAGGGGGCAGGTAGAAGGGAGGGCAGAGTGAGGGAGGCAATGGTCAAAAGCAAAACATTAGTGAGGAGGGAAAGGGAGAAGGAGGAAAGAAAAGCATAAACACGGGGAAAATAGGATGGAGAGAAAGACAGAGATAGTAATCATAACTGTGAATGTGAATGGGATGAATCTCCCATAAAATGGAAATGGATAGCAGAATGGATTAAAATCCATAATCCTACAATATGTTACTTACAGGAAACATATCTGAAACAGAGGGACACACACAGGGCTGAAGTAGAATATATTATGCTTCAGCTGAAGGAAAAAAAAAGCAGAGGTAGCAATCCTGATCTCAGACAAAGCAAAAACAAAAATGGATCTTATCAAAAGAGATAAGGAAAGAAACTACATTCTGCTAAAAGGGACAGTAGACAGTGAAGTAATATCATTACTAAACTTATATGCACCAAATGGTGTAGCATCCAAATTCTTAGAGAAGTTCAAGGAATTACAGGAAGAAATAGACAGCAAAATTATACTAGTGAGGGACCTCAACCTCCCCCTCTCTGAATTAGATAGGTCTAACCACAAAATAAGTAAGAAAGAAGCTAAGGAAATGAATAGAATATTAGAAAAGTAAGGTATGGTAGACCTCTAGAGAAAATTGAATGGGGATGGAAAGGAATATGCATTTTTCTCAGCAGTACATGGCACATACATGAAATTGACCATGTACTAGGGCATAAAAAGCACATAATCCAATGCAGAAAGGCAGAAATATTAAAGTCATCCTTTTCAGGTCATAATGTAATACAAATTACATGTAATAAAAGGCCATGGAAAGATAGACTAAAAATTAACTGGAAAGTAAATTATCTAATCCTAAAGAATGTGTGGGTCAAGCAATAATCATAAAAACAATCAATAACATCATTCAAGAGAATGACAATAATGAGACAGAATTCCAAAACTCACAGGATGCAGCAACAAGGGTTCTTAGGGGAAGTTTTATATCTCTCAATACTTACATGAATAAAACAGAGAAAGATGAGACCAATGAATTGGGTATACAACTAAAAAAGCTAAAAAGCAAAAAGCAAAAAACAATTAAAATCCCTTAATTGAATATCAAAATAGAAATTATGAAAACCAAAGGACAGATTAATAAAATTGAAATTAAGAAAACTATTGAAATAATAAAACTAAGAGCTGTTTCCGTAAAAAAAACCCGATAAAATAGATAAAAGTTTGATAAATTTAATTTAAAAAAAAGAAAACCAAATTACCACTATCAAAATTGAAAAGGGTAAATTTACCACCAATGAAGAAGAAATTAATACAATAATTGGGAAGTATTTTGCCCAATTGTATGCCAATAAATTTGACAATCTTAGTGAAATAGATGAATATTTACAAAAATATAAATTGCCCAGATTAACAGAAGAGGGAGTAAAATACTTAAATAACCTAGTCTCATAAAAATAAATTGAACAAGTCATCAATGAACTCCCTAGGAAAAAAATCTCCAGGACCAGATGGATTTACAAGTGAATTCTATGAAACTTTTAAGAACAAATACTTCCAATTATATAAAGACTATTTGGGAAAACAGGTGAAGGAGTCTTACCAAATTCTCTTGGTAAACTGGCTCCAACATATGTTCCCAAAATATATGACACAGATATTTGAAGGGGATGATGCTTTTTTGAAATAAGGTTTAGGAATGAGATTGCAGATATAATTTCTTCTAATTATCTATTTTTATAGTATAGGACACTAAAACCTAAAGAAGCTAAATGACTTGCCTAAAATTATACAGATTGAAAATAACAGCAGTGTGAGGAATATTTTCATTACCTGACAGTCTCATCTATCTGTAAACACAGTTAGGAAGTCAAACGACAACACCTTCTCTATATGCACAGACATCTAACATACAAAAAAAGCTATTAAAAAGTCTATGAATGAAAGCTTCTGCACTTTGCTCGTGGAATGAGCCCTATATGCCTTCACCAATAATGAACTTCAATTTGATTTAGTTTAATTGTTTCCAACTCCAATAACAGATAAATAAATAATGTGGAGAGTGTTGCTAACGGACAGTACATGTGAATTATATATTTTGTTGATTTTGAAAAAAGGTTTATTATTTTTTAGTCATAGTTTATTAAATTCCATAATATGGGTGGTAATAGTGAAGCACAGTACTGTGGAGATCATGCCAACTTATCATCAGGCAAGATGGAAGACTTGTTGCTGAAATGAAAAGTTTTCTAGTTTTGTGGTTTAAACAACACTTGAGTTGTGTTTTTGAGATTGATAAATATTCAATCTGCAGGGTTTTTTCAAAAGAATTGTGAAATAATATTTTGAAGGGTCAAGAATTTAACATTCATTCAAGTTGAGTTTTTAAGAAAGGTATGACTTCTATAACAAGGTGTTAGTCATGATTAGAAAGAAGCTCTACTTTCAAATACAGAAAGCCAACTTGAACTCTTACATCTATACTTGAGACAAGGAAATTTACTTTGAAATTTTATAAGGAAAAAAAATGAGGGCAGTGAAAAAAGATATCCTTAGACAAAATCTCTTTTTAAGATCATCAATAGTAGTTGTTAAATGTATGTTGGATTGAGCTGAAGTGGTGTTAAAACTCAAAAGACTCCTCAAAAATAGCTTATCAAAGCCAACTAAAGAAACCTCTTTGTCTTGCATGACCCAATAAAGTAGCTCTTCAACTTTGCTTTTTTTTTTTCTTTTGCAAGAAGAATACTGCAAGGCACACAAAAATGAGAGGTATAAATTTTAATAGTTGTCAGATCTTCAGCTATTGGGGAAAGAATAAGATTTACAGGATTAGAGGCCATTTAACAGGGAAATGAGTTAGCAACTTTTGTGAGGAAAGAGATGGTCCAAGTCATGATCTGAAGGAGTAAATAGAATACCATGTAAAGTCAGGCTAGGTTTCCTGGGCTAATGAAATCTAAGTAACAAGTTAAAGGAGGAAAATATTAGCCACAGCTGAAAGTTTGGGAATGCAACATGGGTTTAGGGATTGACAACATGCTAGGAAAGATAGTGGCATTGAGCATTAGTGAGTTAACAGCTCTTTATCTCCATAAAGGATGGCATTATATAATGATGGCAGAGGGCTAGTCATGCCACAGTGCTGACATATAGTAAAAGTGTAATAAAATGCTTGTTGACTTGACTTAACTCAGAATAACACTGGAGAGTTATATGACAGGTGTGGACAAACTACATTTATAACAAATAAGGAACTGGGGAAAAGAACTGGAATGAAGGATGTCATCAATTATATATGTATGTGTGTATATATGTGTATGGATATATGGATATATGTTCACACACAAAAATGAATGGCAGACAGTACAAACAGACAAGGAGTTGAGCTAAGAATTTTAAAAAGGAGAAGAGCTACATAGATTGAATTTGGGAAATTGCAAAGCTCCTTTGATGAACCCAAACTGCTCCCAGAAATAAAGGCTTATCTATCTTCACTGTAATTCTCTCCCTCTTCACTTCATCTCTTGGCTTCTGTTTTTCTTCAGGTCCCAGCTAAATGCCACCTTCTGACAGAGCAAAATGGTAGAGATAGCAACCTAGCCAAAGTTTCCCAACATTCCCCTCCTGATGACTTCAATGACTCAAATTGAATTTTGGAGCAGCAATGTCAATGAAAGTTTAGGGTGACACATTTTTCAAGCCTGAGACAAATTAGGATGTCAGTGGGATGCTGGAGTGGGAATCAAATAGGAGAGTACATGGAGTCAGCACCAGCAGTGGTGGGCCTTTGAGGTAACTGTGACAGTGGCAGCTTTAGGAGCTCTTAGCCCAGAGGGACTTGGACAACTGGTCAAAGGGACACTGCTCTCACTGGGGGCAGGATTGGGAGATGTTTGGTAATTCTATGGCCCATAAGCAGTTTTTGGTCACAGTTCTGAGATGGAGAGGAATGCTTACAGTTGGTAATAATAGAGGAGGGGCCCTAGTCAAAGTTACAAGGCAAAGAGGAACAGTAGCTCTTGCGGTTGCAGTGAAGCAGGGGAACTGGTAACATTTCTAATGCCAAGAGGAGGACTAGCATTTGCAGCTACAGGGAAACAGGCCATTTCTGGATAAAGACCAGAGTGCAGACCAGGAGAGCAGTGATAAAAAAGAGAATATAGGTGTGTCACATGATGAACATAACGGACAAGAGATAGCACTACATAAATATCTTCATGGTATCATGTAGGTAATGAAAGCCTTGGTTATATTGAGAGGTACCTCTGTAATGAATATCTTCAGGGGAAACTAGACAAGAAATAGACACATTTGATAGGCCTGGATAGAATGTGAGCTGCATTATTTGAGAAAATTTGCATTTTTATGGAATCATAAATTTGTTTGAATATGTGTCTATAGATGTGAAGATTGAATCTCAAAGAAATGTGGTGACTTTTTAATACTTTGCTTTTTAACCAGACCATGATGATGTTCTGTGGGTTTTATCATTTAACTAGTTCTACTTAACTGTGCTATGATCTGGTCCAGACCTGTACAACTTGGCAGTAGGCAGGGGCCAGAATTAAAATAGGCTAAACTTCTTTGGGTTGCAGAGAGGTTTTTAGTGGTTCACTTTCCAAGTAAAGGTATAATTAATGATTAAACTATTTTGTAAATAAACCATATGAAAAAAGGGAAATTTCAATTGATATCAATAAATTACATTTATCAATTAGGATTTTTATTTAACATGAAATCATGTTGATGTTAAAAAAATACTTTGCTAAGTGGTACAACTTTGAATACATTTTTCAGGTTTTCTTACTGTTTACATTTAGTTAATAGGATATATTACCCTTCTTGTCAGCCATCAGTTTATTGTACTCTGGAAACATGTTTGAAACTGATTTCTTTAAAAATATGAAAGGTAACTTTAGTAACCATCTCATTTTCTGAGTTTACTTTCTTGAAAAACCATTGTTCCCCACCAAGATTTTTCAACAATTTAGACATTTTAATTTGTTTTTCATTGGTGTCCAATTTGCTTAAGTCAGGATTTTGCTTTCTACCAATATTTTTTGTAATTAAATAAAATTTCTAAGATGTTCAAAATCCTTTATTCCTTGTTATTTCATTGGTTTAATTCTCATGTTATGTCATTTATTATAATTTTTGCTACAGAATCCTTCATTTTTGATGGAAACAAAAATTTTGAGTATTACACATCATTTCATAATAGCATTATATAGCTATTCACAGAATTATCATTATGCTACATGATGCTATAGAGATGGCCATGGTTTCTTTCTTTTTTTTTTGTCTTTTTAAAAATTTTTTTGGTTTCTTGAATATCATACTAAAGCATTACAAACTCTCACATGTTCTCCTGTGTTAGAAAATCTTGGAGTATAGACAAAGCAAGCTCAATCTGAGTCGACAGTGTGATGTGACAGGTATAAACATCTCACAAAAGTCTAATGAATTATTATGTGGCAATAATAAAAGCCTGTCATCTAGAATGAAAGAAGTGATATTCCCAATGAAATTTGATCTGGCAAGATCCTGGTCTTGAGTGTTGTAGTTAGTTTTTGCTCAACATTTTTGGAGAAAACTTTAAAAATTAAATACATTCAAGCAGGAAGAAGTGGTTAACAATGATGAAGTACTAACATTCTAACACGTGTCACTTCAGAACCTTAATGTTACAGGGAAAGGACATAAGAAAAACAAGGGGCCTGAGAGTGTTGCTACTGCTGCTGTGTTGCTGCTGTTTTGTTCGTTTTAAGAGAGGACATAAAAAAATGAAAAGGAAACAAATTAGGTAAGAAATAAGGAAGAATGGAGAGAAATTTATTATCTCACATAAATATAATCTGCAACAGATTACATAAACAAGGAGAAATGGGTGAAGAGAACTGACATTTCACAAACTCATGAAAGGTTTGAACACACCTAAAATGTTTGGTATAAAAATCATTAAATTCAATAGAAATATATGAAAGGAGAATGGAAGGGAAGGGCATATTCTATATTGATTAGGACAGGGCTATTGATTCAGAGGAAATAGTCACAAGCAAAGAAAATTTTAGCTTCAGATGGCTGTTCATAAATGTGATCGAAAAGGAGAAAAAAATAAGAAGCAGGTATTGGGATCTGGGCTTATGGAAGGGAACAGGGCAGAAGAGTATTATCAGAGCCCTTAAAATACTGAAGAAAATAACACCTTAAAAAATAGACTGACCCAAATGGCAAAACAGGTCCAAAAAGCCAATGAGTAGAATGTCTTAAAAAGTAGAATTGGCCAAATGGAAAAAAAAAAAAGGTCTAAAAGCTCACTGAAAAAATAATTCCTTAAAAATTAGAATGGAGCTAATGGAAGCTAATGACTCTATGAGAAATAAAGAAACTATAAAACAAAACAAAAAGAATGAAAAAAAGAAGACAATGTGAAATATCACATTGGAAAAACAACTGACCTGGAAAACAGATGCAGAGAGAGAATTTAAAAGTCATTGGACTACTTGAAAGCAACGATCAAAAATAGAGCCTAGACATCAACTTTCAAGAAATTATCAGGGAAAATTTCCCTGATATTCTAGAACCAGAGGGTAAAATAGGAATTGAAAGAATCCATCGATCTCCTACTGAAAGATATCCCAAAAGGAAAACCCCCAGGAATATTATAGCCAAATTCCAGAGCTCCTAGGTCAAGGAGAAAATATTGCAAGCAGCCAAAAATAAACAATTCAAGTATTGTGGAAACACAATCCAGGATAACACAAGAGTTAGCAGCTTCTATATTAAGGGATCTGAGAGCTTGGAATATGACATATTGGAGGTCAAAGGAGCTAGGATTAAAACCAAGAGTTACCTACCTAAGGAGTCGTCTAAGGGGCTTAAACACAATTTATATTGTTCCAGGTAGGTTTAAAAAAATATCAGAGTTCAGAATCAGGATCTCAGGCAACAGTAAAAGTAAACATGCTTAAATTACAATGTATAATTAAATAATATGGATACTTATCACATGTTTACCCAGGTTGTAGGGTATGTTCAGGGAAGACTAGTACCTCTGCTGTGAGCCCTTTTCAAGGTGGCTTTCCACCTTTACTGTCCACCTGTTCCATCTAACTCCAAGAAGTGTAGCATCCCCAATAGTCACACCCTGGTAAACCATTTCAGCAGATAGGCTAAACCAAGTTGAGGGTAACTAAGGGATCTTAAACCCATTGGTGAGTTTTGTGTGTGTGTGTGTGTGTGTGTGTATGTGTATGTGTGGGTTCTATCCCAAGCTCATGAAGATTTCCCCTGGTGGAATGAGTGGATGAGAACAATTTGTTCCAATGGCCATGAAGGCAGATGAAGCACACACTGTGGAGTGATTAGAGTTTGGTTAGACATCTAAGATGCCAAGGTCATCCACTGCATCTTGAGCCATCACCAGTCATATTGATTCTGTCCTATGACTGAACTGTGATCCCTCTGGAAGAGAGTGAGGCCAATGACTGTACAACTCTGTCTCACTTAAATCCAATTTATGCACAAATCAAAAGACATCACTCATACCATTTTAACATTTTTACCTATCTTAACGTCCTGTGGCAACAGGCAAATGATGAAGCAGCAAATGTGGACACCCTGGGAGCTGTAGTCACAATCCTGCATGTAGGCATCCCAGGCCATAGGGTCATCTCACTGGAAGTAGCAGTGGGATTCAGCAATCCCTCAGGTGTCTGAGCAGCCTTTTAAGGATCACACTGTTCCCCTTCTGGTGTAAGGAAAAGGCTAGAAAATGTGACCTAAACATTGTCTGCTTACCCAACCCTGGCCTGAGTACCACAGCAGGTGGGAATCTCACCCTGTAGTTGAAACAAAAAAAGATATACAAAAACTTCTGCAAAGATGATTACATTCACCATCCAGCGGTACATGGAATGTGTGCACTTAGAGACAACATAAAATCTAGTAGACTTGAAACAGCTCTTGTCGCAAGAGAGCTCAACATACATCACTTCCAAATAGCAGCCCTGAGTGAAACAAGGCTGACAAATAAAGGTTAACTAACTGAAATTGGAGCTGGATCCATGTTCTTCTGGAGTGACTGCAGTGAAGAGAAACACTGTAAAGCTAGTGTAGGTTTTGCAACCAAAGCTAATCTACTCAGCAAACTTGTATGCCCACTAAAAGGAGTGAATGGCACGCTGAAGACAATGCAATTGTTACTTGCATGAAAACATCATGCCACTATCATCAGTGCCTAGGCTCCCACCATGATGAACCCTGATGATGTCAAAGAAAAATTTTATGAAGACCTGGAGACTCTTATCATCGATGTTATAAAAGAGGACAAGCTTATAATTCTGGGAGACTTTAATGCTAGAATAGGCTCAGACCACCAAATACGTCAGGGAGTCCTTGGGAAGAACAGAGTTGGAAACAGCAACAGCAGTGTTCACTAACTACTGAAGACTTGTGCATCTCATGACCTTTAAATCACTAACACTGTCTTCCATTTAACTAATACAATAAAACTTCATGGATGCATCCTCAAAGCAAACATTGGCGTTTAATAGACTACATGATTGTAAGGAGAAGAGATAGACAGGATGTGAGAGTAACAAAGGCAATGTGTGGTGCAGAGTGTTGTGCTGATCATAGACTTATCCTCTCCAAGCTAAATATTCATATGCAACAAAAACCTTGTCCCCAAGGCAAAATGATTACCAGAAGAATTAATGTCAACACATTAGAGTGCTTCTCTGAGTGGGAACAATTTGTTACTAACTTGGAGGGAAAGATGAACCAACACACAGTTAGTTGGCAACAGTGGAGCAGAAAAGGAGGGGGCAGCATTCAGAGATTTGGTATACAGTGCTGTATTTGCTCATCTGGGTCAGAACACTCACAAACATCAAGACTGGTTTGGTGAAAATTATGGGGAAATTCAGAAGCTGCTAAGTGAAAAATGAGAATGCCACAGTGTTTACCAGCAGGATATTTCATCCATCTCTAAGAAGGCAGCATTTAATTCCATCAAAAGTAAAGTACAAGTGAAGCTTAGAGATGCCATGAGTGCCTGCATCCGTGGCCGTGGTCTGATGCCAGCAGAGTGTGAAGAGAGAAAGAATCACAGGCCAGGTGAGAGGTGAAGAACAAACTTTGTTTATTGATCTGAGGGCTCAGGCTTATATAGTACTGGATCAAGCAATAGTGACATTATTTTCCATGAAAAGTACAAATCTAATTAAGTGATTTCCTTACTTCCTTGTACCTTGTCTGTTACTTTCTTTCCTTCATCCTGTCCTGTACCCTATTCGTTTCCTTCCTTCCTGCATCCTGTTCTCAAGAGATGGAACAGGGGGGTGGTGAGCCGACATCCTGAGTTTCACAGCTGTCGGGCTTACTGCAAGCTACAGGTAAGACATGGGCTGGCCTAAGCCCTCCAACTCCCAAAATCCAGCCCTGTACACAGAGAGATGTAGGATTCTTGGCTCAGTAAGAAGACAGATAAAATTCAGTTTTACACTGATAGTAACAATCCAAAGTGCTTTTATGATGCCCTGAAGGCTATTTTTTGAACCAAAGTCCTGTGGTGTATCTCAACTATTCAGTGCTGATACAGACACATTGATTCACAGTGATAAGGACATGATCTTAGGGAGGTGGGCTTAACACTTCCATAGCATTCTCAACAGACTGTCATCAATCAATGGTGAGGCCACTGACCTTTACCTCAGGTTGAAGTCAATCCCTACATAGCTGAAGTTCCAACTGATGAAGAAGTTTTGAATCTCATTAGGGTCTCTCATGTAGCAAAGCACCTGATACTGATTCTATTCCAGCTGAGATTTTAAAAGGTGGGGGGTTCTGTTGCTCATACAAAAGCTGACTGAAATGTTCTGGGTTATGAGGCAAGAAGAAGCTATCCCTCAGAAGTTCAAGGACGCCTCCATTGTCCATCTCTACAAAGGTAAAGGAAATAATAGATTGTCCTGTGACAATCACAGTGGGGTCTACCTCTTAGTCATTGCTGGCAATATTCTTGCCAGAGTCCTGCTCAATAAGCTGATCCTTCATCTGGAAGATGGTCATCTATGCAAGAGCCAGTATGGCTTCAGAAAGGGCGAGAAATGGTTGATATGGTGTCTGCTGCCTAACAATTCCAGGAGAAATGCCAAAGCAGAACAGAAGTCTATACACAATGTTTGTAGATCTGACTAAGGCTTTTGACACATTCAGTCATGAGGGCTTGTTAATTACATGTATTGTATGTAATTAGCAGTATCGGATGTAAATTTCACTATGGAATGCTGGCCCAGGTTGTGGATAATGGATGATGATCTTGTGCTTTCCCAGTCATCAGTGGAGTAAAACAAGGCTGTGTGCTTGCTCTTATGCTTTTTAGCATGATGTTTTCAGCCATATTGTCAAACACCTTCAATGAGTATGAACACGGCATCAAGGTCAGCTACCGCACTGATGGTAAATTCTTTGACTTGACCTGTGGTAGAGCATTCCAAGCTCATATTGGTCTGACCAGTTATAGTCAGACACATTGTAACTTGACTCTAACATAGTGATGTCATTTTGGTACTCTTCAAGAAAGGACAACAATCGTATATTTGCCCAAAGGAATAGCACCTACATATTTGAAGGAAAAAAATCGACAAATCATAAGGAGAAAAATATAGCCAAATTGCAATAGTTGGGTATCTCAATATGTTCCTCTCAAGCCTAAATAAACTGAACCAGAAGATCAGTAAGAAAGAAGTTAATTATGTGGTTAGAAACTTAGCAGTATTTGCCTTGACAGAACTCTGACACATGTCAATAGAAAAGAATGTATATATTTCTCAGTAATGTGTCAAATATTGACCATGTGCTAGTTAATGGAAAACTGCCTATACAAAATGTCTGTCTGTCATTTAAGAATAAAGCTAAGTGTAGTCAGGTTAGTAAGAAAAAGTTGACTTTTTTTTCTCAATCACCTCAACATTTGAAGATCATTCAGAAAAAACATGAATATTCATGGCCTTAGAGCTGGTAAGGACCATGAATACAGCAATATGAAAGCTATTGAAACAATGCATTTTAAAATTATTAAATGACTGAAACATATGTATACATATGTGTGTATATCTATTATCTATATCTATCTGTCTATACAGATAGATACATAGATACATAGATAGATAGATAGATATAGAGGTATATACTTATCTAAATGCCTTCATGGTATCTCTAAAAAAATTAAAGACATTGTTTTTATTAAAGTCTTTTTTAAGAGAAATTCTCTACTTGGGAGTTACAAAATAACAATGAAATATGGGAGGGGCAGCTAGGTGGTACAGTGGATAAAGCACTGGCCCTGGAATCAGGAGGACCTGAATTCAAATCTGGCCTCAGAAATATAATACTCACTAGCTGTGTGACTCTGGGCAAGTCACTTAATCTCAATTGCCTCACCAAAAAATAAAATGGGGAAAAAACATAACTCAGTCAAAATAATGAGCATCCAAATTTTATTTCTGCCAAAAAATGCAGTACAAATCACATTTCCCCTCCTACTGAGTCTCATTACAAAGGCAGTAGTTAAGCCAGTGGAATATGGGGGAAGGATATAGTGCATATAACAGGCATTAATGGAATATTTTAATTGTCTATCAATGAGCTTATAAATTTATTTAAAAATAGCAAAGTCAAGTCTCTTTTTCAAATAATAATTTTATTAGTTTTCTTCTCAAAGAACACAAAATTTTGTTTTTCTATAAATAACCCAGACATTAGATGAGATTCACAAGTTATGACTATATACTTTAACTCCATACAATATTTTGTAGGCAGCTAGGTAGCATTGTAGATGAAGTACTAGGCCTGTTGTCAGGATGACTCATTCGAAATCCAGTTTTAGAAACTTCATCCTCCTTCTCCTCCTCATCATCATCATTAATTTTTCTCATCAGGTAAAATTCAAAGAGTTTCTGTTATATATTTGTGTAGAGGGGTAGGGTTAGAGTTATAGGTAACAACTACCTGAGCACTCTGATCTCAGAAAGATGTAAGGGAGAAAATAATAAATTTGTATTCTTCTATAAAGTTAATAGAGCTATATATCCTTCACTTCCCTTTTCTCAGTCCTTATATTCTGTGCTGAATAGCCTTTCTGTGCACTGTGAATAATCCCAGACTAGAATAATATATGCCTATAATCAAGTGAACACCTTTTTCCCTCCATTGACATACTCTGACATTTCAGGCATACAAAATGCCTCCCAAGGAAATGATAAATCAGTACTTAAATGTAACCATGACATTTCAGCCACCCATTTCATATCTTGTGTGATTATTGTCCATGTCCTCTCATCAATCTTCCATAGGTAGTCTACTTCATCTCCAGGGGTCTTTTTTAGTGTTTTTTAAATTTTTTTTTAAAATGTGGAAATCAATGAAGCCCTTGGACATTTCATTATTTATACTTCCCTTTCACTATATGACCAGAACACATTCTTTTCTGATCATACATTTCATGGACAATACCCTTTCTGTCATATGTATACCTTGCATGCATCATAAATAATAGGCTGAACTATACAGATGCCTGCCATATATTGCTCCATTATTCTTTGGATCATACATAATTTTGATTATACAGAGACTAATGATTCATGATTTGCAGACATATGACATTACCAAGTAAATACTAGTGTTAAAAACAGGATTATTTTTCCCCTGGCAGGGGCAACTTGGGATTGTACTATAACAGCCTGATACATTGCTCTTCCTATTTTGTTCTGAGTCCATTTAACTTTCCATCTCTAGTTCCTGGAACATAAGTATTTAATAAATGTTTGTTCACATATATCGATCAATGAATATTTGTTAAATGCCCACTATGTGCCTGGTAATGTGCTAAGTGCTGGGGATACAAAAGACTCTCAATGAGCTTACAACCTAATGTGGAAGATAACATGCAAACAAATTTATACAAAGTAAGCTATACATAGGATAAATAGAAAATAATAAACAGAGAGAAGGCACTGGAATTGAGTGATTGGGGAAGGATTCCTGCAGAAATTGAAGTTTTAGTTGAGACTTAGAGGAAACCAGGGAGGTCAGTAGTCAAAGCAGAGGAGGGAGAGTGTTCCAGGCATGAGGGATAGCTAAGGAAAATTCCTGAAGTCAAGAGATATTTATGGAACTGCAAGGAGATTGTTCATGGAACAGCAAGAAGGCCAGTGTCACTGGATCAAAGAGTATATGTCAGGGAGTAAGTTGTAAAAAGACTGGAAAGGTAGGAGGAAGGTAGTTTATAATGCCTTTGAAAGCCAAACAGTATTTCATATTTGATCTCATATTTGATTTTATATTTTAGGTAATTAGGAAGACATTGGAGTTTGTTGAGTAAGAGGGTAATATTATTGGACCTGTACTTTAGGGAAATCACTTTAGTAGCTGAAAGGATAGATGTGGATATACATACATACATACATACCGAGAGAGACAGAGAGAGAGACAGAGAGAGTAGGGGTAAGGTAAGAGAGAGGGAAGAATACAGAGCTACACTGTGAAAGTTTAGAAAAATTAATCAACAGAGTGTGTGTAAGGGTGAGGAAATTTTGAGCTCAGAGACTGAAGAGAATATTAACACATATAGTTGTTGAAATATGAGACCCATACTAGTCAAAAATCACAGGTTATTAAAATATTAATGTATATCTATCAGAAACTGATGGGCAATTCACTCTTTACTAAAGTAATATATGATGAGTGATCACTTTTTTTTCTATTTTTTTTTACTAGCAATATTTAAAAATAGAGAGAAGATGGAGAGAATTCTGGGAAGATGGTGGAGTAGGTCAGAAAATTCCAAACTTTCAACACTTTCCTCCTCAGAGTGGATATTGAGTAGGTAAAAATAAATAAAAGTAGAGGCCAAACAGGGGTCCTCCTGGGACAATTGGAGAATATATGAAGAAAAATCCAAAGATGAGGTTGGTCCCTGTGAATAGTAAACACCTCTAGGCTAAGTCCTAGGTCCACTTAAACAAGTGGCAAGCCCTGTGGTTAGCTGGGTTGGGAGGCTGCCTTGGTCCCAACCACAGGAACTTTTATCCCCAGGACAGTGAAGAATATTGAGTGTCTGAGCTGGGGAAGATCCAATGAACCTCTGCTGATAAGGAACAACAGACCAAGCTGTGCTGCAAAGATGCAGCCAGGGGTGAGAAGGAACTAGCACATGCCCAGTGAGTGCAGAAATAGTGGGGCAGGGACGCCACTGGATGTGGGCACTTACAGGAGCCTGGAGGTCTTGGTTTCTGTTCTGGGCCAGAGGGGAGAACTGAAGGAAGATCTGAGGCCAGAGGCACCATCTGCCATAACACAGGAGTAGAGGTTATTAAAAACAAACAAACAAACAAAAAAGCACAAGATACTACAAATTTAAAAAAAAAAACAGGCAAAGGACAAAGAACCCAATCGTAGAGAATTACTATGGGAATAGAGAAGACTGGGGTTCATCTTCAGAGGAGGATGATGAAGCAAAGAAACCATCTTCTACCCCAAAGAGTAATGTCAAATAGTTAACTGCTCAAAAAGAATTCATAGAACTTTAAAAAGACTTTAAAAATCAAATGGGAGAGACTGAGGAAAGACTAAAAAAAAATAAGAATAATCCAAGAAAAATAAGATTATGAAAAAAGCTAACCAGTTAAAAGGAAGATCCAGACTCTTAAGGAATAAAATAACTCCTTGAAAATCAGAATTGGACAAGGGGAAGCCAGTAAAGTTATAAGAGATTGAGAAATAATAAAACAAAATATAAAGAATGAAAAAATAGAAGAGAATGTGAAACATCTCATAAGAAAAATAACTCATCTTGAGAACAGATCAAGAAAACATAAAAATAGCCAGACTACCTGAAAGCTACGATCAAAAAAAAAAAAGAACCTTGATACAATAATACAAGAAATAATTAAGGAAAACTGTCCTGAAACATTAGAATAAGAGGGGAATGTAGAAATAGAAAACATCCACCTATCACTACCTGAAAGAGATTCTATGAGAAAAATCAATAGGAATATTATAATCAAATTCTAAAGCCCTCAGCTAAAGGATAAAATATTATGAGCAACAAGAAAAAAAATTAAATACGGCAGTGCCACAGTTAGAATCATACAAAACCTACCAGCATTGACACTAAAAGACCACTGAGTCTTGGAACACTATATATCAAAGAGCAAAAGAACTGGGCTTCTGGCCAAAAATATCATACCCAGCAAAGCTGAACATAATCCTAAATGAAAAAAAAATGGATATTTAATGAACTATCAGACTTTCAGGACTTTGTTTAAAAAAAAAACAACCAAAGAACTTAATAGAAGATTTGACATACAAAGGCCAACAGAAATATGAATTTTGGTATTAAAGAAAAAACACAGAGAGAAGGTACCAAGATAATTTGTATTTCTGAATAGTCACATTTTTGTGATCTTCCCATTTCCCCTAATGCTTCTAATGATATATTTCTCTATGAGGAAAGTTTTTCAAGATGCCATTATAATTCACATATGGCTACTTCTAGAAATTACTTTTCCAAGAAGCAGATTACATTTCAAAGATTAATTATAAACAATTATTTCATCTCGCACTATCCATAGACCCAGTTTTTTTTCAAAACTTGTATAATACACTACTGTAGGCTGGAAACATGTACTTAGCTCTTCCTAGTATTGGATCTCTCTTTTTCAGTTGTCTGACAACTCAGAGTGATAACAAAAAGATGAGAGGAGAATTATGTTACCAAGTCTCATAATTGCCAGACAACATACAGCATAATTTAAAAAAAAAAACCTATCATAACATTGAAAATGCTAATTTTCTATGGGTGTGAATGGCATTTAGAGAAATATAAGGCAATGTTGGCAGACAGCATTGGCTTCTCCTGGGGCACAGAGAAAAGCAAAGAATTTCCCATCTTTCCTTCATATTGTATTCCTTTAATCTATAATCTTAAATATATAATACATGTATAACATTGTGCCAGATGCTGTTTGACACCTGTAATTTAAGACATCCCCTAACCAACTGAATTTAGGTGATACAGTGAATACAGTGGTCTGAAGTCAGAAAGACTCATTTTCATGAGTTCAGATCTGGTTTCAGACAGTTACTATCTTATGTGACCCTACACAAGTCACTTTACCCTGTTTGACTCAAATTTCTTATTTGGAAAATGAGCTGGAGAAGGGAATGACAAAAGAGTACAATATCTCTGCCAAAAACACCCTAAATGGTATCATAAAGAGTTGGACATTACTGAACAATAGCAAAAACCCTACTCACCTGAAATTTAGCATGTAATTTACATAACTTATTTATATGAAAATAACTTCGATAAAAAATTAGTATTTTACCAATGCCTTATTGGAAACAGAGATAACAGATGCTATTATGAAAAAGCAAGAATAATAATAAATGTCCTTTCATTTATAGCTCAGAGAAGTGAAATAACTCCTGTCTAGGTCAAATTGGTGCCTGAAGAAAAGGTCGGATTTTAGATGGTCACAGGGGCTAGGGGATGGCATACTAGAAGACACGAATGATATTATATTTTGAAAAAGATACTAAATTTATATTGGCCTTAGCTTGTGGGATTTCTTTATATATTTAAACACAATCTGCAAAGGACACAGTGTTTTGCTGTCAACATTTAAATAGTAGGAAAGAGAAGGGAGGAGTAAAAAGGTTAGCACTTTAGATTCTGACGTTCAAATTTGGGAAAGGGGAATCCTTCAAAAGTTCTCTATAGGTATGCTATATTCATGATTGGCTCATTAAAAATACTCATTATGAATTACAGTAAGTTGAGCAATTTAAAAGATGCCTAGAATATCTAAACAACTGCTAAAGGGAAAATCTGATGTGGTCTTTAAAAAAAAACAGAGAAAAATATCTAATCAGTCATTAATGAATTATAAATGACTTAAACATAAACTTTTGCTTCAGGGACCTTAAAAGTGAGAGGTATTTAATTGCTAGACATTTCCATTTGATGTTCAAAGACTTGAAATGAATCCTAATCCTCATGGATGACATGTTTATTAAGCTTTTTTCTTAAAGACACTTGGATAAATGAACCATTAATGTTAGAGTAAATCCACATTTCTAATGCCTCCAAAGGTGTCTGAAAATGTTGTTTTTTCACAGTCTCAAAAATTTGGTGTGCCTGATGGATAATTGGCAGAAATTTTTATGTAGCGGGGCAGCTAGGTGGCACAGTGGATAGAGCACTGGCCCTGGATTCAGGAGGACCTGAGTTCAAATCCGGCTTCAGTCACATAACAGTTACTAGCTGTGTGACCTTGTTAACCCCATTGCCAAAAAAAAAGAAGTTTTAATGTAGCAATGAGTGCGAAACTAGAGAAATCTTCTTCTAACTGCAAATGAGCAAGTGGTGTATAATTCAGTTTGTAGGTATCTGCTATCTCTTCATATTACACTTTCGGGGATTATTGCAAGGTATGAAAATCTGTTAAGCTAGGTGGCACAGTGGATAGGGTGCCTGGCTTGAAGTCAGGAAGACTCATCTTCCCGAATTCGAATATGTCCTTGAAAGCTCACTAGCTGTGTGATCCTGGGAAAGTCATTTAACCCCGTTTTTCTCAGTTCTTCATCTGTAAAATGAACTGGAGAAAGAGAAAGCAAACTACTTCTGTCTTTGCCAAAAAAAAAAAACACAAACAAACAAACACATAGGGTCATGAAGAATTGGATAAAATCAAAACAAGTGAACAACAGCAAGAGATTATATCCATCCAGACATATATCTTATCTACTTTTGTACAAGTCTCATTATGTCAGAAGAGAAAGAATCAATAGCATCCTCATACCATGCCTAGGTTTTTCTGTAGGTGTTTTCAAAGTACTAATGAAGATATGGGACTCACCAGTTAGTGATTTGACAATTATATTTTCTTACATGACACAATAGTAACAGAACTTTCAATAACAATCTCTATGTCCACCACATTGTTTGAGACAATATTAAATTAACAATTTTTTAAAAAGAGAATTTTGGCAGTCTTCTATTATTAAAAAAGGAAAGAATTACTTAATTCCAGCAAAAGAACATGCACTGGAGTTTAAACAAAAAGCAGTTAGAAACTAAAAAATATTTTAGGAAGTAGGAAAGAAAGAACAAAGTTACAACTGTTGGATTCTAGTTGAATTTCAAACACTTTCAGAAAACATTATAATGACGAAATATACTACTACCAGTTGTCTCAAGTTCAACAAATAGCTTATACATACCTAAATATGCATCGGAAATCTTTGTAAAACAACCTGATATTTTCGCTGAAACTCATCTTAAAATGGTGAATTTCTAGATTTCAGTTTCTCCCTGTTCTTATTAAAGGGAAAGAGCTAGGGAATGCCCTGAAAACTCTAAAGAATAACAAGATAAAATGGCAACATGTGCTGTGTAGATTTGTTTTTTTAAAATCTAGAGCAGGTAGTATAATGAAGATGGTCACAGACTAGAGGCTAGGGTGCCTGAGCCCTAGCTTCCATTACTTATATGAAATAAAAACCATGGGCAAGTTTTTAACCCAATTAGTTGTAATAAAGGGTGTCTCCAAAGTTCCAAAAGCTTTAATAGCTTAAATTCATTGGGACTTTTGGAACACTCTGTATATTTACCATTTCATGTAATTTATGTAATTACTAGCATTGGTACAAATGAGCTTTTTAAAAAACTGGTTAAAATTGAAAATTTAATCTGTAACAGGTGCTTTCATCTTATTGTAATGGTCTATTTTCTATCAAATGGGAATTTTAAATTATTATTTAAAATCGATTGTTGCTTTTTTAAAAATGTTCTCAGTAAAATGTTGTAAAAATCTTGTTCCAACAAGTATTTCTTAAATACTTAGTATATAACCAACACTGTGCTAAGTACTGGGAATAAAAACAAACAAACAAACATCTTTTGCTTTCAAGAAGCTCACAATCTAACTGGGGAGACAATGGGTAAACAGCTATGTATGTATCAGGCATATACAGTGTAAATGAGAGGTGATCTCTGATGGAAGGCACTACCAATAGGTGGAGGTCTGAGAAAAGAATCCTTGCAGAAGTTAGGGTTTGAGCTGTCTTGAAGGAAGCCAGGGGAACCAGAAAGAGAAGGTAAGAAAGGAAAGTGTTGCAGCTGTGGTGGATAGATTCAGAGCTATAAAGTACTCAAAGAAAAGCAAAAGGTCCAGAGTCAGAACCAGGTTATGAAAAGGTTTAAAAGCCCAAAAGAAGTTTTTATATCTGACATAAGTGGTGGTAAGGAAACACTGAATTTTATTGAGTATTTGGGTAACAAAAAATAAGATTTGTACTTTAGGAAGATTATTTTGGTAGCTGAGCAGAAGAGGTACTTGAAGAAAAAGAGATGAAGAAAGGAGGGCCTGAACTGGAGTGGTGACTTATGAATGGAAAGAAGGGGACACAAAGGAGAGAAGTTGGGAATATAGAAATGACAAGATTTGGTAACAGAGAGATATTTGGTATAAGTAAAAATGAGGAGTTGAGAATGACATTAAGGTTGTGAGCCTAGATGAGAGAAAGGATGGAGGCACCTTCAACAGTAAAAGGGAAGTTTGGAAAAAGAGAAGGTTTTGGAGGAAAGATCATATATTCTCTTTTGAATATGTTGAGTTTGAGGTTTCTATCAGACAACCAATTTAAGATGCAAAATAGGCAATAAGATAAGAAAAGACTGGAATTTAGGAGAGATGTTAGAGCTGGATAAATAGAATTGAGAATCATCTGGATAGGTAAGATCATTTAGTGACAGATATACTATAATGGGAGAAGAGAAGACATCCTAGATTCATCAGTGGGAGACTCCTACAGTTAGTAACCCATGGGATAGATCCAGAAAATGAGAAAGAGAAAAACATGACCACGAAGGTAGAAGAAGAAATAAAGGACAGTAGAAATATTGAAATCCAGAAAGGAGAGACCATCCAAGATGATAAATTTAAATTCAATTATTCAATGATTCATTGCATCATCAAAATTTTTGGCCCCTCCACTTCTGCCCATTGCAATACTCTTGACATCTTAGTTGTAATAGCTGAGAAATCTATCATCACCTGCCAACAAGGAACAGTAGAAAAAGCAAGTTCACTGTTAGTAGAGGTCACTCAAATGTCACTTCTTATATTCACCACCCATGGGCCCTATGGCCAGTCATTCCATATTTCTTGGCTTCAGATTTGTCATTCATAAAATGAAGGGATTAGTCTTGAATACCCTTCTATATCTAATTCTATGATCTTGTTACCTTAGGGATAAGCATCTCCAAATCTAACTACTCTAATCCTTGCACATCAGATATCTGGACTATCATATTACTTTTAGTGTAATACTTCACAATTTGCTAAGACCTGCCAGAGTTTTGCTCCCCTAATTTAACTCAAAAGAAATGAGGAACTGTTGTTCTTTGTTGTTGTGGAGTTGTTCAGTCATGTCTGACTCTTTGTCACCCCAGGGACCATAGCACATCAAGCCCTTCTATCCTCCACTATCTCTTAAAGGTTGTCCAAGTTCATGTGAATTGCTTCCATGACACTATCTATCCATCTCATACTCTGCCATCCCTTTTCCTTTTTGCTTCAATCTTTCAAAAAAGCAGGGTCTTTTCCAATAAGTCCCATCTTCTCATGTGGCCAAAGTATTTAAGCTTCAGCTTCAGTATTTGACATTCCAGTGAATAGCCTGCATTAATTTATTTAAATGTTGACTGATTTTACCTCCTTGCTGTCCATAGGGCACTCAAAAATCTTTGTGAGCACCACAATTCAAAGGCTTCAATTCTGCAGCACCCCAACTCTCACAACTATACATCACTACTGGAAAAAAAAACAGCTTTGATTATATATGGACCTTTCTTAACAAGGTGATATCTCTGTTTTTTTTTAATTATCTTGTCCAGATTTGCTACCGCTTCCCTTCTAAAAAGCAAACATCTTTTAATTTCATGGCAGCAGTCACCATCTGCAGTGATCTTTGAGCTTAAGAATATAAAATCTGACTTTGCTTCTATTTCTTCTCCCTCTATTTTCCAGGAAGCAATGGGAGAATTTGCCATGATCTTAGGTTATGATTAGTCTTATTTTACACCCTCCTTTTCCACCTTCATCCAGAGACTTCTTAATTCCTTTTTGCTTTCTGCCATTAGAGTGGTATCATCTGCATATCTGAGATTGTTGATATTTCTTCTGGCAACCTTAATTCCAGCTTTTGACTCATTCAGCCTGGCATTTCACATGATGTACTCTGCATAAAATTAAATAAATAAGGTGACCATGTACAGTCTTGTTCTACTCCTTTTCCAATCTTAAATCAATCATCTGTTCCATGTTCCATTCTAACTGTTGTTCCTTAGCCTGCATATAGGTTTCTCAGGAGACCAGTAAGAGGATCTGATACTCTCATCTCTTCAAAAACTTGCCACGTTTTATTGTGATACACACAGTCAACGACTTTAGTGTAGTCAATGAAGCAGAATTAGATGTTCTTTATTTGTTTATTTTCTGGAGCTCCCTTTAATTCTACATAATCAACAAATGTTTGCAGTTCGGTCTCCAGTTCTTCTGACTCTTTGAAAACCAGCCTGGTCTTATGGTAATTCTTGGTTCATATATTGCTGAAGCCTAGGTTGCAGAATCTTAAGCTTAACCTTGTTGGTGTGTGAAATATTTGCAATTGTTTGGTAATTTGAGTATTCCTTGGTATTCCCCTTCTTTAGGATGCAGATGTAAGCTGATGTATTCAAATCCAGTGAACACTGTTGTCATTTTCCAAATTGGCTGGTATATTGAGTTCAGCACTGTAACAGGCATCATCTTTTAGCATTTTAAATAGCTTAGCTGGAATTGTATCACTTCCACTAGCCTCTTTGTTAACAATAATTCCTAAGACCCACTTGATTTCATTTTTCAGGATGTCTGGAATATCTAGATCAGAATGTGTAGATCAGTAACCACGCTAAGATCTTTCTTGTATAGTTCTTTTATGAATTCTTGTTACCTCTACTTCATATATTTTTGTACTGGCTATCTCTAATTTTCTTAAAGAGAGCTCTTGTCTTTCCCATTTTGTTATTTTCTTCTATTTCTTTGTATTGCTTATTTTAGAAAACCTTTTTGTCTCTCCTTGTTCTCTGGAATTCTGCATTCAAATTTCTTTCCCTTTCTCCTTTCCCTTTTATTCCTTCCTTAGCTATTTATAAAGCCTCATCAGATATCCATTTTACTTTCTTATATATATATATATATATATATATATATATATATATATATATATATATATATATATATAGATAGAGAGAGAGAGAGAGAGAGAGAGAGAGAGAGAGAGAAGAACAGGAGGCAGTTACATATATATGTAAAGAAGATACCTCCTTTACAATATTGTGAAATTGTCCACAGTTTTTCACACATTCTATCTATGAGATCTAATCCCTTAAATCTATTCAACACCTTCACTACATATTCATAAGGGACGTTATTTAGATCATGTCTATATAGTATCATGATTTTCCCTTCTTTCTTCAATTTTAGTCTGAATTTTGCAGTAAGAATCTCATGACCTGAACCACAGTCAGCTCCAGATATTGTTTTAACTGAATATATGGAGTTCTTCCACCTTTGACTGCAAAGTAAATAATCAATCTAATTTTTATGTTGACCATCTGATGGTGTCCATGTGTAGAGTTGTCTTTTGGATTGTTGAAAAAGTGTTTGCTATAACCAATGAGTTATCTTGACAAAAATCTGTAGGTCTCTGCTCTGTTTCATTTTGTATTCCAGGCCAAGACTTGCCTGTTATTTTAATTATCTTTTGATTTTCTATTTCAGTATTCTAATTTCCTATGAAGAATGTGGCATCTTTTTGGGTATTATTTCTAGAATTTGTTATACTTCTTCAGAGAACTGATCAATTTGGCCTGTTGGGCATTAGTAGTTGAGGTACAGACTTATATTACTGTGACACTGAATGGTTTGCTCTAGACTAGAACAGTTATCATTTTGTCATTTTTGAGATTATACCCCAGTACTGATTTTCTAACCCTTTTATTGACTATGAGGTCTAAGCCATTTCTCCCAAGAGATTCTGTCCAACAATGGTATATGTAGTGATCATCTGAATTAAATTCACACATTCTCATCCATTTAAGTTCAATAACACCTAAGATGTCAATGGTTGTTATTTCCATCTCTGAAATCAGAGTCACCACACTACAATGAGGCACAAAGGTGGAAGATAAATTTCAAATTGCTGTCTTCTTCCTATATGGTCTTCAGTTAATGTTTTTCCTTACTGGTCAATGGCCCTTGAAAGCAAAAAAAAAAAAACCAAAAAAACAAACGATTGCTACCTGTAACTTAATACTTTACAAAGAAATAAAGATCATATCTCTAATAAAGCAATTGAAGGTTTTCTACCTGCTCAGCTACTCACACCAAACTCCTACTTGCCCAAGCACTGTTTGAAATGGGTGGAAAAAAAAAACAACAACAACTTGAATCTTTTCATGCTGTTCATTCAAACCACAGTGAGAAGAAAAGTGTGGTGTTTTGTTTTGTTTCTTTTCATTATCCCTCTAGTCTTGAATCAGCATCACAATTTTTACGCTACATTTCAGGGACAGTGGCATGGTGAATAGGGAAAAGAAAGATAAAGCATCATTAAGTGTAGAGGAAGTACCATAATTTTAGAATATTTTAAAAAGAGGTTTCAGGGAAGTCTCTGCCCCCCACCCACTGTGTCCTTTGTACAGACACCAAAAAAGTATAATTCCTTAGAAGTATATCCCACAGTAGTGGGCCAATATTCAAAGGGAAATGATATTTAGTTAGCCAAGATTTTCTGGGCTGAACATGTCATGCTTTGATCTTAAAAAATACTAAGCTTTTTGGAGTTCAGCAGGCTCTTGGAAACTAAAACTAAATCTCAGTAATCCATGGCCACGGGAACAAGCAGAATATGTTGTTGTTATCTTCATTCATGTCTGACTTTTTGTGACCCTGCAAGCCATACTGTCCATGGTTTATTTTTTTGCTTTTTTTTTTTTTTGGTGAGTATACTGGAGTGATTTGCCATTTTCTTCTCTAGTAGATTTAGGCAAACAGAGGTTAAATGACTTGCCCAGGGTCACACAGCTAGTAAGTGTCTGAGGACAGATTTGAGCTTTCTGACTCCTGGTTCAGTGCTCTATTCCCTGAGCCACCTAGCTGCCTCTTAAGCAGAGCATAGGTAAGTGAAATACACAGAGTCCCTCATATAGGAAGATCCTCAGCCAGCCACTTTTGTGTTAGAGAAACCAAGAAGTAGAAATAAGTGATTTGAATTTTACTCCTCCCCTGGTTTCCTTAATGATAGAATCTTATCTAGTTTTATTTATGCCTACTGAAAGTTAAAAAAAAAACTAACTGCACACGATTGGGGAGATTTTATGAGGAAAAATGCCCAGGAAATTTCAACATTTCAACCTGCTAAAGGTCATGGCTGAGGAGCTGGGGCAAGGAGCACTTCTTCAAAAGAAAGAACCCTCTTTGCACTGCAGAGGAAAGATGGGTATTATCAAAGCCAAAGAGTTAAAAGAGGAAACATGATATTGCAATTTAATTTTACAAAATGGTAAACTAAGTCAGGTTTCCAAGTAAGGTACTTTGTTAGCAGGGGCAGCTACCTATCATTAAACAGATCAATGGATTGCCTCCATTGATGACAAAAACCCCGAGCAAGAGCCCAACTCGTTATACATATAGGGTTTAGGAAGTACAGAATAAAGAACAGAACAGGATAGATAATATCGTAGAATTAAGGACAAAATGATTGGTTACAGAGCTGTGGCATGGGGAATAATATGATTGGCTAGAAATTTGATAATGGAGACAAATACTTACCTGTACCTGCTTTTCTCACAAGACTAAGAATTGCCCATTCTCTGAGTTCAAGTGCAAGATAGTGGCCAAGACTTTGGGCAGCAAACCAGACATTTTTAAAGGACAGCTTGGTGTAGTTTCTCTAACCCATATTGTTTCTTAACTTGAAGGCAAAGGAAACTTATATGTGGAAATAAGTCTGAAGATTAAATATCAACAGAATAAATAGACTTTCATCCTTACTATGATTCTTTAAGCTTTACACACTCAGGATGGTATGGAGAGGATAAAATTTCTGGTATGTGGATCAACAGCTTTAAAAGCATATTATGTCACTTGATTACTGGGAAAACTAATCAATAAAATGTCATATCTTACTTTCTGTTGGTCAGTCATTCAGTCATGCCTGATTCTTCATGACCCCATGGACCATAGCACTCCAGGCTCCTCTATCCTCCATTATCTCTTGAAGTCTGTCCAAGTGCATGCTCATTGTTCCCATGATACTATCTATCCATCTCATGCTCTGCCATCCCCTTTAACTTTTTCCTTCAATCTTTCCCAACACCAGGGTCTTTTCCAATAAGTGCCGTATTCTCATTGTGTGGTCAAGGTATTTCAGCTTGACTTCCAGTGAACACCCTGAATTAATTTGTCTAGGTATTGACTGATTTGACCTCCTTGCTGAACAAGGGACTCCCAAAAGTTTTCTTCAACACCATAATTCAGAAGCATTGATTCTGTGGTGCTCAGATTTCCTTATACTTCAACTCTCATAAGCATACGTTACTACTCGAAAAACGTATGCTTTGACTATATAGATCTTTGTTGGCAAGGTGATATCTCTGTTTTTTTTTTAATTATCTTGTCCAGATTTGCTACAGCTTCCCTTCCAAAAAGCAAGCATCTTTTAATTTCATGGCAGCAGTCACCATCTGAAATGATCTTTGAGCTAAAGAATATAGAATCTGACACTTCTTCTTTTGTTTCTGCCCTTATTTGCCAGGTAGCAATGGTGTCAGCTGCCAAGATCATAGCGTTGTTTTTTGTTTTGTTTTGTTTTTGGTTTGGTCCAGTTTCAAGCCAGCATTGACACTTTCTTCTTTCTTCATTATCCAGAGGCTTCTTAATTCTTCTTCACTTCCTGCCATCACCTGCATATTTGAGACTATTGATATTTCTTCTGGCAACCTTAATTGCAGCTTTTGATTGCTCCAGCCCGGCATTTCACATGATGTACTCTGCACAAAATTAAATAAATAAGGTGACAATATCAGTACAGCCTTGTTGTACTCCTTTTCCAATCTTAAACCAATCACTTCCATCTTTGACTCTAATTGTTGCTTTTAAACCGTATACAGGTTCCTCAGTGGACAAGTAAGATGATCTGGCACTCTTATCTCTTTGAGGACTTCCCACATTTTTTGTGCTGCACACAGTCAAAGGCTTTAGGATAGTCAATGAAGTAGAGGTAGACTGTTTGCATTTGCATATACATGCATGCATATATATGCTTATGTATATGCATATATGTATATATATAATATATACAGATGCACACACATATATACACATATCTGTAACTATCTAGGATACAGCTACATGGCTCAGCAAATAGAGCACTGGGCCTAGAGTAAAGAAGACCTCAGTTCAAGCCTGGCTTTAGATATTTACCAGCTATGTGACCCTGGGAAAGTCACTTAACCTCTGCTTGCCTCTGGATAAGGAAATGGCAAACCATTTTTGTATTCTTGCTAGGAAAACCCCATGGACAGTATTGGTGTGATTTAATCCAGTGGTATGAAGTCAGATGTGAACTGAACAAAAACAACAAATGTCATCTAGACAAACCTTAATGGCTTAAAATTGCTGGGAGGACTTTTAAATACCCTTTGTATTTGTATATGCATACAAAATACATTTTCTAATGATATGTCTTACATAAAAATCCAAGTGTTACTTCATATTCAGTATGCATAATTTTTTTTTGCAACCAACATGCATTTTTTTCCATACTGAATGGATTGAGAACCATCAAAAACAGACCAGATGGATACAGAATTCATGAAAGCAAAAGATAGTTGAAACAGCTACTTTACTGTAAAGATTTTAGTTAAAAGTCTGTAGGAACCTGACGAAAGTTATTATCAACTCTCCTAATTAGAACAAAAAACCCCACTATTATTTGAGTGCCAATATCTTTCAAAGTATATCCTAGGACACTAAATTAGATATGTCTTAAATGAGACATTTTTTTTCATTATAAAACAAAAGCTATTTATCTTATATCACCTGATACAAATGTAATATAAGAAACAATAGCAAACTTCAGGAAGTCAAGTGGGAAAGGATGGGTTATTTCTTCACTAAGACATGACTTCCTCTCCAAATGATGATACTTGTAATATCCTTAGAATAGCCTTTTTCATCTAACCTGCTTCCTTCCCCACTGCTTTCTCCTAGAATTGCCAAAGTATTTTAATAACTGAAAATATGTCATACCTCCTTCCACTCTAATAAACAATAAAAACTTTTTTAATTACTCCTTAAAATGGGAATGATGCTATTGCCCACTATGATTCTGCAAGGGAAAAAAAGGATATTTTATGAAATAGATGACTTTAAAGCATTGCTAATGAAAAGACCATAGCTCAATAGAAAAGTTGACTTGCAAAAGCAAGACTCAAGAGAGTAAATATGAAAGAGAAACCATAAGGGACTCAAAGTTAAACTGTTTACCTATGGATATAGAATGATGATACATGTATTTCCTAAGAACTTTATTAGGGCAGTTAGAAGAATTCTACCTAGACTGAAGGTACAGGAGTGAGTGTATTATGTTGGGACAATGTTAAAAAATGGATAGCCAAGAAAAATGGCGTCTGGAGAGAAGAGGGACAGAAAAGGAAGTGTGTGAACAATTATCTCACTTAAAAGAGGCATGAAAGGAAGAGCTTTTACAATGGAGAGAATAATGGGGGGTGGTAAGGAGCACTTTAACCTCGCTCTCATCTAAATTGATTCAAAGAGGGGAAAATATTTATACATACTCAGTTGGGCATAAAAAATTATCTTATTGAGGGTGAGTCAAGATGGCAGAGTAAACACAAGGACTTGCCTGAGTTCTCCCTCCAACCCCTCCAAATACCTTTAAATAATGAGTCTAAACAAATTCTAAAGTGGCAGAATCCACAAAAAGACTAAGTGAAACAGTTTTCCAGCCCAAAACAATTTAGAAGTTTGACAGGAAAGGTCTGTTGCACCAGGAATTAAAAGGAGCAGAGTCCAGCACAGGCTATGACAGTGCAGACTGGGCCCCAGCAAACCAGTGACAGAAGCAGTGGTTTCCACACCTCTCAGCCCAGAAACTCCAAAGGAAACTTAGAAGGTCAGCAGAAAAGATCTATCACATCTGGGTGAAAATGGAGCACAGTTCAGCTCAGACTGCTCCAGCACAGACGTAGTGCTAGGAACACAGGCACAGGATTTGGGAGCCACTGAATCAGCCACAACAGCCCTGCCTCCAGACCTCTCACCCCACAGATGGTGAGGGGGTGGAACAAATAGTAAGAAGGAAATTATAGGGATCTCTTTGCTAGCACCAAGGCAGAATTCTGTTGCATTACCCATTTTCCAATCTGGGTCCCAGTCCTAGGCAGTATTTCCAGGGTGAGGAGGAGCACTAGCATATCAGAGCTTGTGGCCACAGTGGAACATGGATCTTCCTTTCAGTTCCAGGGCAGAAAAGAGTGTTTGTGGTCACTCATAAACCAGAACAGAGATCAGGAGAGTAGTAAATACCTTTCCTTAGATAGTATCATCTTGTAAGAACTAAAAATGTACAGTTTCCTAGAAGTATCTCTGAAAACAACTGCATAAAACCCCTAACGCTTGAAACAGTGAACCCTACAACCTGGAAGCAGAGCCCTACTTTAGCAAAGAGTTAAAAGTCAAGTAATAGGTTGGGGAAGTGAGCAAACAAAAAAAAAATGACCATAGAAAGTTGCTATGGTGGCAAGGAAGATCAAAACATGTATTCAGAAAAAGATAACAAAGTCAAAGCTCTTATATCCAAAGACTTCAAGAAAAAATATGAATTGGTCTTAGGCCATGGAAGAGCTCGCAAAGGATTTTAAAAACCAAGTAATAGAGGTAGAGGAAAAAATGGGAAGAGAAATGAGAGTGATGCAAAAAAAAATATCAAGAAAAAACTATTCAACAGCTTGGTAAAGAAGACCCAGGCAAAAAAAAAAAGTACTGAAAAAGACAAAAATAATGCCTTAAAAAACACAATAGGCCAAATTGTAAAAGAATTACAAAAAGCTAATGAGGAGAAGAATGCCTTAAAAAGCAGAATTGGCCAAATGGAAAAAAGAGGCACAAACATTCACTAAAGGGGAAAAAAACAACTCCTTAAAAAGTAGAATTAGTCAAATAGAAAAGGAGGTACAAAAATTCACTGGAAAAAATAATTACTTAAAAAAATTAGAATTCAGCAAAGTGAAGCTAATGACTTCGTGAAAAATTAAGAAAAAATAAAGCAAAACCAAAAGAATAAAAAAAAATGAAGACAATGTGAAATATCTCATTGGAAAAACAACTGACATGGAAAATAGATCAAGGAGAGATAAAACTAAAATTATTGGACTACATGAAAGCTATGATTAAAAAACAAAAGGGCCTAGACATCATCTTTCAAGAAATTATTAGGGAAAACTGCCTTGATATTCTAGATTCTGAAAGAATCCACCTATTACGACCTGAGAGAGATACCAAAATGAAAACTCCCAGGAATATTATAACCAAATTCCAGAGCTCCTAGGTCAAAGAGAAAATATTGTATTCAGGCAGAAAGAAACAATTCAAATGTGGTGGAATCACAGTCAGGATAACACAAGATTTACTAGCTTCTACATTAAAGAATCAGAGGGCTTAGAATATGATATTCTGGAGGGCAAAGGAAATAGGATGACAACCAAGAATCACCTACCCAGAAAAACTGAGTATAATTTTTTAGGGAAAATGTGTATACAATGAAATAGTGGACTTTAAAGCATTCTTGATAAAAAGAACAGAGCTGGATCGAAAATTTGACTTTCAAATAGAAGATTTGAGAGAAGCATAAAAAGGTAAGCAGAAAGGAAAATCATAAGGAACTTAATAAGGCTAAACTGTTTACATTCCTATTTGAGAAAATGACACTTGTAACTCATAAGAACTTTCTCATTATCAGGGCAGTTAGAAGGATCATGTATAGATAGAGGGCACAGGTATGAGTTGAATATGAAGGGATGATATCTAAAAAAAAATTAATGGGTGAGAGAGGAATATACTAGAAGAAAGTGAAAGGAAGAGATAGAGAGGGGAGAGGTAAAAGAGAAAAAATGAACCTTTCATCAGAATTGGCTCAAAAAGGGAACAACATACACTCAGTTCAGTATATCTTACCCTACAAAGAGGTAGGAGGGGAAAGGGTTAAGAGAAGTGGGTGTGTGATAGAAAAGAGGGCAGTTTGGGGGACGGGGTAGGTAGTCAGAAACAAAAAACTTCTGAGGAGGGACAGCGAAAGGAAAGAGAGAATAGAATAAATGGGTGGGGGGAAGGGGATGGAGGGAAATAGACTTAGCTATTGTAACTGTGAGGAAAAATGAAGCAAATTTCTCTGATAAGTGCTCATTCCTGAAACACATAGAAAACTGAGTCAAATTTATAAAAAATGAGGGCCATTCCCCAAATGATAAATGATCAAAAGATATGATAAGTTTTCATATGAACTAACCAAAACTATCTATAGCCACATGAAAAAAATAATCTAACTCACTCTTAATTGGAGAAATGCAAATTAAAACAGTTCTGAGTCCTACCTCATACCTATTAGATTGTCCATTAGGACAGAAGAGGGAAATGTCAAAATATTGGAGAGTACATGGGAAACATGAGACATTAATGCACTGTTGGTAGAGTTGTGAACTGACTCAACCATTCTGTAAAGCAATTTGGAACTATGTCCAAAGTGCTATAAAATCATGTATACCCTCAATACCACTACTAGGTCTATATCCAAAAAGAGATTTAAAAAAAGATTAAAAAATTAAAAACAAAAGCAATAGACATACATCTATAAAGATATTTATAACAGCTCTTTTCTGATGGCAAAGAATTGGAAATTGAGGGGATACCCATCAATTGTGGAATGGCTGAACAAATTGTGGTATGTGATAATGATAGAATATCATTGTGCTGTAAGAAATAAATGATAAGCAGGATGCTCTCAGAAAAACCTAGAAAGACTTACATGAGCTGATGGAAAGTGAAATGTACTGTCTACAAAGTAACAGCAATATTATAAGATGATCAGCTGTGAATGACTTAGCTATTCCCAGCAATAGAATGATCCGAGACAACTTTGAAGGACTTATGATGAAAAATGCTATCCATCCCCAGACAAAGAACTGATGGTGTCTGAATACAGATTGAAACAGATTTTTTTTGGTTTTCTTTATTTTTCTTGAAGTTTTTTTTGTCTATAATTTCTTTCACAACATGACTATTATGGTAATGTTCTTCATGACTACACATGTACAACCAACACTGGATGGCTTGCCTTTTCAATAAGGAATAGTGGAAAGGGAGGAAGGGAGAGAATATGGAACTCGAAGTTTTAAAAACAAATGTTAAAAAATGTTTTTATATGTAATTGGGAAAAAATAAAATGCTAAATAAGAAGACCAAAAAAAAAAAGAAGTCTATCTTATCCAACAAGGAAATAGGATGGGAAGAGGATAAGAAAAAAAAGGGAACGATAAAAGGAAGGATAGATAAAAGAAAACAGTAGTCAGAAACAAAAATAAACTTTAGAGGAGGGAGAGGACAAGAGAAAATAAGAAAAATAGAAAAAAATAGAATGAAAGTAAATGGATTGTTAATAATTATAATTGTGAAGGTGAAAAAGATGAATCTGTCAGAATTATGAGTAAGGCATAATTTAATAACCAAATAAGAGATAAAGAGGATGATGAGAAGCAAAATGGATAATTTTGATTACATGAAATTAAAAAGCTTTTGCACAAATAAAACTAATGCAGCAAATTTAGAAGGAAAACAAAACTGGGAGAAAATTTTATAGCAAGTTCCTCTAATAAAGGCCTCATTTCTCATATACATAGGGGAGTGAGCCAAATTTATTAAAAACAAAAATTAAAAATCAACACATTCCCCAATAGATAAATGGTCAAAGAATATGAACAAATAGTTTTTAGAAGGAAAAATCAAAGTTATCAATAGTCACATGGAAAATGCTTTAAATCACTACTTATTAGAGAAATGCAAATTAAAACAACTCTGAGATACTACCTCACACATATCAGATTGGTTAACATGATACAAAAGGAAAATCACAAGTGCTGGAGGGAATGTGGAAAAATTGGAACCCTATTACACTGTTGATGGAGTTGTGAACAAGACCATCTATTCTGGAGAACAGTTTGGAACTATACCCAAAAGGCAATAAAATTGTCTGTATCCCAAAGAGATCAAAGAAATTGAGAAGGACCTATTTGTACAAAAAAATATTTATAGCGGCCCTATTCTGTGATAGTAATGCCTTGGAAACTGAAGAGATGCCTATCAACTTGGGAATGGCTGAATAAGTTGTAGTGTATGGTTTTGGTGAAGTACCAAAGTACTTTGGTGAAGTATTCTATGAGAAATGACAAGTAGGATGGTTTCACCAAAATCTGAGAAGACTTTCCTGAACAGATACAAAATGAGGTGAGCAGAAACAAGGAAAACATTGTACATGGTAAGAGAAATATTTCGGTGATGGACAACTAGAAAAATCTTAGCTGCTCTGATTAAGACAACGATCCAAGGCAATTTCAAAGTATTTGTGATGAAAAATGTTATCCACCTCCAGAGGCAGAACTGATGAACTCTGAGTGCAGATTGAAGCGTACTTTTTTAAAACTTCATTTTTCTTGAGTGGTTATTGTGTGTTTTCTTTTGTAACATGGCTAATAAAGAAATATGTTTTGCATGACTTCACATGTATAATTGATGACATAGTGCTTGTCTTCTCTAGGGAAAAGGAAGGGGTAGGAGCAAGGCAAAATATTTGTTACTCAAAAATTTTTTAAAATACCAAATATTTTATAACAAATTGGGAAATAAAGGGGCAGCTAGGTGGCACAGTGGATAAAGCACCGGTCCTGAAGTCAGGAGGACTGAGTTCAAATCCTGCCTTAGACTGAACACTTGACACCTAACTAGCTTTGTGATCCTGGGCAACTCACTTACCCCCAATTGCCTAAAAACCAAACAACAACAACAACAAAAAAAAAAAGAAATTGGGAAATATTTAACAAAAATAAAATGTAGCAAAAATAAAAAGCTCAAATATAGAAAATATGATCTACTTTATCACTTAGCTTCAAAGGTGCTTTTATTGATGGAAAGGAAAAATTGCAGAGTGCACTTTGTAAAGTTTTAGCAGTAGCTAGCATGAAACCTAATAAATTTAAATAACAGTTTGAAAGAGTACAAGCAGAATATATTTACAAGAAAGGTTATTTTTAGGCAAAATCAGATTCTTTCAATATGCTAAAATATACTTTTTAAAGTTTGTGAAATCAATAGCATCACTTACATAAGGTTGTCTACAAACTGTTAAATGCAAAAAAAGCTCATTCAAGATGAAAATTTTGGTGCTCCCTGCGATCTTGTCAAAATGATACTTGTTGAATCTTATGCAAAAAAGTCTTAAATTGTTATATTTGTAGATAATACAGTGGGAATAAAGGTCTTTGCATTTGATGAACTTCAAAGCTAAAATATTCCTCTTGTGCACTGCAAATGGGTGAAGAAACAGATGTAGTTAAAGATTATGTTTTTATTATATATGTAAATGTGTTATTGAAATAGATATTAGCAAAGATACTTGACAAAATCATTCATGGCAATATCAGATGAAAAATTTTATCTCTTCTTCATAGCTTGTTGGTCAGTCTGAATAAAAATCTGAAGACAATTGCCTAATTTCAAGAGGAATTTTAGAGTTCTTTGCAAGTCATAGTAGTTCATTCTAACTTCTAATCAGGGTTATATACCACAAATTTTCTTTTATTCAGCCCTGGAAAATCTAAGTTCTAAGATTTTAATCAAAGAATATTTAATAAATATTCCCTACCCCCAGCAAATCATACATACATACACACATACTACATAATCTTTTTGAAAAACAGTATAGATACTAAAATATTGTATTCTAAAATAAAATAAAAATGTGCACATCTAACAAAATTGCTTTTCTGTATGAGCAATCTATTTTTAAAAATTTTTCATATAATCCAAGTATATCATACATCTGTACCAAATCAAATAAAAAAAAAATAGCTTTAAAACACAGAGAAAGAAAAAAAGATGGAGTAGTTTTTCAGATGGCAGTATTGCTGGGGCCAAAGGACTAGTCACATAATTTGAGTCACTTACTGCCAGAATAGTTAAGAATAGCAAGCTGCTGTCTTATGATTTTACAGGCAGGAAATAAGAGGCAAAAGATGCATGACCCTGCAAAGGCTCTCATTTTTTTTTAAGTTCCTAAAGAGCCAGGACGCAGAATAAACCAGAGCTCTGTCTAAAAGGAAGAGAAGGTAGAATCAGACAGACCAACACATATTAACTAATTTGTATATGTGTTTTGTCTATGTTCTACATGACAGTCCAGGTATCAGAATCACATTCATCATCAGAGAAATGCTATATCTGTTACCAACTTGCCGACTTCCATTTCAGCTGTTAGGGAACATGATATGTTTCTAGGCTTAAGAGTTACCTTCTTTGTGGGCCTGTTCTCCAGCTCCTCAAGGTAATCTTTATAATGGCTACAATTAGGCCACAGCTAAACTCAGTATTTCCTCTATTACATATTACTATGTTCTACACACAGTAAACGTTTTGTAGATGCTTGTTGAATTGAACTCAAACTGCAATCTATTCATTTCAAGTTCTTCACTGGGTCATATTATTATGCTATTGAAGTATATTTACAAAAACACTAGCCCTTCCCAATTTCTAATGTCATTTTGGTTTTGGCCCATTACTCCCAGAAATGTACTCTTTCCAGAATGTCTATAGTTTTTGGGGAGATGTATGGAAAGAACTACAGATCATGGCCTATTTATGAAGCCCTTATAAATAGCTAGAGTACAATGAGGTTTCAGTCAATAATTATGTCATTGTTAATTATAATAAAATTGTAATGCTTTAAAGTGCATAAACAGGTGGCTACTATCATACTACACCATACTACACTGAGTTAATTTTCTATTTCAGTGAGTCTACATATTAAGACTTTGTCCCGGCCTCTAACCTCCTTCTATACTATTTCATTTGGTGATTTAATCAATTCTCATGGTTTCAATTTTAATTTTTGTACATATGACTTTCTGCACTACTTGTCCAGCCCCAACTTTTCTCTCAACCTCCAGTCTTGCATCTCCAACTGCCTTTTAAGCATTTTGAACCGGATGACCTGTAGATATTCTAAACTAAACGTGTTCAAACTGAACTCATTCTCTTTCCCCCAAAACTCTCCCCTCTTGATAACTTCTTTATTTCTTGTAAAGTTAATACTATCCTTCCAGTTACTCAGGCTCTCAAATGAGGTGTCATCCCCAACTTCAGGCACAGTACCTGACACAGAATATACACTTAATAAGTATTAGTTGAGTGACAACAGGTATTTGATTCAGCAAAAAATTTGAATCAGTACCAAAATTACTATAATTTGGAAAATAATGTTGATTACAGTGAAATTCATAATTCAGAACACAACCATATACTTGACAATCACTGAACTTGTGACTTTTACCAACTGTGAGCTCCTGAAGCAGTCACAGTGGGTAATTTAGATTTGGCCTTCAAATTATACTAAATTACAGTTTGAGTAAAATTAGCTAATTCTGGGATGAATCTTTGAAGCCGATATAGGACAACAGTTCTCAAAAACTATGAAACATCAAGAGTAAGTTGCTTTGAAGAGGAATAGAAAGGTCTGGTTTTAAAACAGTCTTTTAATATGAATGCCTGAGAAAATATTAAGTTTAAATATATTCAAGATAAGACAACAATTGCAACCTCTTTCAATGAACTAAGGCATTTTACTTCTATGGTATAATATAACAAAAAATGTATTAACTCACTAAATGCTGAAAGAATAAAGTATTCATTTAATTTAGTTTCTCTGGTTAATCAAGAGGTAATAAGAATCTTTATTTTAAAATAAGCAAACAAAACAAAACAGAGGGCTCGTACCAGATTTTGACCAGTTAACAGGGGCACAAAGGAAGTTACTCTTAAAGAATCAGAAGAAGAAGGAGCAAGGCCTTAAAATATGATGACCCCTTAAAACATAGCAAGAACAATAGCAACCTAAATCACTGATATTTTTGTACCACATTATAGCTTAAGAAATACTTTTAAATGCATTACTTTATTTTATCATCTCAAAAGACCCTTGGATATAGGTATGTGAATATTTTTCCTATAAGGAAACTGAAAGACACATGGCCTAGTAGATTTGCTCAAGATCATCATAGCTAACAAGCGGTAAAAATGAAACTACAGCTCAGTTTTCCTGAGGCTAGATCCAGTACTTTCTTCATCATTCCGCCCCTGCTAGTCTAGTTCTCAACCTGCCTCTGATCCTTTGTGTAGATACCCTAGACCCCTTTGTATTGAATGGAACAAATATTCAAATCATCAACCATTTATTAAGTGCATACTGCATTTAAAGCACTGTATTTGGCTGTGTAAGGTGATTGAAAAACAAAGATGAAATTGTCTGTGAAGTCAAGGAAATTACATTCTATTGAAAGAATATAATATGTGCAAAAGTAAGTAAAATACAAAGTTACATATGAAGAAATTTCAAGATTTGATTGTATCTTGCTTCCAATGCTACTTGCTTCATTGTATCAAGGTCATGCTCTCTGGTGCAATAGTGCTAGAGTTGAGGTTTGAGGGTCTGAGTTTGAATCCTGCCTCTACCACTTACCATCTTGTGTAAGTCATTCTACCTCATTGAGACTTAGTTTTTTCATCTTTAAAATAAGGAGGTTTGTAGATCAATACAACCACACACATACACATTCACAATCTCTTTATAAAAATTAAGGGAGATGATAAATTAGAGAGATATTCAGCTGGAATTAGATATTTACACAGGATTTGAAAGCTTCATATTAAAGGGGTGGAGAGTTTGAATTTGATATTCTATAAAGCAAAACTGAATATAATTCTTCAGGGGAAAAAAATTCTCATTTAATGAAATACAGGACTTTCAAGCATTCCTGATAAAAAGACCAGAGCTGAATAGAAAATCTGACATTTAAACACAAGACTCCAGAAAAGTTTAAAAAGGGTTACAATTCTCTAAGTTACAGAGGACATGGTGAACAACATTGTAAAGAGTTTCCTTATGATGGGATTCCCTATATCAGAAAAATCACAGGTCTATTTCTGTTATATACTATACTTCCAATTTCTGCCTTCCCTACCACCTTGCTCAGTTCAATGCTCTCATTTTGCAAATAAGGAAACTCAGTCCTGACTAGATTATAAAAGTACCACATAGCAGAATCAATATCAAACCCCAGGATTTCATATCCAGTCTGCATTCCACATTATGTAGATTTTAAAAGCTGTTATGGTTCCATTGGATGAAATGATGAGCTCACTCTCAGATGTATTGAGTTTGGAGTGACAGTGAAACATGAAAAAAGAGATGCTTTGAAAAAAAAATAAGGGACTGAAATCTGGATCAGAGCTAAAAAGACGTTTTTCCAGCATTTTTAATAATAACTCGTGTTTATATGAAAATTTAAAAGTTTTTAAGGAATCTTCCTAAAAATAAACCTTTGAGGTAGCACAAACAGTTACTTTTATTTTTACACATAAGGTGTTGCTGTTTGTACTTTATTCTTGATGAGGATCAATGACATCCTGAGGGTGATGTCTTGACTTACACAGGAACCGGATTATGTGAGGTAAGAACTACACAAAATTGTCAGCCTCATTCTCTCCTCCAGAGTCATTGAAGTCCAGTTTCAAAATAAAAATCAAAATGGCTGGTGATGACCCAGGATGCAATGGATGACCTTGGTCTTACACATAAATAAAGGAGGTACACAGTGCCTACTATATAGTTGATGCTTCTTGCTTGTTAATTGACTGAAATGATTTGCCCAGAATTGACTGGAGTGACTTGTCCAGAATCATAGAGACTTAGATGCTGAAGGTAGAATTTTAAGCCAGGTTTCTCTGAAATCCAAGTTCATTACTCTATAGCATCTCCTACTTTTCATGGAAAGGATCATTGAATGCATAGGATTAGATGAGCTCACCAAAAAAGAGAGTACAAAAAGAAAAGAACAGAATGTCAATGGGCTGTGTTTTGAGGGACTTTAGTATTAAGACTTTAGCATTTAGAGATTGGGAGAGGAAAGAGGGGCCATTAATGAAAACTGAGGCAGTACCTTGAACATGGAAAGTGCTTTACAGATTACTGTTAATATGAATTTGTTGAGAAAATGGTTGGATAAGAAGAGAATCAGTAAATTGAAATTAAGTTTAATTCATCCAGAATTTATTAAGTGCTTACATGTGTAAGGCATTTTGTTAGGTGCTAAGAATAGAAAAAAAAAAGAAACATTATCCTTGCCCTTCAGGAGCTTAGATTTTACTAGAGATTTGGTAAAGGACCAAGGTAAGCTTCAACATGTATACAGATAAGTAAATAGTCAAGAATTTGAAGAATTAACACTATGAAGGGAGATTCCACATAGGAAATATCTTGTGATTGACTGAATCAGACAAACCTCAGGGCCCAAGTATAAAACAACTGCAAAGTTCTGAGACAGTCCAGTCTAATGTAGGGGAAGTCTAGATAAGTCACTGAAAATGAGTCATATTGGGGTAAGAGAGAATTCTCATTGCTACCCTCATCACCATCACCACCAGGCAACCTATATGAATTCTAAATTGTCATCAGAGGTCCCACCACCAACCAGAGTCAGTAGTAGTAAGGATTCCCAAAACAGTAGTATCCTAGGATAAAGGAAATACTTGTAGACAGATCTGATAACATAGTCATCCAAGACTGTAGACAACAAGACCCCTCATGGCAGAGGAAATGCTATCTATAAGCTCTAGAAAGGCAATGAACCTTTGAACTAGGAGATTTATGCCTAGAGAGAACTTAATGAGGATTCTGCAAAGGAAGAAGAGGTCACTCATTATCATACTTGTGAAGTATTCCTGTGCCATGTATGTTTCTCAGTACCTTTGTGCTTTAAATTTGAACTCATTCTCCTTGGGGACATTATGCATGTAAGTAGAGAGTATGCCCTCTATGTAGAAGGAATATTTTGTGCTAGCCATTTTTACTACAGCAGCTTAGTAACTCCCTTTCCTAAAAGCTACCTGGGTGCTTGTGACTGTTAGAAATTCAGCATTCACCATTATCACTAGAACCTAAAGGGATATAGAAGTCATGCATTCTCTGTAGCTCTCACTTGCCAGTGTAAGGATTGCAGAAATAGCCCAAGGCAAAATGTTACAATAGAATTCAAAGAAAAACCAAGTATTAGCATTTAAAGAAAGCTGCATAAGTTTTCTTTCCTTTGGTATAATAATATTGCTCTTATTAAATGTCTATCAAAAAAATTTATAATGAGTAAGCTTACTTTCCACTTTGAAAAGCCAAAGCAATTTTCAATAACAAACTGATTCGTGAGGTTATCTGATTTTGTGGAAATTTGGGATTTCAATTCCTTTATTTCCTCCTAGAGAGCCAGACACCAGCTCTCATTCAATAACAAGAATAATGATGAGGTCTGCTAAGTGACTTCTGCCAAAGCTTGCTTTTTCATAAACTCTTCCTGATTACATGAAGTTCCAGTCTCCTTAGGACAAGCCATCTGGCAATCTCTTTGAATTTCTCCCCGGGACTACAACAGAAAATATGAAGAGATCCAATTTTCAAAGTACACAAAGGAGAAATGTCTAGATTACCACAGCAGCATTTTGACATCTAAGCCAAGAGACTGAATTGATGCCAGAATGAATATTACAATTTAAATCAGCTCTCTAAATATCAAGGGACAACATACATTGAATTGATTGGATATGCTTTTTCTAATTCAAAACTTTTGCAAATGAAGGAATTATTGTTTATTTTTTCTCCTGTATCCTTGTGTGCAAGATCAAAATGTTTATAATAATATGTGCCTGATTTTGTATAAGTTAATTGCAGATAAAAATAGATCTTAGCATAGTATACCAAAGTAATACATTGGGATGAATATAGTTAATGATATTTAATCATGTAAAATGTTGTTATCAAATTGTATATCTACAAAATTTAATTTGTATATAGAATGCTTTAAAAGATGAAAGGTATTTTTGGTAAATTTTATCCAATTAAAAAAATCTTTGAGTTAAGTCCAATTTAACAAACAATTCTTAAACACTTTTGTATCAAGCATCGTGTCAGGCATTGGATTACAAAGATAAAGAACTATACAGTCATGAGAGATAACTTTGATTATTATTTAGTTGTTGCTTATTGTTATCATTATTATTATTATTAGCTAACATCTATATAGTACATTAAGGTGTTATCTCATTTGATGATCCCCATTTTATAATTAAGAAACTGAGGCAGAGAGTCACATGACTTTTCAGGGTAATATAGCTAGTAAGTATGTCAGGTGGGATTTGAACTCTAGTCTTCCTGACACCAGGTCCTGAGGTCTGGGCCTTGCATCACCTAGCTGGTCTTGGAATAAAGGTGATATGTATTCAAGTCCTGCCTCTGACATATACCACATACTGACTGTGTGATCCAGGTAAGTCACTCAACTGTTCAGTGACCCAGGCAATTCCATAAGGCTATAAATTGAAGAAGCAGATACCAATCCCTATTGGTAGAAAGAGTTCCCTGACTGATAGTGAGTTATCAATGACATCATAAGTCCAGTTCAAACAACAATAACAATGTGATTCTTGACTAAAAGAACTTTCAATCTAGTAGTAGGAATTAGACACATGTAACAAATAATATGTTAAATATCATAGAGATATCATTAAATGTCATAGAAATACAAAGCAGGAAGTACCCCTCCAAGTTGGCAGGATCATGGCAGGACCAGAAAGGAAGTAGAACTTGAAAGAAGAGAAAGAATTTCAATAGGTAATGTATATAAGGGAAATTTACCTCTTCTAACAATAGATTATAGATGGAACAGAGCAAGATGATATTCATAGAGCTACAAAGCATGTGCTACATGCCAGTACATACTGAGGGAGCCTTGGTTGTCACCATTGTCTTGACTTATGTCCTGTCACTTGACTTCTATGACTCTGGAGAACAGATTGAAGCTGATGACTTTGCACAGCTCTGCTGCACTGAAATCCAATTCATATGAAAGTCAAAACATCACCTTCTTGATGTCATTGATCTGCTTCAAGAATGAAGAATAAAGAACAACAAACAAGCAATGACAACTGAGGGAGAATTACCTTTGGAATTTCCCCTTTCCTAGGGGAAAAACCCTAGGAAATGATCCCCCAAGCCTACATACCTAACCTCAAAGCTATTCTAGGCATGGAGGGAAAAAATTTGATTCAAATGTGGAGCAGTTTTTAAAGCAGTAATGTGAATTAAGACCAGAAAGTTAGGCTAGACCCAGATTGTGGAAGATTATTAATCTTGGAATAATATTTTTTTTTAATTTTATTCTGTAGGTATTGGAAAATTACTCTCAGCTGAGAACCTTGGCTCATATTTTATAGGAAAAAAAAATTAAGGCCATTCACCATGAACTCCCTCTTCTACCTTCTTACTCATCTCCTACCATTCAGATTCCTTCTGCAATATTCTTCTCCTTCACCTGTTTATGTGATGAAGTGGCCTTGCTCTTTTTGAAAGCTAACCCTTCTACTGTTCAAATGATCCCTTTCCATCACATTTCCTACAATAGATTGCTCACTCTTTCACTTATTTTCAATCTCTCCCTCTCTATTGACTCATTTTCTGCTGCCTTACAAACATGCTGATGTCTCCCTGACAGGGTCATGGAACCTGAACCCTAAAAAAGGAAAGATTCTTAGTCCTTGAACTTTCTTATGCATTTCAGCCCTGACTTTTCCTTGAGGCATCTTGTCCATCCCAGTATAATCCTTTCAAATGTCCTTTCATTGTGGCCCTCCAACAGCAACCAAGTCCAGCCTTTTATTGTCTGTACCTTGCCTACCCCAGGCTACTTGCCACTCCTTGATCCCATCCACATTTTTTCTCAGTCTTTTTCTGTATAAAAGTACCAATCTTACCCCCATTAAATTGTGAAGATTCATTAGGAATCTAACCCACCTAACTGGTGTTATGATAAAACCTCACTACTCTGGCTGAAAGAAGGCTTGAGTGGTTGAATTCTTTTAAGGCAGACCCACCCTGTACCCTTGCATTTCAGGGTTCCCAGCACTCCCAAACTGCAATATATTGGCGGACTTGTACAGGGACTTGCCTGCCCTTCATTCAAGAGCAGAGGATATGTAAGCATCCTTTCTCTATATATCCCTTTCTTGTTCTGCAGTTGGGGTCACCCTTCAAGCACCTAGGAAGGCTTGGAGGTGTTTTGGGGCTTGACACTCATAGGTCCCATTCAGGTCAGACAGTTATGAGGCTGTCTCAGACCCAGGCATACCTTCCACAGAATAGCGATGCCCTATCTGGAAGTATATGCCTAAATCTCTTGATTCTCTAGGAAGCTAGAGACTTGGTAAAACTACAGGTTCTTTTTGGTATCCTAAGGCTTACATCCCCCTACATCCTGGGATCCTCCTTCATGGAGGGAATCACCATCTCCATGCCCATACTGCAAGATCCCCTTTCTCTTCTGGCCTCATGGTCTCTGGATCCTCACTGCCAGACTCAGCAGTACTTCCCTGAGATTTGCCCATAGGTGAGAACTGGAAAAATCTCAGTCTCCAAGACCTTGAGAAGAAGAGCTTTGTGCCTGACCTCAATACGATCTAGAGGACTAAGAAAAAATTGTTTCACTTGTGCAGGGGATTTCTGACAAGCCTCTGAGTTTTTTGATTTTCCCCATAGTTATCTGTATGACCCTGTCTGTCCATCATGTTAATCTGTTCTATGTTTGTCTCTGTGGTATGAGTTAGTGTCTGTGTGTAATCTGATATCCTGTAAGGTTTAAAATGCTGCCTGTACAAACAGTATGAACAGAAGGTTTGAGAGTAAATGATTTGGAAACTTTTAGAAAGAAAAAGTTATTGATTAAAAACTCTATCTATCTATCTATCTATCTATCTATCTCCATTGGAACTCTGGCCAAGTTCTGAATGTGGAAAGAAAGATAAAAACAGAGGTAAAAATGGGGAAGGGAACCTTTTCCCCCCAGATCAAAAAGAGCAAAGTTGATTAGTATTTAATCATTTCCTATCTCACATAAGGAGAAAAGTTTTTGTGTAATGTGACTCCCACTAAGTGGTCTCCTGCAAAATGGGAACAAATTCGGCTTACAAGATCTCAAAAAGAGATGCCTTAAAAATGAAGCCTTGAAGATCTCCAATACCTGGGAGAGGGGAGGAGGAACTAAGTCCTGACTCACCTTTCTGGGAAGTTCAATGCCCCACTTTGGATGTAGAAGCAAATGAAATTTGATTAAAAGTTAAAAAACAAACAAACCACTTTTTTCCTCATGATTCTTCTTGTAGTCCTGGTTCTGACCAGGCTCAGGTTACAGCTTAAAGTAAGAACAGTAGATTAAATCTTAGTAGATTATAGAGGTTTTGAGATTCATCATTTAGGAGTTTTGAAACTCTTCCTTAACAATCCAGATCACTTCCTTTCCCCCACTCTCTTCCCTTGAGTCAAAGTATCTTTGGGGGAAGGAGGTAGGGGAATTGCAAACAGCCCCATGTTTTCCTGTTAACTCCTCACATCCCAGATCAGACTCAGAGAAGAGAGTGCTGAATGGTAGGGAATTTGCCTTGAAAGAATTTGACCACTCAAGCCTTCTTTCAGTCAGAGTACTGAGGTTTTATTATAACACCAGTTAGGTGGGTGAGATTCCTAATGGATCTGCACAAATTAATGGGAGCACCCTCCCCCACCTTTGAATTCACCCTCCCCCATCTGGTGAAAGGAAGGAGGGTGGAGGGGCAGCAGCTATAGCAGGACCCCACTGGCAATGGCCCTGGACCCTGGGCACCCTGTAGCCTACCTAAAAAGCCTGGAAGTATCACCCAGGTTCACAGCATTCTGCTCACCACCCCTCCCCCCCCTCAGCAGCTGTGTGGACAGAGGAAAGTGAGGTGGGTCAAGGCAATATGAGATAAGAAGGCAGCCAGACAGAACAGTTGGGAAAGCCCACTCTTTTAAAATTGTAGTTTTAACATGTTAATCATGAGATGCTGATTCTCTGTGGAAAGTAGTTTGGAAATGTGACTGATGTCATCTGAAGTTTATTGTTTGTGTTACAGCTAAAGCAATTTGGCTATCAGTTATGAAAATTGTAAGATTGTAGGTTATTGTTTTAATGCTAAAACCTAAAGCTGGTAATTGTTGACTTTGTGTGTGGAAAGGAGGGGATGAGGTGAAAGCCTTATCCTGACTGGTTCTGTCCATTCAGAGCAGTCCTAGTCAACAGGGACAGCCCACTGTAGCTCTTAGGGCAGATGAGGTGAAGAAGAAGGTCCTTCTCTGGGGTCCCTGTCAACCCCCCCTTATTTTATGAACTTCCCAAAAAGCTTATTTGGGTTATGGACTAACTAAACAATGAACTTGGCTTGCTGAGAATTTGCAAGTATATAGAAGTGATGTCTAAAGATTGGCTTTGACACAAGGACACATTTAAATTTGAGATGTAAGTCCTGGTAAATTTTTCCCCAACCTGTGATTGGTGAAACTTGCTGCTTGAGGTGAAAGCCCTTGGGATTATTACCGATTTTGAGTTGCCTGATTAATCATAATAAACCACCCATAATCAATAGTCCATAATCCACTTTTTGAGAGAAATGCCATAAGCTACTGAGAGAGAATGTGATACAGGTGGAGGTCTGCAGCTGGAAAAGCTGAGAAGACAATTTTGCCCTCAGTCTAAAATGGGATCCTCCTGACTCAGTTTCCTCACTGTGTTCCTTTGAAAAGGCATGTTACCCACCTGGCTATTTCTGAGTCTGGCTATGAGGTGGAATTGATACTGCATGGTTTGGAAAACTGAGTTATCTAAATTCTAAGGATATTTTATCCTGTTATACTTGGTACAAATCTTTTCCCTGCTTTATCCTTCTATAGCAAATTTCTATAATCAGAGCAAATGGTCAGTAAATTAGTACTCAGGCTTGCCATCTGCCTGCTGGCATAGTCGTGTGAATTATGATCCCATAGACTAAAGCTGGGATAATAAAATGTATGTTTAAGATCTAAGCTATTTAACCTAAAAGTATTCTTTTCTATATTCTAAACAACTTAGTAATTGGGTATTGCTATTAATTACTGAAATTAAATCAGAAACAGCTTCATTTTGGTTTGGGGAAGGGAAATTCAGTGCAACCAATTTTCTTTGAGGGAGGTAACCTATTTGGGCTTGTCATTACTTATATACCCTCTCAAGTCTTTTGTTATACTTGGAGTAAAAGTCAGTGTTTGGCAAATTCATTTGTGTAACTATTGAACCCAGGGGTAGAAAACTTCTACCTGCCAAAGTGTTGTTACTTCCCAATAGCATCAGATTCTCCTAAAGGAATTGGAATCAGAGTGCAAATATTTGAGAAAGTAACAAGATCAGATAATCTCATATGTTAAATGCGAATGATTCTAATATAACTCTTGCTTTCTTTCTTTGTTTTCTGACATCACTTTTACTTCTCCCTATATTTGGACCCTACTTATTGAATTTGCTTGTCAGACTTGTATGTCAGATTTTTGTCCTTCTAGGCTATAGGCCATTCGTCTACGGTTGGTAATAAACAGTACATACCAGCCCAGTGTCCACTCATTGTCCCCTGGATGTAGCCTGTGCCAGGTTCTAGTCAAACTCCTCTCTGGGACCTTCTTGAGGCAGGAACAACTCTACGGCCCTTGCCAGCAGGAATCATTTTCAGAAGCCAGACATTTGCCCCTTACCCCAAAAGATTTTGTGTCCTATTTGTTTGAGGGGGGGAATGATGGGGTTATGGGACCTGTACCCTAAAAAGGGAAAGACCCTCAGTCCTTGAACTTTTTCACACATTTCAACCCTGGCTTTTCCCTGAGGCATCCTTCCCATCCCAGTATAATCCTTTCAAATATCCTTTCATTGTGGCCCTCCAACCCAATCCAGCCTAGCCTTTCATTGTCTGCACCTGGCCCACCCCAGGCTACTTGCCACCCCTTGATCCCATCCACATTTTCTCAGTATTTTTCTGTATAAAAGTACCAATCTTACCCCCATTAATTTGTGCAGATCCATTAGGAATCTCACCCACCTAACTGGTGTTATAATAAAACCTCAGTACTCTGACTGAAAGAAGGCTTGAGTGGTCAAATTCTTTCAAGGCAAATCTACGCTGTATCCTTGCATTTTAGGGTTCCCAGCACCCCCTAAACTGCAACATCCCCATTGTAAAAAAAAACTTACCTGATCCTTCCATCCTTGCTATCATCCTATATCTCCTCTGCTCTTTATGGTTAAACTCCTCAAAAAGGTCAACTATGATAAGTACTTCCATTTTCTCTCCAGTCACTCCTTTCTTAATACTTACCCTTTCACCTAACCTCCCCTCTCTGAAGTAACTAATGATCTCTTAGTTGCCAAACCCAAAGACCTTTTCTCATTCTTTATTCTCCTTGTCTTCTCTGCAGCCTTTGACACTGTTAATCAATCTTTCCTTCTTGCTACTATTTTCTCTCTAGGTTTTTGGAATGCAACCATCTTTTGGTTTTCCTCCTAAATATCTGACTTCTCTTTTGGCCCTTTTCTTTTCTCCCCCCATACAATTTTACTTGGTGACCTCATCAACTCTCTTTCATTTAATTACCATCTCTATGCTGATTATTCTCACATCTATCCTGCCACATTCTTTCTGATGGTTTTCAATCTCATATCTCCAACTGCTTCTCAGACATGTCAAACTATATGTCTAGTAGACATCTTAGGCTCAATAGGTCCAAAATAGAACTTATTAGCTTTCCTCCTAAACACTGGCCCCCTTCTACCATTACTATTTCATTTCTGCAAAATCTCTCAAGTTAGACATCTTCTCTCCTCTGAGTCTGTCATTGACCTATTGCAGGCCTTCATCACCTCATGCCTGGATTGCTGCAATAGCCTGCTGGTGGATCTAACTGCCTCAAGTCTCTCCCACTCCAATTTATTCTCCATTCAGCCACTGAAGTGGTTTTCTAAAATGCGGGTTCAGTAATATTACCCTTCCCTCCTACTGAATAAACTCCAGTGGCTTCCTATTGCCTCCATTCACTTTATTTGGCATTCAAAATCTAGCCCCCTCCTACCTTTCTAATCTTCCACTTTACTTCCTAAAACGTACTCTTTGTCCTAGTGAAACTGATCCCTTGGGTATTCCAAATGAGAAACTCCATCTCTTGGTTCTGGGCATTTTCCCTGCCCATTCCCAGAATACTCTTTCTCTTCTGACAGTTGACCTTTCTAGCTTCCTTTATATCCCAACAAAAAACCCATCTTCTACAGGAAGCCTTTCCTAATGCTTCCTAATTCTAGTGCCTTTTCTTTTAATTATTTCCTATTTATCCTGTATGTAGCTTGCTTTGTATATGTGTGTTTTCAAGTTGTCTCCCCCATTAGATTGTAAGCTCCTTGAGGGAAGAGAATGTCTTTTGATTACTTTTTTACATTTAAAAAAAATTTCTTATTTATATATTTTTAGTTTTTAACATTCACTTCCACAAGATTTTGAGTTCCAAATTTTCAACCCATCTCACCCCTCCCCCACCACAAGATGGCATGCATTCTGAATACCCCTTCCCCTAATCTGCCCTCCCTTCTATCTCCCCCCTCTTTCTCTTATCCCCTTCTCCTTCTATTTTCCTATAGGGCAGGATAGATTTCTATACCCCATTGCCTATATATCTTATTTCCCAGTTGCAAGTAAAAACAATTTTTAACATATGTTTTTAAAGTTTTGGATTCTAAATTTTCTCCCTTCCTCCCTCCCCACCTACCCTCATTGAGAAGGCAAGCAACTTGGTATAGGTTATACATGTGTAGTCATGAAAACACTTCCATAGTAGTCATGTTGTGAAAAACTAACTATATTTCCCTTCATCTTATCCCAACCCCCCATTTATCCTATTCTTTCTTTTGATACTGCTCTTCCTTAGAACTGTTTGTGTCTGAATATCCCCTCCCTGCTGTCATCCCCTGCTCTCTAATGCCCTTACCCATTTTCCTGTAGGGTAAGATGTATTTCCATACCCAATTGAGTGTGTATGTTATTCCCTCCTTAAGCCAAATCTGATGAGAATAAGATTCACTCATTCCCTCTCACCTTCCCCCATTTCCCCTCCACTGTAAAAGCTTTTCTTCTCTGGTTTATGTAAGATAATTTAGACCATTCCACTTCTCCCTTTCTCCTCTCTCAGTATAATCCTCTCTCACCCCTTAATTTTATTCTCCAGATATCACCCCTTCATCTTCAACTCATCCTGTGCCATCTATCTATCTATCTATCTATCTATCTATCTATCTATCTATCTATCTATCTATTCATACATACATATAATTTTTTTCCCTCCAACTACCATAATATTTACAAAGATTTCATGAGTCACATATAACATCTTTCCATGCAGGAATGTAAACAGTTCAACCCTAATAAGTCCATTATGATTCCCCTTTCTTGTTTACCTCTTCATGCTTCTCTTTAGTCTCATATTTGAAAGTCAAATTTTCTATTCAGCTCTGGTCTTTTCATCAAGAATGCTTGAAAGTCCTCTATTTCACTGAATATCTATTTTTTCCCCAGGTTTATACTCAGTTTTGCTGGGTAGGTGATTCTTGGCTGTAATCCTATCTCCTTTGACCTCTGGAAGATTACATTCCAAGCCCTCTGGTCCCTTAATGTAGAAGCTGCTAAATGTTGTGTTATCCTGATTGTGTTTCCACAATACTTGAATTGTTTCTTTCTGGCTTCTTGCAATATTTTCTCCTTGACCTGGGAACTCTGGAATTTGGCTACAATATTCCTAGGAGTTTTCCTTTGGAGATCTCTTTCAGAAGGTGATTGGTGGATTTTTTCCATTTCTACCTTGACCTCTGGTTCTAGAATATCAGAGCAGTCTTCCTTGACAGTTTCTTGAAAGATGATGTCTAGGCTCTTTTCTCATCATGGATTTCAGATAGTCCAATAATTTTTAAATTATCTCTCCTGGATCAGTTGATTTTCCAATGAGATACTTCCATGCTGAACTGTGTTCCTCTCCCTGCCTGGTGCAATAGACCTTTTAAATCAACCATCCAAATTGTCTTGGGATGGAAATTTCTTTCACTCTGTCTTTTTATGTGTTCTGCTGCTCTAGAATTTGTTTAGAGCCATTTTTTACAGGTAGTTGGAGGGATTTGGGGTACAGCTCAAGCACGTCACTGCTTTTACTCTGCCATCTTGGCTCTGTCCCCTTCGCCCCCTTTTGTTTCTTTTTTGTATCCTTGGAACTGAGCAGAATACCTGGCACATAGTAGGCACTTTATAAACATTGACTGATTGATCCATCTTGTGTTTATTCTTTCCTGATCTTAGAAGAATGGGTATTAGGGACAAAATAGAATATGTTATGACCTTATCAACTTCAAAAGGCTGGAAGAATTGTCTTATGTCCAGAAATTGGTATTCCTAGAAGATTTCTGTTTGTGGCTATAGGAAATGAGCCTGAGGACCTAGTTCGCATATATATACATACATGTATGTGTGTATATACATAGATACATATACAGATTGAAGATAACCTTGAAACTAACTTACTATTAAAAAAATGAGGTTCTTTTATCTTATTTAATTATAATTTGCCAAATATTACAGAGGGAAGTATCATATGAGAGTATAAGAATGAATTAATAAAGTAGACATTCATATTCAGGTAAATTGAAGTGTTAATTTTGAATAAATATAACTTAACAAAAGCCTCAAATACTTATCATTCCATAAAAAAAATTACTTTTGCTTTTCACATAAAAGGGACAACTTCAACTTACAAAAGATGGGAACTTTACAGGCTGGTTCCTAATCCCTGCAGAAAGCTTATTATAGGACTACATCTCATTCAATTCAGCAAATATTTTTAATTGCCTACTATATACAAGACTCTGTGCTGGGGGCTAGAGATATAGAGACAATAATAGAAACAACCATTCTACCTCCCCTCAAAGGAGCTTATTCTACTAGGAGTCCCCTAAATGAGTAAGTAAGCAAATATGGGTCCTGGAGATTGAATTTATGCCTTGTAATCTTATACTACTGTTTCCAAATGTATGTAAATATTGTGATTAATTAAAATAAAATTAATTTTAAAATCTTACTAAATCAATTCAAACATTTATGCAGTGCCTACTAGGAACAAGCAATGTCTTAGACATTCAGGATTCAAAGAAAAAGAAAAAAAAATACTCCTTGGTAACAATGGTTTAACATTCTAATGCACTGAATCCCTAGTAGCTTTTTTTTTTATCATATACAGCCTCAGCTGATGGTTATCTTAGTATAACTATTGTCCTATAGAGATGTTCTTACCCTGACATACATGAACTTAAAAAAAACCACAACTATATTTCAAGATGATTGTTTTCTTTTCCATTTCTACTTTATTTTATACAATGAAAAACATTTTGAGAAAAGATTCATCATACACACACAAAGGGTTAAGAGTCTCTGAAATAGAGTGTCTACAACATTTTTTTGGTTAGTTAGGATGGAATCCTTGTGCCCTTTCCCAAAGTTCAAAATCACCGCTTTTTAAGACCAAAATGGATTGTTACTGATTTATAGGACACATTCTAATGTTCCATTAGTGTGACACATACCACAAAAGAAATAACTGCAAAACAGAAATCTAAAGCATTTCAATCAGTGAGCTTTCTGCTGTTCAGAATTTAACTATCAATAAGAAAATGGAATATCTCTCTTCTGGTCATGAAGCAAAAAATATTTGGAATATTGTCAAGTTAAACCAATTAATAAAGAATGAAAACAAACATATATTAAGCACCTACTGTGTGGCAGGTATTGTACTAAACATTTTACAAATATTATCTCATTTGAGCCTCATAGCAACCCTTGGATGTAGGTGCTAATATTTTTCTCCATTATGCAATGGTGGAAAACAAGACAAAGATAGGGTAAGTGCTTGTCCAGGGTCACACAGCTAGTAAGAATCTGCTGTCTGATTTGAACTCATCTTTCTGACTCAAGATCCAGCCACCTTCTTCACTGAGCCACATAAACTCCTCTTGCAAGAGGCATACCTACAAAGCTATTAATAAAAGGGCAAGTTTGATGTGCCCATCTGCTTTTTGTATTCATTTTTCATGCCCTTCAGTGAATATAATATGCAGACATTTACAGTGAAATGTAATCTTGACTTCCATTTCCTCATTTGCCAACCCACAATATTTTTGACTTGTCCTCATGAAAGAGTAATTAAAGAGCCCAGAAGAACACACTTCACTAGGGTACTGTTTAAGCCCAAAGATAGACTAGCAGAATAATTTAGTTTAGGCTGTTTAGAGTTGAAATCATTCACCTCTAAATGACTGATGTTCATTGGAATAGTCTTCTGAAACAACTGTTCTTTGGCCATAAAAGTCAGCTAAATAAGAAAGCCAAGAACTGCAGCTTGACTCTAATTCAGAGGGTTGGGGATTATATAAGCAGTAAATAAATAAATAAATGTTGTGGCTTCTGATTCTCACTTCTCACCAAAAAAACCCAAAACAAAACAAAACAAAAAAAACATTTTCCTCCCTGTGGGAGGTATAACCACACAGATTCTCACTCATGTTTTATAAGCTTTGTGAGGTCACATGGGAATTAGAGGAACCTCTTTTAGACCTGATTATTTAGTCTTCTGCCAGCATCAGTAAGAAAACTACAAGCTCAATTACTGAGATAATCACTATAAAGAACATAAAAAGAATAAATAAGCCACTTGTGGGTTCTAACACAGAAAATGATACATGACAGACCCATAATGGTTGTTTCTCCAATGGAGTCAAGGTAGATTTAAGGTCAAGCTTTTAAACCTCCATCTTAGTGGTTATTTGCACTCTCCCCTACCCCTAGCTTCTCTCCACCAAATTTATAGAATTAGCAGTTGTGTTAGAGCTAGAATGGATCTTGTTCATTTATATTAGAGCTATAAGGGATCTTGGGTCCATCTGGTTCAACACCATCACTTTTCAGATGAGGAAACTGAGGCTGTAAGAGAGGAAGTACTTGTCCATTTTTATACAAACATAAAATGGCAGAGCTGAGGTTCAAACCTAGGTCTTCTGACTCCCAGATCCAATGCACCCTCTCATATCTTTACAAATATAGGAAAGTGGAAAGTATTTGTTATTTTGTCAGCATTTGGAATTCTGTCTTTTCTCAGTCCTTATCCTTTTTGACATCTCTGCAGCTTTTGAAACTTTATCATCTCTTCTCTCTAGATTTTCATGACACTGCCTCTATTGGTTTTCTTTCTAGTTGTCTGATCACTCCTCTATTTTCTTCACTGGAACTTAATCCAGGTCATACCTACTAACTGTGGGGATCCCCCAAGGCTTTGTCTTGGTCCCTCATTCTTCTACACTATCTTGCTTGGTAATCTCATCACCTCCCACAGGTTCAACAGTCACCTCTATAAAGATGATTCTTAGATCTATTTCTCCAGCTCTAATCTTTCTCCTGACCTCCAGCTTCCTATTATCCACTGGTTGTTGAACTTCTTGAACTAGATGTCCTATAGACACTCAATATTTCCAAAACGGAGCCCATTTTCCCCAAGCCCCTTCTCTTTTTCCATCTAGGTGGTGAAGTGGAATAAAAGGTGGCCCTAGACTCAGAAAGACGAGTTCAAATTTGACCTCAGATACTTACTAGCTATATAATTCCAGTCAAATTACTTAACCTCTGTTTCTCTCAGTTTCCTCATCTGTAAAATGAAGATAATAATAGCATTTTCCTTGTAGGACTGTTGTGAGGAACAAATCCAATGGTATAATATTTGTAAAGCACTTAGCACAGTGCCTGGGACATAGTAAGCATTGTATAAATGTTAGCTACTATTATTATTTGTTATTATCATTATGTTTATTGTCATCATCATCATCATCACCATCATCATCATCATCTTCCCATTCACTGTCAAAGGTGATTAGTATGAGCTGCCCCACTGGGGACCCAACTGGCAAGTTCCAGTTGGACAACTCCTCTTCTGTCTTCCCCTCCCCTTCCCTTCCTTCTCTTCCTTTCTCCACATGGGGTAATCATGCCCTTACCTGAGGGTGCTCTGCCCAAAGGAAGGTAAATTTTGAAGGCTGAAACCTACCTAGATGACTTGGAGTTTACTGGCTACATTTCTTTGTTAAAGACCAGGCCTTAAACCTGATTCACTTGCTCTCATTAATTGGCCAACAATAGGTCCCTATCCAAGTACAAGTTAATGGTCATTGTTTGGTCCCTGGTGTCTCAGAGTGAATGTAAATAGTAATTGTTTCTCTTTTGCCCAGAAATCCTGAAGGTCCTCCTCTCCCAGTTTGACTTTTTTTTTTTATTAAAGAGGCCATCCCTTGGCTTACTTCTTAAACAGCCCTAATCACTGAATGGACATTGCCTCAGTCAAAGTAAGAACTCTGAAATACTTTAGCTTAAAAAGACCAAGGTCTCCCATTGCACCCTGGGCCATCTCCAATTGTCCTGATCTATATGTGGCCACTGAACCCAGATGATGGCTCTGGAGGAGAAAGTGAAACTGATGACTTTGCATGGCCCTCCCTCAGTTAAATCCAATTCACTTGCAAGTCATGGCATCATCTTTCTGATATTATGGTCAAGGGTACTAACCAAAGGCTTAAGACCTAGAACTATGTGTCATCTTCAACTTCTCACTCTCATTCTCCCTACTCTCCCAGTGCACCTCATCATTCTTACCAAAGACCTCTGACTGGCATTTGAAGATAAGGGCCTTGCTTAGGGTCATGTAGCTAGTTAAAATTCAGAGTTAGATTGTCGATTCACAGCTTCTTGATCTCCATTTCAACACTTTTGTCTCCATGTTTGATGGAATGCATTATTAAAGTTAAGTCCTAGTACCTTCAATTTAAAATGGCAGATCCAAGGTAGTAGCTGCCTCAGACACCTAGAACAAATGTGCCAGTACTGCTACTCTTAGTAATGCAAATATTGGGCTATGTAATAGTTGACATTTCTATAATATTTAGACATGAATTATCTCATTGTATCCTTACAGCAACCTTAGAAGATAAACATGAGAGGTATTATGTCCATTTTACAGATGAAGAAACTCAACCTTCAGGAATTGACTTGCCCATGTCACATAACTAATGTCAAAGGCATCATTTAAACCCACATGTCTCCTGATTCCACGTCTGATATTTTTTACACTATACCAGTACACCACAGTGCCTTTCCAACAGCTGCTAATATGAAAAGCTTGAAGATGCTAAGATAGATTTAAAGATCACTAGAAGGGCTTGTTAAGTCTGCTTAGCCACACAACTTTCCAAATCATTTCTAATGAATGTGTCTGGCTGAATCCTTACCAAAAACTGATCTATGAGCCTGTTCAAAGATAGCTAACGAGTGTTAGACTAGAGCTAAATTATTTCTGCCTAAAATAAAATTTCTGAGCATTTCTGTATCTTTTTATAAATTATTCCCACTGGGATAGATCAGCAAAACTACTTTAAAAATTAACAATGGCAAAAAAAATTGTTGTGCTAATGAGACTATAGGATTATTACATTACTGTTTTTTCTTAGGATACTGAGGTCACTCCCTCTCGTCACTCCCAGATAGCTTACGAAATCTCCTCTTAAAAGTTATTTTTGAAGCCATTAGAAATTTCCAGAAATAATAAAACAGCATCTGAAGTTGGAATTTTTTAGATATGCTAATAACAGCTATCAGATTCATTAGGAACCTGGAACTTCACACCTATTCAGACAGCCTTCAGAAAATTGAATGTCTTTGCATGTAATCTCCATCCCAAGAGAAGATGGTAAAACCAACAAGCAGCAAGCCTAAAGAAAAATCCCAGCCTTAGCACCTGGTAAAGCTTTCATCTCTAGGGAACTCAGGAATATATACTAACTTTAAAAGTCAGTATCATTTAAGTAAATGAACGCACCATTTCTCCTACCAGCAAGTGTGGAAACAGAACTCCCTGTGGTTTGCTGTGCTGCAGAGGAAAAAAAAATACTTAATGCAGCCTACAGATCTTGCTTCTAATTTGATGAGTTGGAAAGTGTCAATCAAAAATGCAGCAGTGTTCAAAACAGTTATAAAAGGAATCCAATCAACATTATTCAAAAACCATTATTCATGAAATGTGTGTTGTTACCAAAATCTTCACTGGCATGTGTAATACTTCGTCTAGGAGCTATTCTATTCATGCAGATGGTAACATCCTTCATGTGTATGTCATTAAGAGGCCAAAAAGTCTTTAAATTTACTGGCAGCTTCTCTAGTTCATCCAAAATCTCTAGACCATCTATTACTTTTCCAAACACTGTATATTTCATGTCCAAATGAGGCTTCTTGACATAAATAATAAAGAACTATGACGCATTCATGTTTGGGTCATTATTAGCCATGAATACAAGTCCTTGAACCCTGTGCTAAAACTGTTCTATTGATGCAGATTAGTAAATTGACTGAGTCTGAGAGGTTAAATGACTTCTCAAGGTTATACTGATTAGTATATGTCATAGGCTACATATGAACCTGATTCTTCTTGCCTCCTACAAATCAAATAATAGTCTTAAAAATGTAGCATAGGCTTTAGAACAGGGATAATCCAAATAATCCAACCATTCCCTGTGATCAGGCTAAGGATTGTTTCAGTATGCTCAGCAGAATTAAGAATGGTATTTACATTTTAAAATAAAATTTTGGTATATTTAATAAATGTGAAACTGATTCTAAGTTGGGGCTTACAAAAACAGACTGTGGCAGACTGTGTGACCATGGGCCATAGTTTGCATAAGTCCTCCACCCATCTAGATCAATATTCTGATTTTAAAAATTGGAAAGAAACTACACCCCTGGGACAGGACTCAATTTTCCAGAGGACAGTCACATAGTAATGGAGATAGGATTGTCAGAAAGGACCTTTGACTGCAAATCCAGTGCTCATTTCATTGTACTATCTTGCCTCTGTCATTAATAAAGAGGCTGATTTATCAGGGACTATCAAGCAATTTGATATTATGGATAAAAGGAGCTACTTATGTAGTTGAGAAGACCTAGGTTCAACTCCTGCTTCTGAATTATACTGGCTGCTGGCCATATTCAAGTCACTTAACCTTTCATCAGGCCAGTCACAAAGTCATCTCTAGGGGCAGAGAGTGTTTTCACACTGTAAGATCCCCAGACTTGTGGTATAACATGGCTGGGTACCCTACTAGGTATGATAGCAGGTGCAAACAAGCATGATAAAACTGGGTCAGTCCCAGCAGACTGCAATCCTGTTGGGAAGATAGCACATGGAAATTAAAAGACAGCTCATAAAACAAGGCAATAAATGTTGAGTAAAGTAAGTGGTACAGATAGTGGTATAAGCACTGAGAGGAAGAAGAGAGAACTTTCAGTTAAGCTTACTTTAAATGAGAGGTAGGAGTACATCTGGGGTCTTTCAGTTTGGGTCAGACATCTGACAGGAGGGAAATAGAGATTATTGCTGTTAATTGTGTGGTTTTAATTAATGAATGGAATAAAAGCAAAGAGGCCAGGCTTGTCAGCTTTCCAATTCAAACAAAACTAGAATAGACAACTACTATTTTGTATGACAGAATAGGGAGCTTTTTTCTTTTTTAAAATTATTTATTTATTTTGAGTTTTCATCATTCACTTCCATAAGATTTTGAGTTTTAAATTTTCTTTCCCTCCTTCTGCTACCTCCACCCCAGGACAGCATGTAATCTGATATAGGCTCTACTTATACATTCATATTAAGCATATTTTTACATTAGTCATGATGTATGGAAGAATTACAACAACTCCGCCTAATGGGAGGAACCAAAAGAAAGCATAAAACAAAATGACAAAAGAAAAGGAGAGTAAATAGTGTGTTGATCTACATTCAATTTCCATAATTCTTTTTCTGGATGCAGGTAACATTTTCCATCATGAGCCTTTTGGAGATGTCTTAGATCCTTGCATTGCTGAGAAGAGCCAAGTCTATGAAAGTTGGTCATTACACAATGTGGCTATTACTATGTACAATGTTGTCCTGGTTCTGCTCATTTCACTCAGAATCAGTTTATATAAGTCTTTCCAGGTTTTTCTGAAGTCTGCTTGCTCATCATTTCTTATAGTACAACAGTATTCCATTACATTCATATACCACAACTTGTTCAACCATTCCCCAATTGATGGCCATCCCTTCAATTTCCAATTCTTTGCCACCACAGAAAGAGCTGCTATAAATATATTTGTACATGTGGGTCTTTTTCCCATTTTTATGATCTATTTGGAATATAGCCCTTGAAAGGGCATGCATATTTTTATAGTCCTTTGGGTATAGTTCCAAATTGCTCTCCAGAATGGTTGGATCAGTTCATAACTCCATTAATAATGCATTAGTGTTCCAGTTTTCCCACATCTTCTCCAACATTTATCATTTTCCCATTTCGTCATGTTATCTGATAGGTGTGATGTGGTACCTCAGAGTCTTTTTGATTTGCATTTCTCTAATCAATAGCTTTAATTTCTTCCTCTGGAAACTGCCTGTTCATATCCTTTGACCTTTTATCAGTTGGGGAGTAAGTTGTATTCTTATAAATTTGACTCAGTTCTTTATATATTTTAGAAATGACGCCTTTATCAGAGACATTGGTTGTAAAAATTGTTTCCCAGCTTTCTGCTTCCCTTCTAACACAACAGAGATTTTTTTTAAAAGGTGTTAGCAGGCTACAATTTTGAACTGAACTTAATAATAATAAACTTAATAGAAATGCTATATGATGAAAGTTAGTAGGTATACAAGATAAAAGTTAATAAAGATATATAATGATAGTTAATAGGAGTGTATATGTATATACACATACACATATGACAAAAGTTAAGAGGAATATGTATGATAGTTTATGTGTATATGAATGTGTGCTCAAAGTTAATTAGGATATATATGCTGAATATTAATAAGGATTGTGGGAAAACTTTATTAGATTGTTTAAACCTAGCCCTGTATGGCAAAAAAAAAAAACCAGAATTGTTTATTCTTTAACCCAGGTCATGAAGGTCATGATGGGCCCAGAGACTTTCAGAGGATCTAGATATTGTTGTAAGAAATATAAAGGATTTTCTTCTTATTTCTTTATTTGAATTCTATATAATATGAACCATACAGAGGTTCAGGGAAGTTGCCCATTTATTTTGGCTCCCCTATGTGGAAATGAGTTCTGTAACGCTTGTACTAACCAATTAAATATGGTAGAGCTTCCCTTTTTCACAGGGGAACCAGACAATAGAGTAGCACAACCATTGGCCAATCAGGAAGACTTCTGATGCCCAGGGCTGCTTGACATACCAGTAATCCTTTGCAAAGTAAACTTCAGCTGAACTCAGAGATACCTGCACTGCTTCAACTAGTCGACCAACTCAGAGAAAAGCAAACACCTCACTTTCTGACTTATCTAAAGAGTCCTCTTGCTTTCTGATTTACTTTATTTACAGATATTTTCTCCCTAGACACCCACTTCCTGCCTGACTTCCCAATTTATTGTGTTTCTCCTTTAACTCTGACTTAGCTGTAAATACCTCAAAGAAGTCCTAAATTCCTCAAATATGTATAAAGATCTCACCCTTTCCCACTTCCCTTTGAGTAGATGAGAACATCGTCTCACTGCTCCAGCTTGCAAGCTTCTTCTTCTCAGGTGATAAATGCAGTTGTAATCTTTGTAAATTGTAATCAGACTCTGGCTCATTCTAAGTTCCCCTTTTGTACCAAGAGTTACTTCCATTTTAGCAGTTCGTAGAGTGGGGTGATTTGTTTTAACACCTGTCTCTGAGATGACTTAATAAACTTCTTTTTAAAACTTTTTTTTTACAGTTTTGGGTCTGTTCTCGATTGATAAGTAGGATCCCTGATGGTCAACCTGAGAAGCCTTCTGAAGACTTTCCAGGGACCCCAGATGCTATTGAGTAATTCTCTATGATCTTGTTAATTATTTTGTGGTCCCCCTGCATCTCGTGGTGCCTAACCTCTTTGACAATTCTGTTCCTCAGGTACACTGTTGCTGTTGATTTGTGTTTTGCCTTTTTCATTATCCCTATCCACCCAGACAACCAGTCATTTTCCTTCCCATTTAAAGGGGAACATTGCACCTAGACCCGTCTCCATTAGTGTTTCTGGTTTCCTCCTACTATCTTTTCTCATGTAGCTGCAGGTTCATCTCTAATCCTTCTACCTTCCTTGGATTTACACTCTGACCTGTAGGAGGATGACTTCCTGCTTTGTTCCCCGATCCTGATCTTGTGTCAGGAGGATATTGTTAGGCTTTTAGTTGTTTATATGAGGTGAGCCACAAGAGGCTGCAGGCAGTTTCTCCCTCCCTAAGTTCATTACCTCAGTGCTACCATTCTGGAAGATCAATGATGCCTCTCACCAGACCGGGTCTAAGTCACTGCCAGTTTACAACAACCTCAGACTGAGAAAGATTTGAGGGCTCTTTTGGAAATCATAAGCTACTGTTGCCTATGAATCCCTGATTATTTCACCACTGTACAGTCATTAGAAAAATTTATCCCTAAATTCTTCCCAAATTATCCATTCCCATGGTCCCCAACAGGCACTCACTGGCCTCTGAAATTCCCTCTTTGCTGCTGCCACTCCTGGGTTCTTTAATTATTCAAGCCCTTTAACAACTTTTGTCACAAAAATGAAAGTTTTGCTCAAAGGTTCAAACTCAGTTGTGTGGGAACAGACTTGGCCTATGGCTTATTATAATCTTTACCATAATCCTGTAGTCCAAGGACTCCCTGTTTGTCTCCAAGCAATGGTTGTCACTATTATTCCAATAGAAAAAGTTCAACCTCTGGTCTTTGGACACCCCTGTATAGTATAGCTCCCTCATTATGTTTGCAGCTTTTGTAGGATGAGACCACTCAGTTTAATTCCTGACTAGGCAAATATGAGCTTCTTTCTTACTCCTGTTACTCTGTCCTCAATTCTCCTACTCTTCTCTGATGTCCCAGGACCTGAGGACTCCTTTCCCGATTAGACTGCTTCTCCATCTGTTAACAGACTCTCTTTCATTCCCTACTTCTTTGGACTTTCCCCTTGATAACCCAAGCCTCACATTGTTCGTTGATGGGCCCTGCCTAGAGATAAAAATCAGAGCCTCCCATATGGATTTACTGTCTGCTCCTCCACTGCTGTTTTCGTTTGAGGATCTCTGTCTGACCGTTCATTGGCCCAGGTTGCTGGCTTTATTGCTGTCATGGAGGCCTGCAATTTTGCACAAGGACAGAAAGCTACTACTTACACTGATAGTAGATATGCCTTTGGGGTAGTATGTGATTTCTGCCAGCTCTGGAAGCTCAGAAGCTTTTTAATGACATCTGTAATGCTGCATATGTTGTTGACTCCCTCTTGTCCACTATACAAACTCCCTCTCTCGCTATTTGAAAGTGCCAGTCTCACAAGTCTTCCACTGACTTTGTCAGGCAAGGGAAAGTTACTGCTAGCCATGTTGCCAATGTGGTGGCATATTCCTCTGACTGCTTCTCTTTACAATTTCCTTTGTCCACTGTTCCTGGGACATCTGGTCCTCCTCCACCTCTTTGGGGCCACTTAGTAATGGCCCAGGAAACTGCTCCTAAAACTGAGCTGGTACCTTGGTCATCTGATGACACTAGCATCTGAGTTTCTAAACAAAGTCACTCAGTGATCCCCTGTGCTCTTCTCCACTCCTGGGTTCATGATCTTCACTCTGGTACATAGGATGCAAAGAGGCTACTGGAGAAAATCTTAAGGTAATGGAGGCAACTGGAGTCACACAAGCAGCTAAATTAATCTGTCAACAATGTTCTATCTGAATACAACCCAACAATTAGAATTAGGGACCACCCAAGCAGCCCATCCTCTACCCTGGGGACCCTTTGTTAATATCTAGATGGACTTCATTGAACTTCCCACTGGGGAAGGACATAAGTATTTTGCATTCATAGTAGATGTGGATAGATGGAAGCCTTGCCATGCAAAAAAGCTGATGTCACCACTGTTGCAAAGAAATTGCTCATGAATCTCATCCCCAGGTTTGGAGTTAGATTCAGAGAGGGGGACACATTTTACAGGTCAAGTCATCTCCTAGGTAGAAAATATCCTGGCCATATGATAGAAGGTACACTGTGGATACCACTCCAAGTCATCAGGGTAACAGGAATTGAAAAACCAGGACATTAAAACAAGGTTGATTAAAATATGTAAACAAACAGGACAAAGTTGGGTCAAAGCCTTACTCTTGGTCTTTATACAAACCCAACATTTGGCCAACAGAAATATAGGACTATTGCTCAATGAGTTCTTTCTGGAAGACCCTTTAATGTGTCCCCAAGTTGACCCACCTTAACCCTTTCATACTGCATGATGAATCTTTGTTATCTTATTATTTTGCTTTAGTGACCACTCTCAAGAACATTCCTGATAGCACTACTGCTGTTCCTCTGCAGGCTCCCACAGAGCTATGCCACTCCCTGCAACCAGGTAACTGGGTCTGTATTAAGCAGTATAGGAGGAAACACAGTCTGGAGTCACACTGTTCTCAATCAGTGATCCTTTCTACCCAAACCACCATCAAGGTATATAGGAGGCATAATTGGTATGTGCTAGCCACTATAAGCAGTTTTAATGGGTGGTAAACACTAAGACCATGGGTAGACTCTCTGAAAATGTGGACTTTGATTAATAGCTTAGTAACTCACCATGACTTTCACAAAGATTGTTATCATGATTGTCTCATGCTTCACTGGAACAGGATAAGGAATTCACTATAACCCTAAAAAACTGCCCCTTCTGCAAGGAAATATGTAGGTTATACTATCTAATAGCACAACAGCAGGTAATTCTATATACAAGGAGGACTTTCAGCAAGCAACATTCTGACAATGAATTTGTTAGGAGTTCCTACCCCTTTTAATGGGTAGGTAGGTGGCACAGCAAACAGAGCACTGGGACTTAGAATCAGGAAAACTCATCTTCGGGATTTGAAATCTAGCCCCAGATACTCATTAGCTATGTGACCCCTGGGGAAGTCACTTAAATTTGTTTGCCTCAGTTTTCTTAGCTAAAATGAGCTGGAGAAGCAGATGGTAAACCACTCCAGTATCTTTGCAAAGAAAACTCCAAAGGGGTCATGAAGAGTCAGACATGACTGAAACAACTCAAAAACAACAACCTCTACTGAACTGATTGAGAACTAACTATATTCCTCTGGAATTTTGACATAACTGTGTCCTTAGGAAATTTTTACAATATAGACTCCATTACTAGAATATTAGATGGAATAATAGTTACAGTTTTCCTATCCAGTGTAAGTTATGCTGAATTGTGCATTAAATCTATTGCTTAACATTGAGAATCCCATTATACCAATAAGGACAGGAAAGTATAACCAAACTGTCAGGGTCTCCTTTACAAACTATGCTTGATTACATCCTCCTATAGGATGAGTACTTCTGTATAATAGCATAGCTTATACTTATGCACTGTTAAATAGCACCAGGGAACCCTGTACCCTAAGAAGAGTCAGGATAATCCTTTTCCTCTGTCCCAATAGAGATGCTGATACTACTACATCACAACTCAGGCAGAGAAGACATTCTTCACCACTATCTGAGGGTTGTAATGATAAAGACAGCCTCTTGTCCAAAGTTAAATATGTTTCTTTAGCATTTTCTCTTGTGGGCATGCATGCCAAGATTAGTTATTGAAGTGTATAGAGAATTGTCCAAAGTATCATGTGCCATAAGTCCACAAATCTGACACCCACCATGACCTCAGCTCTGAGTATGTAATTAGGACAGGTTAGACAGTGTTAGAAAATAGAGCTGCCATTAATTACCTTTTACTCAGGCATAACCTTGATTGCCAAGATTTTCAGAGCATGTTTTAATATTTCAAATAATACATCTTATGGAAACCCCCATAGATGACCTGTAGAAATTGATTTTAGGTATCCAACAATTGTCCAGTGGTGATGTCTGGTACATTTGGGTGGGGTCATGGCTGTCTGCCACTGTGTGGCTCCAAATGATTCCGGCAGGGTTTGTGTTATGCATGGCTGTATATGTTTTTCTCAGCTGTTGCTTTCAGTTTCTGGGAATTCTCCCTGAATTATGTAGTACATTTATTTCCTGGTGTAAGTCTAAGACCCCTGACTTACTGTCCCATTATAAATGCTTACTCATTTTGATCCTTATGACTATATATAACTCATCAGGGGAAAATGCCATCAATTTGGCCCCCATTACTTCTTGAAGGAATCTTATGAAGCTCTTAATGAGATAGGCAATGACAGGAGCAGCTCACCTGCGAAATGAACAGAAATAGGGACATGCCTTGCTATAAATCCTCTGTCTTATATTTGTTTATAAGTATACATTTAAGTATATGCAAGTACACAAATTTTTGAATGTACATCTGTGGCCATAGAGAGAATAGTATAGAAAGAGATGTCAAATTCATAGTAGCCTGAGCCAAATAAAATGCAATTGGGAAATATTTAACAAAATTTAAAAAAAATACAATAGAGAAAATTTCAATTGGTGAGTTTCTGAGTCAATATCTAGCCACCAGAAATCTGTTTCTATTTGAGTTTGACACCACTGGTGTAGGAATGCCCTTTGCCTCTATCATTGCTCATGAACCCAAAATGAAGTGCGAACATTAGGTTCTCCTCTACTAAAATCTGTGAAGATTTTAGAGAAAATGTCTTTCCAAAAATAAAAAAAAAGGAAATCTGAGGATCCTCAGAAATATACTCCTCTATGTATTTCCTGGTTTATTTGAGTTTCTCTGGTCCTGTGTTGTCTGGCTAGTTCCAGGAGGTCTTCAATATCTCAGTTATAACTATAAAATTAAGAAATTGAACTGAATAATTGATGACCTTCATTTCAGTTCTGTAATTCTAAGATTTTATGAATGCATCTAATTACTTTTTAGTAAATCATCTCCATTTTTATCTTTAGAAAATAATGCAGAACTCAGTCTACACACATGGGGCATCCTATGGTTAGGTAAGATTCTGACCTACCACTTTTTTTTTCTATAACTCCTTTGTAAAATTATCCTCATTATTTTTCTGTCCGTGTCACACATTGCTTTGGGTTCCTATACTCTTTTAATTTCAAATGAAAACAATGAATAATCATCCATCAGAGGTTTGGGGTTGGTAAAGAGAGAAATGATTGCAAACTCTTTCACCATATTAATATAAAATGAGCTCTTCACCAACTTAATGTTTTTGTTTTTGTTTTCTAGTAAAGGGACTATTGTAAAAATGCCTAGAAAAGCTAAAGAACTAAATGATTTTTACAATGCTCCAGTAAAGTGTATGTTTCAACCTATCATACTGTTACATAGAAAATGGTCAGGCATTGTTATAGAAACAATGATGGGGCAATTACATTTTCTCAAAATGGTAGATGAAATGAGTTGGCAGGGAAGAAAAAGAAATGTAGTGAGGGGAAAAAGAAGGAGTATATGCTTCTGAAAAGCTGTTTACTCAAATTAATTTAAAATAACAGGCCCCTAAGCAGAAGAAAAAAACATTACAAGGGAAGAAAATAAATTTCTAGTTAAAAATATATATAGAACCATGAAACATTTAAAAAATATTCAATGAATATCTGAAATTATGAATTTGTATATTATTTTATTCAACATTGATTGGTGGATTTTGTTTTGACTCAATACCTACTTACCAACACTAACTTGGCATATGTAAGATGGTATGTCAGGGTTGTTTAATTTCCATTTCTCTGTTAGTAATTTTTTAAAAAAAGCATTTTAACTAGTGACAATTTCTAGCTGTCCTTTTAAAAACTCTGTATCTTTTGGCCTCTTGTCTATTTTGGAATGAGCTTACGCCTTAATAAATTTGTCAGTTTGCTAGAATGTAGATGATAGACTTATCTGAGATCCTTATTCTAAAGTTCTTTTCTTTTATCAATTTTTTTTTACTGTGCTTGCTGATTTTTTTTTACTGATATAGGAAAATCCCTGTAAAGAAACTCCTTTTAGCAAAGCAAATTTCCAAGTTCTTTCCAATTGCCTGAGACACCGAGAGTTTAAATAATTTTCTCAGATTCACACAGCCAGTATATGTCAAACCAGGTTTTTAAGAGTCTGACCCTTGGGGTAGCTAGGTGGTGCAGTGGATAGAGCATTGACACATAACGCTCACTAGCTGTGTGACTCTGGACAAGTCACTTAACCCCAATTTCTCCCCAAAAACCAAGGACAACAATGAGGGAGAGAGAGAGAGAGAGTCTGACCCTTGCTCTCTTTGCCATACAAACTTTGTAAACATAGCAACATTTATTTTACTTTTGCAAAATTATTATGTTCAAGACTATTTTATCTTTTACATAATCTTAATCTGTTTTCTTCAATGACATTTCATCCTAACCACAATTAGGAAGGATATAACTTTGTATTATACATATATATATATGTATATATAATATATATATAATATATATATATATTATATATATATATATATATATATATATAATTATATATATATATATAATATATATATAATATATATATATATATTATGGTTATTTTAAAAAAATTAGGATATTTACTTGGACTACCTCATTTCAAATAGATTAGCTCCATTTCTGCAACATATAATCTGGATTCTGTGAAGTTAAGTGTCTTATCCAGGATGACACAGTATTCAGAGGAATGTCTTTATTCTAAGTCTTCTTGGCTTCAAGGCCAACTCTCTAACCACAGTGTCGACTCCCCTACATGTATGTTTGATCTACTCATTTTCTATAGCAGTTTGCTCAGAGCATCAGCTCAGTTTTCTCTATAGTCTTCAGTCTCTTCCTATCTGCTTGCTACTTCCCTGATACCTGTAAACACCTCCACCTACCCTTGAAAAAAAAAAGAAACAATAACAATAGCAGCAACAACAACCCAACCTTCCTAGCTCCTACTATTCACACAAATTATCTCCTATATCTGTTCTCCCCTTCTTAGCTAAATCCTTTGGGCAGTAGGAGAAAAAAAAATAAACCTTCATTCCTTCCATTTCTCTGCAATGTGGTTTCCTACTACATCACTTAGTTGAAATTGCTTACTCTAGAGTTACCAATGATCTCTACCAGATTAAATGACCTTTTCTCAAAGCCCATTTTCACTGATTTCTCTGAAGCACTTGACATTGTTAACCTGATACCTGATCCTTCTCAACACTCTCTCCTCTGTGTGTTTTTGTGATGTTGCCACCTTTTGCTTGACTAATCCCAAGGTTTCTTTGATGGATTTTCTTTCATGTTATGCCCACTAACATGGTAAATTTAGTGCTAAGTCCTTTTTTCCTTTTTTCTTTTTTTTTTTCTAAACCATTTCACTTGATGATTTTATTCGTCCCTTTGGGTTTAATTGTCATCTATATAGGTGATTATTTCCAACCTTCATCTCTCTATTGAGAGCCAGTTACTAATATGATTGTCCTAAACTATGGGGGTCTGACCATGTTACTTGCCTGTTCAATTAATTACAGTGGCTCTCTATTACCTCTAGGATCAAATTAGAAACTCTTCTAGCAATGAAAAGTTCTTCAGAATTTGGTTCCTTCCTACTTTTCCAGTAAGTGCTCATCTCTGTGTCTTTGTACTCATTTTCCTTGGTGCATGGAATGTGGTAATCCTAACCTCATCATTTTTTTCTTTTTTAAAAATTTTATTAATTTATTTTGATTTATCAATAGTTGCTTCCATATGTTTTTGAGTTTAAAATTTTTCTCCCCCTTCCTCCCTACCACCCTCTCCAACACAGTGCACAATCTGATATAGGCTATACATTTACATTAGTATTAAACATATTTTCATATTGGTGGTGTTGTAAATAAAAATTAAAAACAATAGGAGGAACCATCAGAAAGAGAAAATAAAACTCAACAGAAGAGAAAAAAAATATATCAATTCAACTTTCATAGTTCTTTCTTTGGATGTGGATAGCATTTTCTATCACTAGGACTCTGAAGATCTCTTAGATCCTTGTATTGCTGAGAAGGTTTAAGTTTATCAATATTAGTCATCGCACAACATGGCTGTTATTGTGTACAACATTCTCTTGGTTCTGCTCATTTCACTCAGCATCAGACCATACAGGTCTTTCCAGCTTTTTCTGAAGTCAGCCTGTTCATCATTTCTTAAAGGACGATAGTATTCTGTCACATTCATATACCACAACTTGCTCAGCCATTCCCCAATTGATGGGCATCCTTTCAATTTCCAATTCTTTGCCACCACACAAAGAGCTGCTATGAATGTTTTTGTACATGTGGATCCTTTTCCCATTTGTATGATCTCTTTGGGATATAGCCCTAGAAGTGCTATTGCTGGGTCAAAGGATATGCACATTTTTATAGCCCTTTGGGCATATATCCATTTCACTAAGATTGTCAAATTTGTTGGCATATAGTTGGGCAAAATAATTCCTAATTATTGTTGTAATTCCTCTTCCTTCTAACCTCATCATTTAAAGAATCTGGTTTTCTTCCAGATTCAGATGAAATGGCATCTTCTCCAGAAGATCTTTCGTGATTCCTCTAGCTGATAGTGCCTTTTCTTCCTCTCTAAAGTTACCTTGTACTTAGTCTATATATTTTTCTTGCTTACACTAATTTATCCAAGTCATCTCCCTCCTTCATGTAATTTCCCTTAGGGCAGGGATTCTTTGCTTGCTTCTTTGAATTGCTAACACTTAAGTTTATATCAGACACAAAGTGATTATTTTTTGTTTATTAATTGATCAATCAATAAGTTACCTGAACTTATTAGAAAAGTTTCCAGTGTATTTTCATGATAAAAAAAATATTAACCCTTGATTTTAAATACATGCTTTTGGTCATGTTCTGGCAAGATCATTTTAATCATTTTTTTTTTTAGTGTTGCAAACATGGATATTATATTTTGACAAAGGTCTTTCTACATTTGTTAGTGTAATTGAGTATTATTTTTATAATTAATACCATTAATTGTACTAATAGTTTTCATTAAGTTAAGCCATCCTTTTCAATCATAATTTAACTACATCCTTGTCATAGCAATTTTTTTTAAAACACTGATGTAGTTTATTTGGTAGTAATTTAATAACGTTACACATCAATATTCATTAGTGACATCATCAATAGTTTTTTTTCTCTCCGTTTTATCACTTCCTAGCTTGGGTATTAGAAACATTCACATCCTTGAATGTAGATGAACATGAATTGACCTTGCCAGATCCCAAAGCTGCAAATTGCCTGAGGGCATTCCAAACCAGTTGAAAGGAAAGCTTTCAAAATCTGCTGAAATAAGAAAGGAGGCCTCTCTCCCCTTTGACTAGTTGTTACTCCCTAGCACCCCTCACTTCTCTATGGACTTTCAGTTGTTATGCAAAACAATTTATATAACAGCATTTATTCCCATGGGACTCTCTCTCAGTTGATACCCTGTGTCCCTTTGTGCATTCTAGTATTTTTGATGCAGTTTGGGGTTCCTAGGAACCCTGAAATGTCAGGGTACAGGATGGAGTCCACCTAGAATGAATTCATGCATTCAAACTTTCTTCTAGTCATATGACAAGATGTATTGTAATGCCAATACGTGCAAGAAGGGTTCCTAGTGAACCTGCAACTTAATGGGGGGGGGTGAGACTGGTGTTTATACATATATATATATATGAAAAGGACAATGAAAGGATCTGAATGGGATTAAGAAGTGGTAGGCCAGGTGCAACGGTGAAAGGACTATCAAGTAGGCTAATTAAATGGTCTAGATGGGATTAAGGAATGTATACGTAAGTAGTCTGGGGTGCCCCTAGAGGGACAGTGAAAGGAATGTCAAGTAAGCTAATTAGGTGATCTCGGTGGACTGGGGTTGGTCAGTTGTGGAGGTGCCAGTATGCTGGGCTGTTGAAATGTATGGGAAAATTCAGGGGCTAAGTTTGATAAGACACTTTTCTCCATTTTTGCAAGTAGATTATGGAGCAAAAGTTGCTTTTTTATTTGAATGTATTCACGTGTATATCTGTCTGGACAAGAAGCATTTTCATTTTTCTGTGGGAATTGATTTATGAGGGTTTTTTGTTTGTTTTTGTTTTTTCCCTTTCATTCATTTGTAAATGTGACTAAGAGTCAGATTTTTTTTTCAGAAGAGCTAAATATTCTGGGTTGGAACTATACCAATCCTTGGGTAAAACCATGCTTTTCCAGTTCCTTCATTTAGGGATTCCAATGGGAAAGACTTTGCTTTATTTGATGTCTTCCCACTGTTCTTCAAGGAAGGCAGATAGAGAGCCCCTAGAAATTACTGTGGGAAATGGAAAAACAAGATTTGCCTCAGGCCATTAAGTCATCTGTCTCAGAAGGAACAATCTCCAGCTCTGTAATTATCAACCTTCCATTCCATACCTCCCTTTCTAATACCACTCCTTAGCTTCTTCTTTATAGGGGAAATCTATTACACTATAGTTTAGGCTTAATTTTTTCCCTGCCTTTGAGGAATTTTAATATTATTCACCAGGATAATTCCTTGGGACCATTTGACTCCCCAGCTTGGTAGGGAATGGAATTGAATGATTTAGAAAGGGAATATGTGTGTGTGTGTGTGTGTGTGCGTGTGTGTGTTTTGACAAAACCATTAATATGATTGTTACTGTAATGACAATACTGATTAATACTGATTGTAATATGGACTACCTAAACCTCTTAGTCATCATGACAAAGTCAAAATTCCAATAAAATCCTTACATTCCTACCCTTAAGATAATGAGATTAGGTTAAGCTGAATCATACCCTAGGTCCCCCCCACACCCAGGGATGTTGCCTTGTAGGGAGCCCAGCTCAAGCTGAATCTCAGCTTCTAGTGTCCTTGCACTCTTCCATTAGGATTGCTGGCATGAAGGACAAAGCAGCCAGAATGAAGTGGTTTTCCCTGCCTGGATTGCCAAAGGCCACTGGGATCTCATGATCAAGTCTTGCTACCTCATACTGTCTCCTCCCTCTCTCCTTATAAAACTATAAACACTTTTTCATGGGTCTCTTTGGTTGAGAAATCCACTGCACATCACCCAGGGTGGCAAATCTGTTACCCTGTTATCTCAACTAAAGCCACTTTATTCCTCAACTCTTGGCTTTAATTTATTTCAGGACTTGAGTGTGTGTGTGTGTGTGTGTGTGTGTGTGTGTGTGTGTGTGTGTGTGTCCCAATGCACCATAGACTTTTGCTCTGCTTTTTATTTTGATGTCCCCAAGGACACATCTACAACTGAATAATATCTTAAAGAATTTGTTTTCTTTTTGAGAACATGTAGATAATACAAAAAGTGAACAGACTTTTTTTTTTAAATGAATGGGCAGTAGCGTCAGTGAGAGAGCCAGTGTGGTATATGGAATGGAAGTAGGAGTTTCACAATTGATATTCTTGGCAAACAAGGACCAACTGCACTTGCTCTCCTTTGCAACTGGTCATTCCCATTCCTCCAAATGCACTCATGGCAGCAGCAGGACCAACTATGCTGGAAAGCTGTCACTCACCTGTTCTCTCTCGGTAAACTCCTACCCCTGCTCATTATTTTGCTCTTTCTTCAATTGAGGTGTCTGTTTTCATTTTCTTTTCTTGGGAACTCACAATCCTCGATGGTCCTAGAATGAGACTATGTTGATGATTTCTATTCCACCCAATAGCTTCTATCCCACCTAAAGTCAAGCTCTTTGGTAAAAAGTGGAGTTATGTCTTCATTGAACAAAATATTTAGTAACTCTGTAACTTAATACTGAAATTTGGTGCTGTGCTTGATGCCAAGAAGAAGAAGAAAAAAGAATAGCTCCTACTTTCAACAAACTTCCGTGTTATATCCGGAAAACAGAATATACACAGATACCTAAATGTAAAATATATGCAATATAAATATTAAGTAATGGGAGAGGGCTCATTAACAACTACCAGAACTATAGTAGGGCTTTAATAGGAAATGTTACATGAGCTGGGCCTTAACTAGAACTAGAGATTCTAAGATGTGAAGATGAGGAAGGAGAGCATTCAATATATGGGGAATAGTAGTAGAAGATAATATGTTCCATAAAGGGGACTGGCTACATAGGCAGAGTGCTAGGCTGATGAAATCCCTGCAAGGGCTTGGAGCCTGTGTGTCTGTGCTGTACCTGGATACTGTATAAAGAAAAGTGTGCCACCCCTTCCCGATGTTGGGAAAGGGGGTGTTTTTCATTTCTGATTTTACTGTATTTTCTAAGTTTTTAAAAGCTGATCAATGCGGAGTTGCTGACAGCTAATAGCAGGAGAAACACACTAGAAAAAGACTGATTCATAGCATTAGAGACAAAACACCATTAACTCCTACTAATATCATAAGAATTCTGAGGGTGAAACCACCAGCACTGCTCTAGGAGAGTGGGGCCAGAGCAATCTCTACAGTTATATATAGGGAACATGTATATAGGAGTAAATAATCTTGAAAATGAAGTTGTAACCAGACTCTGAAGACCTTTAAGTTTTCTTTCTGATATGAGGTTAATTAAGCATCTCTATTTCCTATCTTTAATAATTTGGGAGTTTTATATTTTTGTAAATATTCATCCATTTTAAGTTATTAATTCTTTAACATATAACTATAGCAGTTTCTCCCTTTTTAATGCCCACATCTCCACTATCAGGAACAAATATGATTTCTGATTGAACATCACTTTATTTGCCAGTTCTGTGGTCTTTTTTTATCTTGTTTCACATCTCTCAGGCTTTGTGGTTAAATTATATTGTGTTGATTTCTTTTCCTTTTGTTGTGAATGTCCAAGTTCATTTTTTTCGATAATTTTATTTTCCTCTTTTTTGAAAATACAATTAGCTGATGATTTATTGATATTAAAAATATCTTTTTCTTTTGCAAATTCAACATGATTTTTTTGGTTTTCAATTTCAGTGCAGCAGTGGGGGGATGGGCACTGGTGGTGGTGGTGGTGGTAATCAGTCTAATTAATCAAGAACCAGGTAGGATTTACTGGGGATAATGACTATTTTTTAAAAATCTCCCTTAGAGCACCCAAGTACTAGTTCATTATCTTGTCATTTGAGGTGATTTGTTTATTCACCTTTGTTTTGTCCACTTATTTGCATTTCAAAGAGTATTTTCAACCTTGATTCTTAGGAAAGGAATGCTTGTTATCATTAATTCTATTAAGATTTTTTTTTCCTATGAAGATATACTTAGACTCACAGACTGTTATAGTTCTATAAGATCTTTCTTTGTTTTTCAGTATTTCATATTCTAGCCTTTTCTATCATTTCATAATTTGGTGAGCATTCTAGCAAGGTTGGGGAACCTGCAACTGTGAGGCCACATGTGGGGCTGTCTAGGTCCTCAAATTGGGGCCTTTGACTGAATCCAAACTTCACAGAACAGATTCCTCTCATAAAAGGATTTATCCTGTAAAACTCAAACTCAGTCAAAGGACCCACTTGAGAACCTAGAGGGCTGCTTGTGGTCTGGACCTCAGGTTCCCCACTCCCAGTTCTAGGGCAATTTAGATTGGAGTTCCTTGGTGAGTGAGTTATCTCCTCTAGGTATATAAAATATCCTGAGATATTTTCTTTGATCTGGGCCCTTGTTCTATCTCTAAAAATTGCATAGAAATAGGAATCTTTTTTCTATCAGCTGACATTTTCAGAATGAGGTAAATCATTGAAATGTCTTCATGCTCCATGTAAATAGTTAGGCCTACAGAAACTCACCTTACTATGAAATAGTCAAATGTTAAATGAAATCAGTTTCTCTGCCTCTCCTCACCCCCTACTCTGCAAGAATTCCTTCTTCCTTTCTTTGGTCAACTATTTGGTTGATTAAATGGAATAATGTCTATAACATACTTTGCAAATCTCAAAGCTTATAAAAATAAGAGCTACTATCATCATTATTATGGCTGCCTTCAATAGTGCATCATCTAGTTCCTGGGCCCTCTTCTCTTAATCTTTCCATATTTTTACACTGTTATCTTGTCAGCTCCCTGGCATAAGATACTCAAATTTACATATAGCCCTACCCTTGCAGACTTCCAGGTTCACATCTCCAACTGCTTATTGTACCTCTCAAACTGGATGTTGTATAGATATCTTAAACTCAAAAATATCTAAAACTGAATTCATTACCTCTCCCCTTGAACTCTCCCTCCTTCCAAATTTTAAGTGCACCACCATCCTCGTGGTACCCTAGGCAATAACCTAGGAGTTATCCTCAACTCCTCACTCTCTCTCCCCCCATCCAACCTGTTGCCAAGGCCTTTTGATTTTACTTTCATAACATGTCACATATGCTTCCTTCCCTTCTCTGACATTGTCACCATCCTGGTATAAGTCAACCTTACCAAATGCCTTGAATATTGCAATAACCAGCTGGTTGGTCTTCCTGACACAAGTGTCCCCTCTCCATTTGGCTGCCAAAGAGATCTTCCTAAAGTATAGCTGTGAATATGACTTTTTTACTCAATAAATTCAAGTGGCTCTATAGAGGTTTAGGGGTGCTGGGACCCCAAAATCACAACATGCAGGTCCTATCCAAAAGAATTTGATCCAAGTCTTCTTTCAGCCAAAGACAAGGTTTATTAAAACATCCGTCATATTGGGCAGACTTTTAAGGAGTCTTAGGAGACAAGATTATAAGAAACTGAGCCTTGGCTAGATTTTAAGAATTTGAGCACTTTAATGGAGACAAGGACCTCATATACAGAAAGACTGTGGGAGAGATCTAGGAGTGGCCAAGTAGTTTGGGGTGACTAGAATGCCTGGGACCTGGACCATATGGCCAAGGGAGAATGGAGCCTAGCTAGGATTAAGGGTGGGAAATGGCCAGGGGCCATGGAAGATTGGAGGTAGCCACAATGAAAGGCCAGTTGATGGTATTACAGAAAGCCAGAGATTTGGCCAAGTGGGAAAGTACAGGATTTTTCCTTTCTGGGGTCCAGACCTCAACCCCATCAGCTCCTTATTACTTCCAGATTCAAATATAAAGTTCTCTGGTGTTCAAACACCTTCATAAAGTACATACCTTTTCTTCTATGAGCTCCATGGTCAAGATCAGTGAAATGAAATAAAGTGTCCTTCCACACTGGTTGAATCCTAATAGCAGTTGCCTTATAGGACTCAAAATTTTCAGGTTTAAAACTTTTGGTCACCAATGTTTATTATTTGTAAAGCACCTTGCTATCAAGGCTACCTGAGTTGCTTTCTCAACTGTGGTAAGGAACCAAAACCTCTTTTCCTCAGAGGTGAATTTAAATATTCACTGACCACTAATTCCTCAGATGCTCCCCTCAGTATAAATTAATACCAATTCACAAACCCAGGTCTAGGCTCCCTCCCCTCTCTTTCCAATGGGGTTGTGCTTAACCCAGAAAACAACTCCAAAAGAACCCAATGGACTTTATTGACTTTGGTGCACCTTTTTACTGGGTATCCAAGAAGGATCTGACCTTTGTCCAGGGGGTGTACTGAAAATGTTATAACAACTGGTTCTCAAAAAAAAAGTTGTAACACATTAAAAAAATAATCTATGTTATTAACATTTTCTTCATCACTTTACAAAATATATACCAGGGGTCAGCAAACTTTTTTTTTTCTGTAAAGGTCCAGATAGCAAATATCTTAAACTTTGTAGACCAAGAGACAACATGTAAACAGAGAGAAATTTCTATAATTTTTTACTGATAAAATTCAAAATATAATAATTGTAATCTTAATCATAATAATATAGATTTTTGTAATATAGGTCCACTAATCAGAAGAATGGTATTCTTTCTGGGCCAGACAGACAAAATCTCACATAATTGGGGTTAAAATTCAGTGTTCTCTATCATCAAAACTGATTGCAAATGTTCATCTGTTAATGTTGATCTGTGATCATCTTTGGAAATTTCTTAACAATGGCCCTGGAGTCAGAAGGACCTAAATTCAAATCTGGCCTCAGACACTTACCAGCTGTGTGACCCTGGTCAAGTCAATTAATCCTGACTGCCAAAAAAGGAAGGAAGGAAAGAAGGAAGTGTGTGGGACAGGGACCCTAACCCAAATTAAACTCAGAGATTTCTCAAGGCGGAAAGCAAAGAGAGATGGCTGTCTGTTCCTTCAGTACACGTGGGGAGAGAGGGAGAGAGGGAGAGACCACATAACAGGGGCCGCCTTATAAAAGCAAATCTCTGCCCACCACTATCCCTTACCCCCTTAACTGGGGGTGGGCTTACATTCTAACTTGGAGGTGGGGCTTATACTCTAGGCAAGAAATTCAAAGACAAGGAAAGAGGTGGGAAGCCAAGGGCAAATGGCTCAGGTCGGGGATGGGGGCAGGACTTATTCTTTCTATTAAGTGCTTAAAAACAGGGTCTGAGTGGGGGAGGATTTTGAAAGTAATAATCAAGAATTATTGACCCTCTGAGGAGGCTTCACTTCTGAGAGTTCATCTCTCATGGAAGGAAGGAAGGAAGGAAGGAAGGAAGGAAGGAAGGAAGGAAGGAAGGAAGGAAGGAAGGAAGGGATTTTTACAGAGTCAGAAACTGATAGATAACTTATCAAGACACAGAAATGTGATTTTAATTGAACATATTCATCACTTAGAAGGTATTCATAGAATATTATGTTTCCTTTTTAAAAAATTGCCTTTTTTAAAAAATGCTTTTGCATTGCAGATTAATTGCTTCCGTTTGAAAGTTAGGTGGAAACTCCTCAATTGCACAGTTAAATGAATTTTAAAATATGAAAATATCTTTTGCACTAGCAACAAGATCTGAAAAAAAATGCTACTAGAACTGTAGTTTGAGTTCATAATATCTATCTATTGCAAATATGTGTGGGAATTGAGCTCTCACTTTTCATATTAACTTTCGACAGCACAGGAAGAGACAATATTACTTATCACCAAATTGAATTCATTACAAAATAAGTTTCTCACTGTTCTGCTTTATAATTTTAGGTTGAATTGATTAAGAAACATTATCATGTCTGCAGCACACAAGCAAATTTCCAAAGTTATTCAGTCTCTGAGAATAGTAGTTGGGGAGTGTTTTTTTCCTAAATCAGAGAAAAAGAATTCAGTCTTGTTTCTGAACTCAAAATATCATAATGAATTTTTTTTTCAATTCACTTTGTTTTGACTTTATGAATATGCACTGGTCATTTAAAATGTCATGGTATTATGATATAAGTGGCACTGAAAAAGCTGTCATGTTACAACTGCATCACTGAGATTTGTAGTGTATGCAGCAACAGTGGGAAGGAAAAAAGTCTTCATCTCAACTACTCAATTCTGCCTTTGTAGCAACTATAGACAATATATACACTATATAAACATACATGGCTATATTCCCATTAAACTATTTCAAAATGTGAGGAACACTTTTATCTTATGTGCTGGAAAATTTAGACAGTGACCCTCAGGCTACAGTTTGTAGATCCCTGGTCTAAATGATAGTAAAACAAGAAAATATTAACTCAAGCTTTGTTCATAGTATTTGCCAATTTCCCAAGTTTAAATGATCACAGGAACCTGTTCCAATAGGCTTCTGTAAACCCCTACCCCTTCCTGTGTCCACCCTCCCTGCTTTTGTTATTATCTTCAAGGTTGTGATATGAAAATTGTCAGAGGATTTGTTCATAGATACTACTGCCAATCAAAACTATAAACACAAAACATTTTAATAACCAGTTTATTATACATTCAGATCTTAGCTCCACAATATATAAAAATCAGTAGGTTCCCAGCATCAGATTCAGCAAACTTATATAGGTCTTAGTTATAGAGGCTAAATGGATAGAATGGAATTTTACAGAAGGCAAAAGGGGAAGGACAAGCTTTAAACATCAAGGAACAGGTAGCTGAAAGGGAAGATATAAACAGTTAAAATAATAAACTGTCCAGCAAATACTAGGGATATAGCTGGAATCTGGAGACTATTAACTACAGAGTTTCTTAACATGCTCATCATAAGCAAATGGAGGCAATAAAGGTGAGCCAGAAATTATTTTATCATTAAAAAATCAATCATTGGAGCTAAAGTTTGATGTCAGATAAATTTTGCAAGCTCTGGTTAGCTATTTGACTTGTCTTACTGAAACAGAAACATGTTCTTATGACAGCTGACTTGTTTTACCTGCTCTCTCCTGATTCTCATCTTATGCTGTGTTTTCTCTTATGGTGCTCCATGTTTTCTGTTACTTAGTCTTGGAACCTTTAACGTTACTCAAACCACACTCAGTTATCTTGGGCAAATGCTTAGCTTTGACAGGCTTCATTTTCATCATCTTTAAAATGATGGGATTCGAGTAGATGATCTCTGGGTCTTTTCCAGCTTTAAATCCCCAAATCTCTTTGAATGAATGCATATGGTATAATGGGATTTTTTTTTTCATTCTTTCATCTTCTTTATGTAAATCTTTTGCTGTGATAAGGGGAATATCTATCAAGTCTCCTACCATGTGGACTTAGGAAGTTCTTTGCTTAAAAGTTACAGAAATTATTTTCTAGATTTGAATTGACTTCAAGATCTATGGCTTGGCTGTTAACAACGTGTTCTGATCCTGGGAATAGAAAAATGCCACAAGCACAGTTCCTCATTATTGACCACGAAGTGTGTTTGGTTTGGTAAAGAAACTTGGTTATTCCTTTTCAAGGGACTACAGGCATAGCTTGGAAACATTGCAGGTTTGGTTCCAGACCACCACAATAAAGTGAGTCATGTGAATTTTTTGGTTTCTCAGTGCATGTAAAAGTTATGGTTGCACTGTACAATAATCTATTAAATTGGTAAGAGTATTGTATAAAAAACAAACAACAGAAACACCCAATGTACATACCTTAATTAAATAATACTTCAGTGCTAAAAAAAAAAATCCTAACCTTCCTCAGAATCTTCAGGGAATTCATAATCTTTTTTGCTGGTGGAGGGGATGGGGTACTAATGCTGGACCTCTAAAAAGGCCCTGGACTTTCCCAAGTAGCCTAGCTTCCTGGCGTTTGCCTGAGGCATTACCCTTCCCAGTCAATAATCCTTTTAACTGTCCTTTCACTGGGGCTCTTCCCCCAATTAACTCCTTCCATTGTTTGCACCTGGCTCCACCCCAGGCTACTTGCCACTCCTTAATCCCATCCAGATCTTCCCACTGTCTTTCCTTATACAAGTGTCCATCTTCTTCCCATTAAATTGCTCAGATTCTTAAAATCTGGCCTGCTTGTACTGGTGTCACAAATAGCACAGACTCACTAGGAATTGCCCACCCCAACTGGTGTTTTAATAAAGTCACTACATGGACAGAAAGAAGGCTTGAGTGGTCAAATTCTTTACAGGCAGACTTCCACCCTGTACACTTGCATTTCAGGTTCTCAGCACCCCTAGGCCACACCAAAGGGTCTTGCCTCAATGTTGATGGCTGCTAATTAATCAGGATAGTGGTTGCTGAAGGTTGAGGTGGCTGTGGCAATTTCATAAAATAACAATGAAGTTTGCTGCATGGATGGAGTCTTCCTTTCACTTGAACACTTAGAGGCCATTGTAAAGTTATTAATTGTTCTAGTTTCAGCATTGCTGTGTCTCGGGAAATAGAAAGGCAAAAGGAGAGGGAGAGAGACAGGAATAGTCAATTGGCAGAACAATCAGAACACACACAACATTTGCCAGTTTAAGTTTATTGTCCTATATGAATGTAGTTTGTGGTGCCTCAAAATCATTATAATTCCATTCTATCCATTTAGCCTCTATAACTAAGACCTATATAAGTTTGCTGAATCTGATGCTGGGAACCTACTGATTTTTATATATTGTGGAACTAAGATCTGAATGTATAATAAACTGGTTATTAAAATGTTTTGTGTTTATAGTTTTGATTGGCAGTAGTATCTATGAACAAATCCTCTGACAATTTTCATATCACAACCTTGAAGACAATAACAAAAGCAGGGAGGGTGGACACAGGAAGGGGTAGGGGTTTACAGAAGCCTATTGGAACAGGTTCCTGTGATCATTTAAACTTGGGAAATTGGCAAATACTATGAACAAAGCTTGAGTTAATATTTTCTTGTTTTACTATCATTTAGACCAGGGATCTACAAACTGTAGCCTGAGGGTCACTGTCTAAATTTTCCAGCACATAAGATCATTGATCACAAATCACCATAACAGATATTGAGAATAATGCAAAAGTTTAAAATATTGAGAAAATTACAAAAATGTGACACAGAGAGAGATACGATGTGAGTACATGCTGTTGGAAAAATGGCACCACCGACTTGCTCTATATAGGATTGCCGCAAACTTTCAAACTGTAAAAATCCAATATCTACAAATAAAATAAAGCCAAATAAAACAAGGAATGCCTGAATGTAAAACCACTGAGCAAGTAAGATTTTGAGAACTGAGCAAATGGAGGAGAAAAAGTTTTTTAAGAAGAAACTGATTAGGTGTGAAAGAGGAGCAGAGGCCTCAGGTTCAAACTCATTCCACACTTTCCCCCCTGACACCATGTTCTTCAGAGATAAGGAGGACTTCATATTTTTTCATTGCCATGCTAGCCACAGGAGCAAAGTTATACCATATCATAGGACAGACTGAAGATTCGAAAGTCTGCAAAGAACCCAGGAGAGAAGCCATACTACATATACCTAAGGGAAATACCTTGAGGACCCTAGCAAAAGGGCTGCTGGAGCTGTGAGTTATGCCTTTGTCACATGTACTCTCTAACTTTGAGTTTACTGTTCCCTGAGCTCTGTACTCATGGGAGAGAATTTTTGGAGGAATTTAAAAAAAACAAATAGTCTTACTATTCCACTTTGGTAAATCCCCCTTTCTAAAAGCTAATTGACTTTGGCTGCCCAGTTGATATTTACTGACAATCAGAGTGGGATGCATGCCAATGGGGCTTTGTCTGGTATCATACTTACAAAAGATACTCCTCAACCCTCAATATTAACAGAGTCCCAAGGGGACTGTTCTGTGTATGTCATTGGAAAGTAAAAATGTCTAAATGTCCTATGATTTGCCAGGCAATAAGTAGCTGGCTGTAATAGATGGAGAGTTATTCTTAGAGTACAGAAGAATTTGGGTCTCTTGGGCCCCTGATGCTTAGCCCTGAGCAAGTCACTTAACATCTTAGCTACTTGTTTGACTTTGGGCAAGTCATTTTGGAGCTTCAGTTTCATCATTTATAACATAAAAAAAAAAATTGGCCAAGATCATTGCTGCCAGATTTAGAGTTTTCTGCTTTTTTGAAAATTTGCATGTGGGTATATGCATTTATATACTAAGCTTTCTAGAAAGTCTATTTTTCAGTAACTGGTTCGCGCTTTCAAAGGCATGCTGCCAGAGAAATAATTTATTTTAAGAAGCTGTTTCTTTAATTTCCAGTGCATCAATTCAATATAGAAAATTGCTTGTTTCCTCTCTTTCTAGATTGCTTTCTGTCAGCATTAATATTTCTTGTCAGCAGCCTGCAATTCAGGAACAGCTTCTTAGTACCAAACAAGTTCAAGGCCTGGCAGTTATATGTGACTCAACCTTTTAAACACCTAAACTTGTATTAGAGAGGGAGCCCCCTCCCACTTCAGTTGATGTAGTTTCAGAAAGCCCAGAATGTAATCACAAGGTGTTAATGAGGTGTTAGACTAACTACAGAAATGAGTCTTTGCCCTGATCCCTTCAGGAGGTGTGAATACCTCTCTGACTGAATGAAGAAGGGAACAAACCAATTAGTCTTAACTCTAGAGACTTTAAACATTTAAGCCCTGAGAAATGTGAAGTCAAGTCAATTGCAGAAGAGTTGGGGAGTGAGACCACTGGAGAGAAGGAAGAGAGGATTTCTTTCTTCTCTTCTTCCTATTGGTCATGGAATCCAGCAGTAGGGGAGTTGTTGAGTGGTTTCAGTCTTGTTCAACTCTTCAGGAGCCCATTCAGGGGTTTTCTTGTCAAAGATATTGGAGTAGTTTGCCATTTCCTTCTTCAGCTCACTTTATAGATGAGGTAACTGAGACAAACAGGGTTAGGTGACTTGCCCAGGGTCACACAGCTAGTGTCTGTGTCAAATGTCTGAAGCCCAATTTGAACTCAGGTCCTCCTGACTCCAAGGCTGGAGCTTTATCCACTGCACCACCTAGCTGGTACCAGGTAAAAGAAACCTCATCCAAACGAGAAAAAAAAAATCAGTTGTCTTCAGCCAGAAATGTTCAGCACCTACCATGTCATTAGGCAATGTGAATTTTTCAATAAACACATATTCACTCATTAAATTAAATGGCACCTAGAGGTTTTTAGGAAGGGATTTTGATTGTTCACAATGTGACATCTCCCCCAACCTACAATAGGACATCAATGTTGCCACAGCTGAGATCAAGGACTTTGAGTTTTCACTCCAAATATTAAGAGAAGACAAGAGAGGAAGTGCTAGTGATATCATGATTTTAGACCTAGAGGAGTCCCTGAGAGTTTTTTTTTCTGAATCCTTTGATGTGGTAGGAGGAATATCTGTCATAGTCCCCTATTATATGGGCTTTCTGAAAAGACATTAAAATTATTCTTTTGATCTCAAGCAAGATATTATCTCCCCGATTTTACAGATAAAGGCAACTGCGACCCAGAAAAGATGATTGACTTGGCCAAGCTCACACAGCTACTAGGAGGTGGTAGGGAAGGGACAGGATTGAATCCAAGGCTCCTTCCTCCTTTCCCAAAACATCATTCAGTATCCATTATATAAGCTCTGTAGAGAAGCTTGTTTTGGAGGCCGCTGGGTTTGTTTCAACTGTATTTAAGTCTATGCTTTCAGACATGTGAGTGGAAGCATCAAAAAGCCTGCTGAGTAAATGAATACAATTTTTAACATGGATCATAAACTCCCTGAGGGTAAAATTATTGCTTTTTAATGTTCTGCCTTTGTTTATACATTTAGATTAGATACTGAAAATGCACACATGACTGGCAGCCCTAGGCAATAATTTCAATTAAGTGGGAAAATGACTTCTGCAAACCAGGTAGTTTCTACTGCCACTCACTCTCATTGCTTGTCTATTTTTTTTTTAGTGCAATCTCAATTTGGCAAGTATTTTCTGGACCAGAACCAATGACTTCAATTGACTTTAAAACTACCAAATATTCTTATTATTTTCATTGCTGAAGTTTTCTATGAATTATCTACTTAGTTCAATGTTCCCTTAAAATTAGTGGTTTGGTTTTTCAATCAGCCAAGAAATATTAATAATATTCCTACTACATGCAAGACGTATGAATAGAGTGTGACTAGAAATGTTTACCTCTCTGCTGCAACAGGAACAAAAAATCATGCAAACAAACAAAAACATGTTTGAATTCTCCCTGGTTGCTGTCTAGCATGTGGGCATGAAGAGGAGAGTATTGTAGTTATGGAGACTGAGGCCTGGGTTTGGAGTTAAATGCTCAGGAGATTATTAACACCTTCAGCTACAGAATTCTCTACCATCTACCAGCTTTAAGAGAATTTTAAGCAAGATGCTGAACCCTTAAAGATTACAGGGAGACTCTAAAAGAATTAGAGCTACCCATATAAGGGTTTTTTTTTTTTATCATTTTGTGATTACTCACAGATTGTGCATGAAGGTATAAACAAACAATTCAACAATAAAAGTTTGAATACATTTGATTTAAATTTATGAATACATTCTTCACTCCCAGGCATCTTAAAGAAAAAAAAGAGTATGACAATAAAATTGGAATTTTGTAGTAGTGGTGATCTGTCATCACTACTGACCCATATGTGCTCTCAACAGATTTTCTTGTGACTGATGATACATATTTCAAAGGTGGTCGGCTGAAGAATGGTGCTGTCAACCAAAATATAGTTAACAAGCTTTTATGAGTGTCTAAACTATTACTCATATGGTCAGCACATAAGCATAGAGAGTCTCACCCTCCAAATTTTGTCAAATATAATTGGTGTGTGTGCGTGGGGGAAGTTATCCCCTTTGTACAAGAGGAAACAATTCTAGACAGAAAAAACCTGGATTCAATACTGAGATAACCGGACTTTAAAGAGCAGATCAGACATATTGCACATTTCTTGGATATGCTTGTTCTAGGGAAAATGTTATGTCTTAGGCATGGCTGATTTCTAGGATCTCCCTCAAAAGAGATTAATAGGAACCTTTCCAGAAAAGCATTCAATGTGCAAGAGATATCAACTATAGGGCAAATCACTCCCAACACTTGTTACCTTTCTTCCTACACACATGCTGTTGAACAAAGATGAAGAAAATCACAACTATTCTGACTTATTCCACTACATATTGGTGTTATATAATCTCAACTGAGTCCTCACCACTACTAGGCAGTCCTACTATACCTCCCTTTTCAACTCATTATCCCATTCTCTGCAGTAGCTCTTTCAAACCTTTTCATCTCTCCTCAAGCCTCCCATGTCTAGCTCTCCCTCTACTTTCTCAGCTGAAAACCTTGCTTTATATTTAACAGAAAAAAAAATGAGGCCATTCACTGTTAACTCCCTCTTCTCCCTTCTTCTGCATCTCCTATTACTCAGGTGCCTTCTGCAACTTTCTCCTCATTCTCCTAAGTTTCACTTGGTGAAATGACCTTACTTCTCACCAAGGCTAACCCCTCCACTTATTCAAGTGATCTCATTCCATTCCATCTCTTATAACAAATTGCTGATTTCCTACTGCCTACAAACCTAACCTTGTCCTCCTGATCTTGAAAATACCTTCATTGATCCTTCCATTCCTCCTTTCCTCCTATATTTCTTCCACCCTTTTAGCTGAACTCCTTGAAAAGGTAATCTACAATAAATGCCTCCACTTACTTTCCTTTTACTCTCTTTTATAAACCACTTAAAATCTACCTTCTGACTTTATCATTTCACTAAAACTGATCTCTCTCCAAAGTTTCTAATCATCTCTTAGTTGCCAAATGCAAAGGACTTGTCTCTCTCCTCTTTTCTCCTTGACCTCTCTCTTGAGATACCTTCATGGTCTTTGGAAGAAGTTGTCTTCATACACCCATTCCACAGAGGAAGTCTTCACATAGGGTAGACTTTAGGGTAGACATTCCCCTAACTCACCAATAGGTTTGAGACCTGTTATCCTCAACCTGATTTAGTGCATTTACTGGGATGTTTTACCTGGTAGGGTGCATGGGATGTTCAAAGAAGATTAGCACCTCTGGTATGAGGGTTTGTTGAGCACTTTCCAGGGCTGCTCATATACCTGTAGTGTTCAGCTGGCACTCAACTCTTACCCATGGCTCCAAGAAATAGCATTTGCAAAATATTTATGGCACTCTTCTTTCTCTTCTTTCCTTTTTTTTTTTGCCACATTTGATGCTGATACTCTTTGGGATTATTAATATACATGTGTACATATGAATATATGTAAAACACATATATCTGTTATTATATCAGTTATGTAAACTCATATAATCTAATATATACACATATGTAGACATATACATACACATACATACATGTATGTATGTGTGTATATATGTGCACACACACACATTCCTTGGTGGAGGAGCTCTACCAAAGCTGCATATGGTACTATCAAATCAAATACTTTTTTGGTAATCAATAATTAGTAGACACAGTAGGACTGCATATTCCCTAAGTTTGTTAAATGTGTAAGTGTGAACATGTGGATGGCTATAGAAAATTATTAGCAAAAACTTGCTTTTTCCCATCTCATATTTCCGTAAAGGATACCCTTAATGTTTACATAAACCACTGTCATAAAAATTTTGCCAAGCTGAGAAAATAGTCATATAGATTAATAGTTTATCATGTCATCTTGGTCACCTTTTCTTGCAGAAAAGAATGATCACTTCATTCAAATCCTTGCTACATTTGGGAAAAATCAATTCCTGAATTTTTTAAAAATTTTACAAATTTTAATACAGATTTCCTACATATGTATTTTAGCTGTTCTTCCATACTTCATTGTCTTAATTAACATTGCCACTTTTCTTTGATATGTAGCATATTAGTTACTGAGAAGTTAGAGTTCAAAAATGGTTATGTTCCTCCTCCCCCTAGCATTCATAAACAACTTTAAGATTTGCAGTGTTGTGTGTATTTGTGTGTATATAAATAACATAAATATGTATATAAATATGTGTACATGTGTGTATATGTGTGTGCATGTGTGTGCGTGTGTATGTATAAAATTTATGGAGATGAGAAAGAGAGAGAGAGAGAGAGAGAGAGAGAGAGAGAGAGAGAGAGAGAGAGAGAACCAGAGAATTATTTAATCATCTCAACAACACTGAGAAGTAGGTGTTATTAAACCTATTTTATAAATGAGGAATAGAGGATATTAGATAGTGGACAATAAATAGAGAATAAGTGACTTACTAAATGTCACACAACTAGCAAGTGTTTGAGGCAGGCCTTCCTTGGTAATTCCACCTTCATTGCTGATAAGAATGAATTACTTTAAAATTTCAAAATGTATCCCTTTGAAACACAAGTAATAGCTATTTCATTCTTGTATTGTGCTTCCAGGTGGATCATGGTTCTTATTCTAAGCTTATTCTCCCTTCAATATTTGCACTATTTTGTCAGGAGACATTGCATTTAACTTTCCATCACTTTCCTGAGGATTATTCAAATTAGCTGTTACTTGATACATATATAGTCTTTGGAGTCCATGTTCCTCCACCTACTAAGGAGATCAATGATTTGCTGGATGGGGTAATTTCTCTATAAAGTGATATAGACAAGAATTATGCAGATTGAAAAAGGGGTAGATGGGATTTAATCTGTAATACCAGACTAGACTGGAGGATCCTAGGTGGTATTTTCATTATTGCCCACAAGTTTAAGGAAGGTGATTCAGAAGAATAGGACACATTTGAAGAGTTAACATCTGATTAAAATGTTAATATCTGGAAAGAGCTTTTATTTCTAGAGTAAGGTTTAAAATATAGGAATTATGAGTGGGTGTTCAAAGATAAAGTATATATATCAAGGGCTATTGAAAACACATTTGAATGGATTCTCTTTGAATTTGATCAAGGGAGGATTTCATCTGATATGCTTAATTTATAACTCTTCTTATATCCTCTCAGGAAGCTAATATGTCAAACCCACCCTAACAGAAAGCAGTTTGCAGAAACTGCAGAAAGCACTTGTTAAAAATTAACATTTCATATTTCTATGAACTATTCACATAAGTCCCTCCAGATCAAAGTCCTTTGGAAAGTCAGGCTATTGGCTGAGTTATTTCCCTTGTCACTGATCATCTTCTATAATGCAGAACCTCCCCTTGTTACTTATCAGTTCTGACTTAGAGGACCCAAGATTGCTGAGTTGAATTCACAAACTTTCTTCTAGCTTGGTTTCAATATTTGGTTTCCTATACTCAGGAAAGAAAACAGAAGAGGTAGCCAGGAGTTAAGCCCATATATGAGCTTTTAGCTAGCATACACTTATAGTTGTCCATTTCTATTAGGGTAAGAAAAGGACATTGACCTCAACCCAACCCCAATAGGGAACTAAAATTCCTGAAATGTTCAGCAGACAGGAAGAAAAAAGAGTGGAAGATAGTGGGTCATTCCTTTTTTAGAATTCAACTAGTGATTGGCTTTTCTTGATTGGTAGCTGAAAGCAGGATTACTTCATTACCTCAAAGCACAAGTCCCTTTGATGTTGATTCACACATGTCCCTGGGGTTCCTCAAAGTTTCAAGAGGATTTCCAGGATATGCTCCTTGGGATGTCTACTCTAGAACTATTCCGTCTTCAACCCCAAGCTACATGCACACTAATCAACACACAGTACAACGGAGGTGGAATTATCCAATGCAGCAGCAGGAAAAATTTTAGTGGGGGACCTATAGGACTAATAATTGCATATTATTTTAATAAGGACTAATTTCACAAAGTGTTCGGAGAGTCTAGGCCAAGTTAATGTGTAGTCAATGTTCACTGATTCCCTGATAGGAATGATTCTTGCTTCAGGGATAGAGAATTTCACTTCCGCTAGGGCCAGCTACCTCCTTTTCTCCCTCTGTTCCTTATCATCAGTGCTGCTTTAGGACAAGAATAGTCACATATTTCCCGGCTGGCTAACTCTAGGACTTTAATTCTACCGAGCTGGCAGTTATCCCTCTTGCCTGTTCATATCAGTCACCAGAGACATTGCTCTCCCTGAATTACCCCTCCCCACTCCAAAAACAAAACATGTATTGTAAAGTAAATTGTGATAAAATAGATGGCATTTCCCCTATAGAAACAATGTTATAAGTGTTGCTCATATCCTTGACCAAGGATTTAACATTAAATAAATCATAAGTATAATGAACAGCATGTCATAAAAGTACAGCTGTAACCACCATAAAGCACTATAATATTTAAGAGAGCAAAAATTTTCTAAGTATCTGTTATAGAACTTTAAAACAGAAAGGAATTCTAGAGATCACTTAGCCCAACCCTTCATTTTATAGAAGAACAAAATGAGGCAGACACATAGAATCTTATGTATGAGTTTATACAAAGAACGGAAAAACTAAAGGCAGTAAATTTAGATGTGAGGGTTAGAAAAAAAAACTTTCTAGCAATTGAAGGTCTCTAAAAGTAGAATGAATATTTTTATGCAAAGGATAGATGACCATTTGTTGGGTATTATATGGTGGTGATTCCTTTTAGGTAAAAGTTAGACAAAATTATAGTTGAAGTCTCTTCCAACTGTCAATTCTGTGATTCTGTGATTCTGTAAAAAGTGTCACTAAATTCACATTTCATTGCTCTTAACCCTATATCCCATTGACTTCATTATGAAAATTCTTAATGTGTGGATTTTTATGTACGTCATATATTGATTATAAAAGAAGGTCTAACAACATATAGAGTGTCCTTTATACATCTCTTTTGTATACGCTTGAACTAAAATTTATATGTTCGCTACAATAAACATAGATCACATATTTACTTAGAAACTTCCACTATCTGATTTCATCTGAATATGTACTTACTCTGAAGATGCTGATGATAACCCATCTTGTCTTGAGTAAATGGTATTAAGAATTGATGTGGACAAAAAGAAAAAGCACCTGTTGGTCAATTCTATTCTAATGATTATCTGCTAAGTCTGTCTGGTCCTCAGATTACAGACTCATAATTCTCTGTTGGTCCTAGCCTTGAAAGCTACCCAGTAAGTTCAAACCATTCAGTACAGTTAATATTTTCCAGTATATAAATTTTCTACATTTCTACAATCAGACTTCAAGTTACAAACTTCAGGATATCCCAAAGTGTCAGGTTCCGGAGAAGCCATGGCCTCATTCTCCCTTTCTTACCTCAGCACCCTTCCTCACATGTATGAACTATCTCATGTTATGTTTCTATTTGTCTCTCATTTCCCTTTCCTTTCCATTTAATTATTTTTTTTCCATTTAAAAACCTTTACATATTGACAGATATACGCAGAGACTAGTTCCCACACCTAGATCTTAGTTCATACACCAGCCTTGCCACTAACAACCTTTGAGACTATGGGAAAGTCACTCTCTGGGACTCAATTTCTTCTTCTATAAAAGGAAAAGATTGAATTAGACAATCTCTGAGATCCTTATTGCTCTAAATCTATGATCATATTACTCAGTAATCCCATTACTGACTGTTTGTCCCCAAGGAAGTTATTATGTATTTAAGGAATCATTTGGAACTAAAAATCTTTTTAAAATGTAAAAATTTGTTTTATCATGTAATTAGGGAGAAATTTTATATATATGTATACAGAAGCACTATTTGTAATATCAAAAAGCTCTACTTAACAAAATAAACTGTAAGGGATTCTTTCTTAATTTGGAAATTGGAGCAATAAGTGGGAAATTAGAGAAAGAATAAGATTGGTTCTACATATGAAAAACACTTCTTGACATAGTCAACCGAAAGTAGAATGGGCTCAAGCAAGAGGAATGAGTTTCCCATCACTGGAGTGCTTTACATAGAAGATGACCTATCATTTGTCAAGAATGCTACAGAGGAAATCCTCACTGAGGCATGAGCTAGACTTGGTAATGTAGGAGGTTCATTTCAGATCTGAAATTCTATGATTCTATGATATGATGTCTGGTTCACTACAAAAATTTCTCATCATTGACTTGAAAAATCCATCTCTTCCATAGTCACATCAATCACATCAGTCTTTCAGGAAAGTTAGGCTCTGAAAGAAATCCACAGATCCACAAGGATACCACTATTGATTGTTCTACAGAAAAAAAAAAGGTTTTTATTAACTATATTTTTAACACTCCACTAGGTTTTTTTTTTTTGTACCCACATCAGTACTGTCCACGGAGGACTCAGATTTCTTTTTAGGCAGGTGTAGGTGGGTTTCAGTTTTAGAATTAACTAAATTATTCATTTACTCACCATTGTTTGATATTTTGATATTCAGAAAATCCAAGGGAGAAAATAATACTCCAAAGGAAATGAAGATCAATAATGTCAAATGCTATGAAAAAGCATTTTTAAAGGAAAATGAAGGTTGAGAAAAAATATCTGATTTGTCAATAAAGATATCATTGGTGACTTTTAAGAGTTTCTATACAGTACCCAGGCTGGAAGCCAAATTAAAAGGGATTAGGAATTGAGTAGATCATAAAGATGTAGAGGTAAGGGAAATAGATTACTTGTCAAATGTGGGAATTGAAAGGGAAGAGAGATGGGAAGGTGATTTGACGTGGTCGAGAGGTTTGATGTGGTTGTACAGGTCTTTTAGACCTGAGGAGACATGAATATGGTGTATATAGGAAGATGGTAAAGTATAAAATAGAAAAGGAGAGGATAAAGTTGCAAGAGAGAGTGAAAAAATGATGAATCAAATTATCAAAGGAAAGTGGAAAGGTGGCATTAATAGGACAATTATAAATTTCATTTAAAACAAGGAGCATTATTAAGTATTGAAGTGGGGATTTAAGGGATTTTAGGACAAGTGACCTGATGTATTTTTTTCTTCAATAAACTGGCAATTGAGATATCCTGTTCTTTGCTTGGTTCATTCCATGTACCTTGCAAAGAATGGCCTGTTCTCACCCATTGCCTTCAACCAATTTTGCCTTTTGAATTTTTTTTTCCTCCCCTCAAGTGTCATTTCAGGTTTCACTTCCCCCATGAAGCTTACCTTGATTCTTCTGCACTGGCCTGAAATAACCTCTCTACCCCCCACCAAAGACCTCCAGAGGTCATGTTCACAAGGAATTAAATCATTCATCTCTGAACTCCTACTTGGGACCACACTTTTTCATTTAACCTTAAAATAATTTACCCTATTGCCCAGCACATTGCAACCCCTTTCACCAACCTTTCACTACTGTCCTCCACTCCATTCTACACCAAATCACCCCTCCCTGGCCACTATCTCCTCTATTAGAATGTAAGCTCACTAAGGACAGAGAATTTCTTGCTTTTGTATTTGTATCTTTAGCACTTTACATGGTGTCTGATAAATAGTAAGTTCCTAGTACATGCTTTTCATTCATTCATTCATTCAATCAATCAATCAATCAATCAATCAACTCTCTCATATTTTTCATAGTACTTTGGGCTTCTTTGTGGCATTTACCAAATTCCAATTCTATCATTGTTATTTATATTTGTGTCTTTTCTCCTATGAATATATGTATGTGTGTGTGTGTGTGTGTGTGTATACACATATGAGAATATAATGTGCCTAGAAGCTGGAAATACAAAGATGTGTATGTGTGTGTGTGTGTGTGTGTGTGTGTGTGTATATGTGTGTGTGTGTGTGTGTGTGTGTATATATTTGTATTTCCAGCTTCTAGGCACATTATATTCATTGTCCACAATAGGTTTATGACAAAGTTTTGCTGACTTGAGTTGAAATTAAACTGAATGAATAAGTAAGTCAAAAAGGAGTTGTATAGGAAGGAAATTAAAGAGTTGAATCTTGTGCTGATTGGCATGCTGACTCTGAAATGCTTAGAAGATATGGAAGTGGAAGTACCCAATGGATCACAGGACTAGAATTAAGCAGAGAGAAACTAGGATTAAAGGTAGTTTTCCAAATAGAAGTTATTGAAACCAAGAAAGATAAATCCAAAAGAGAGAACACAATCAAATAGATGGTAAGGTTTAATGCTATGAAGGTCAAAGAGGAAAAAAAAAGTAATGCTAAAAGGGCCCATGATTTGGTGATCATTAACTGAATTATCTGTAAAGATTTAACTTCCTATTACTGAGAGTTAAGGAGACTGTTTCTGGGGTTCCGTAGCTAAGAGAATACACATTACTATTTCAGTGTAGCTTTTAAAGTAAAAGGAGAAAGAAGACAGTAGTAATACATTAAGTAAGGTAAAGGTAAAAGAAGTGAATTATGGGTTAATGGTATAGCTCTTGGTAAATTAACGATTTGTTAACTGATAGCTGGCTTCACAGTTATACTAATATGGCTGGCAATGCCTATGTTACATGTAAGTTCCTCAGTGTGGTGCACATTCCTTACTGTATAATTCATATAATTCATTTATTCAATAAGCATTTGTTAAGTACCTGTTATCCACCCAGTTAGGCACTGGGGATATTGAGACAAAAAATAGGCTCTATTGTTACAGAGCTTACACACCCTCCTTTCTTTAACTTCCTTGATAGTAAAATAGTTGTAATGTGATGTAATGTGTGTATATGCATATGTGTGTTTGTGTATGTGTGTGTGGACACACACTTTTAAAGGCATAATGGACTTACTTTTACCCCCCATTATACTGCAATATTTACAAAATGATTTACAATCATTTCAATGGTTTATTTCTCCCGTGAAGACTGTGAGTTAGGAAATGATTGGATCAATTTGCTCTTAGCATGTTCTAAATTTGTGGGTTAAGATGGGGAGAGGGAGAAAGAAGAGAGAAAGGGAGGAAAAGGAAGGGGATAGGGGATAGAGACAAAGAGAGACAGAGACAAAGTATCTTGCTTGTGATTTTGAGATGAAGTCAGATCCAGCACCTTAGTTGAATATCTGGTATCTTGGAGCAGGTTTTTGTATTTAACATTTTTTTCTCTTTTCATCTTTCCTATTAAAATTGAGATAAAATTATGAATAAATAGGAAGTGAATAAAAACAACAAGAAGGCTTTGCAGAAGGCCACCTTTGCATCATTATATAGAATTCTCAATATTCTCTCCAGCCCCAACTATGGCTGTCATCTGAAAGCAAAGATCCGAGGGTAGAAAATGGGATTCAAGTAATTTCAAAATGGTGTGCAGAGGAAGCTTCCCAAGCAGTCAGCATTTACTTCTTTTGTCACAAATTGAAAGGAGGAGCTGTATCTCTGTGTGTCTCTCTAACTTTAAAAGTGTCTGTGACTACAAAACACCTCTGGCTTATTTGACTAGTGCCATTAGGAAATATTCTGACTTTCTTAACCTGCTTATGGTAAAAGTTAAACTTTTTTTTGATGAGTAAGTTATTAAAATGACAATGCCTTTCCCCTTTATAGCATATTTAATGAATTCCTAAGCTTGATTCCCACTTTTCAGTTGTTCACTGCCCATGTGTAATAGACGAAATGTTTTATACCTCATACTATACTTTCATTTCCTTCTCTTTAATGATACTCTAGTTCTGGAGTCAAATGCAGAAAATCCTATCTGATTGTCTCAGTTGAGACCCAATAAGAATGATAAGAATGTACCATTTCATTGGCTGCAGTAGGTATCAGATATTCAAGTTGCTGTCATTCACATGGGATTCTTCCACTTCACAGAAAGCCCATCATTCAAATTGAACTGTTTTCAGAAAACCCCATGAAGGATATTTTGACACTAATTTCTCCATTTTTACTTTTAAGCTTTTCTTGTTTTTGAATGGACTTGTTAATAGCATCTGAAATAGTGGCCATATACTAAAGGCAAGCTCAGTGAAACTAACTTTGTTTTAGTAAGTAATAATATGGCAAAAATCCCTACCTTACTCGTCATTTCTCAAGGATAAAGCAGGACAAAGGCTTATTTCAGAGTATACCACAGAGAGGATGTTTAGCAACTTTATTTTAACTCAGTCCACTCAGGAGATTTGCTCTCATCAATAGTATTTCTCAAAAGGTGGCTGGTGAATGTTTTCTATGGTGATAAGAAAAAAAAAATATTTCAAGCATCATATTGACAATTTGAAACCCAAAATATTTGAGAACTTTACTTGCTCAAGGATCATTTACTTTGACTTAAATTGTCTACTGCCATTATTGATGTGCATAATGTTCTCCATACAGATAAATGGACTGTTTTGTAACTTATATTTAGGAAAAAAAATGTTTGGGAATAAGTTGTTTTATTTAGGTTTTACCAATTTCTCAAATTCAATCTCAGGAAATATATTTCTATTAATAATACCCTACATGCTTAAATCATTTTATATAAACTATCTACTTTGAATCTCATAAAACTCTTTGACATGAAATGTGGACATAATATTATTCTCATTTTATAGATAAGGAAACTGAGGCTTACAGAGACAATAAGGTCACACAACTAGGGAGTGGCCAAGCCAGGACTTGAAACCAAATCTTACTTCAAGACCAATAATTTTTTTTCTAATAATTCCTTCTTGACTTCCTTAAGGAACAGTTCTATATATTGTTTTCCAAACAATTTGTTGTATAAAAGAGTCACATGTCAATGGTGAGGATTCATAAGTTAAGAAAAATAGAGCAATAAAAAAGCTGTGTGTCACAGTTCATATGCAGGAATACTCTTATTTATAGATACAAGTGCACCTGTTAAAAAAATGGTTCTAGATAGAATATGAAAAGGCTACAGAGTCATTCAGAACCATTAGGAGGTATGATCTCTGACTTCTGAAAGCAGGACAAGTGCCATCGAAAATAAAGATGGAAAATTATTAGTTATCAACAGTTAAAATTTCAGAATCATCTGTTTATTTGCAACCAGGTCAATAGATTAGAGCAAAGGCCAAGATAAATGTTAAATTAAAAAGAAAGATCAATAATGGGATGAAATTTTGTGCAATTATAACTATCCTAACTTGACCCACATAAACAAGCTGTCTACCTTGAAAAATAAGAAATAGACATAGACAACAGTGTTGATTCTTTCATCATTTTTAAAGAAATCCAGCTAATGAAAAAGTCACCACAAAGAGAGGTCAGAAAAGCCTAAAGACAACGTCAATAGGCTTAGAAACATGATAGGCAATGATTTCGTTGTGTTAGATTTCAAGTTTATTTCCAAAACAAATCCAGAGGATGATTATAGATCACTGAAGGCAGTATTGTTTCCCTCTCCCAAGCACACAAAAGCAAATGAGAAATGTGGTTGGGGAAAAAACAATTCTGCAGAGTGGTTGGCATAAGGTCTGTCTCAGCAATCATTAAGAGAACCTTGGTAGGAGAAACTGAAAGAAGGAAAAGAAACACACAATGTCACAAGTTTATTAGTAATCTAAAAGTGATCCATTTTCATGGAAACAACTGTATTTGGACTCATCAGCTAAATGTCAATGTAATATATAAGAAGTAGCAATGAGCATAAGAAGCTCAGGTCATAAAGATTATTTGAATCTGATCAAATACCAATCAAATTAAGGTGATATTGGAAAAGACATTAAGACATCATTTTTTCAAGGTATATTACGTATTATAAGATGACATATTGAGGGCTAGAAGGGACAGTAGAGACTACTGAGTTTTAATTCATTTTAGAAATGAGGAAACTGAAATACAAAGGGATTAAATGACTTGCCTGGGGACACACAGCATTGTATCTGAAACAGGATTTGAAACCAAGGTCTCTGAATTTGTCTAACCTACTTTGCCAGGCTGTTTCTCCAATGAATAAGAAGGACACTTTTTTTAAGTGACTGATAAGAAATCAGCAACTATATGTTCATATGACTACTTTGTCACTATCAATAATTTCAGAGAGGGAAAAGTTGAAAACAAAACAAGCATTCTGATCCTGAAGCAGGAATTAAAGGGGCATGGGAGTGGGGGGGAGGTTCAAGGACAACAAAGAACTGAATTATAAAGAGTACCTTAGATTGCCTTCTATCTAACTGAGGTATGGCTGAAAAAAATTTGCCTAAGTGAATTTATTAGGCTATAATAAATGAAGAGGTCATTTAAGGTCTTTTGGTTAATATGAACTTACACAGAGTAAAGTGAATTGAATGAGTAAAGCTAATTATATTAGAATATCAACACTAAAGAAAAGAGTGAGGGAGAGCGAAAGGCAGGAGAGGGACAGGTAGGGAGAATATACAGTTCTACTCTGGGTAATTCTGAGTAATTTATGGCCTAAATACCATCTATTTGTCCCTAATCAGTTGGTCTGCCTGTTGCTAGCTAGTAGACTCATAGATTCAATTCCTGTACTTCTACTAGTAGTCTCTCAAAATCAAATCTCAGAAACCATTGAGGTAGTCTCTTCAAAACAAAATAAAACAGACAAAAGACGTTACTTTCCATAAACCTTCTTAGGAGTAATATCTGAAAAAAGATATCCTAAGAGCAAGTGAGATACTATACATGAGAGCTCATTGGAAGGATGATTACTTGAAGAATATGATAATATGGACTGAAATTCATATCATGAGCTGTCATTTTAAAAGTATTCTATTCATAGGAATTATTATCATTAAAGCTGAGTATCATTTTGTTTTGAACACATAGGTTAAAATATAAATGTTTGTGCTGTGTGCAAATGAGCATTTCATTTGCCAGAAGCCTGGTACTGAAAATCCATATTCATTTTATTTCTTTAGATGAAGACATATCTGTTAGCCAACCTCTGCACTCCCTCTCCTGCCCTCATTTCTTCCTACTTTCCCTGCTCAATAACAAAGTGTTTAATAAGCCAAGAAAGGTTTTAGTAAACCTAACAAAGCTGCTTGGGATGTGAAGCCTCTGGTTGAATCAGAATTGGGGAGGGTAAATTATACTTTGATATTATTCTACAGGGGCCCTAAAAGGTAAACTAAAGCTGTAACAGCTTGGTCACTGTTATATTATTCATGGAATTTCAGTGACACAGCCATTTAAATGAAACATCAATCAATGGGAAAATGATATATTATTACTAATTAGGAAACAGCCTTAATATGTTTAGATTACTTGGCCTACCTTTTTATATTTTTTTGGAAAAAAATAACTAACAAAATTAATTTTGAAAAAGGGGAGGAATTTCATCTTCTTAACCCAAGCCCATAAGAGACCAGAGGACATAAATCATCTCATTCACACATTTAAAACATCGTCATGATCTTACATTGATTATAGCTTACATTCATTGAGATACAAGTGCAGAACATTCCCATCTCCTTACATTTTTGCCCACAGAGACCAGCAAAAGGTCCAGAATTTAGTACAGTGCCCAGCACAGAGTAGGTGCCCCAAAATACCAGCTGACTGACTTGCTGACTTTGCAAGTGGAAGGTGCTTAATAAAGCTTTACTGAATTAGATATTAATAGAAAACTAGGCCTACCTTTTCTATCCACATATTGATCTCTTAATCTAAAGGTAAATCTATGTAAGGATCAGGTAAATATTACTTTACATGTTAATATAACACATTTGAGGTTTATAATGATACTTTTCACAAAACCTTAAGATAAACAAGAGAAAATAAATGTGTTTGGCTTTTTTTGAAAATCAAGATTCACCTTAGCTTTCATAGCATAATTAGTAATTAAGGAATATCTATAAAGTTACATATTGCACTTCACCCATTGGTATCATCGTGATTGAAAATAAATAAAAAATATTCATGAAAGTATCAAAACAGAACAAATTCCTCACAGTTTAAAGACCCATGGATTAATTTTAAATTTTTATTTTTAAGAAAAAATGTTAAAAAATAACTCAATTACAAACCTACATTAATCTTAGTCTATGTAGGCCTCACCTTAGAAGAGCTTATTCTCTGCTTGCTATTTGTTTATTATTATTGGTTTTGTATAGTTTAAACTATGTACAAAATATAATATGCCATTTAGTTCCTGCCTTACTATTTCCATTCCCTCTAATTTAATAATATATAGTTGAAAATGTTCACATTTAAACAAAGAAGGCCCTGAAATAAAAAGTAGCAGAATTTTAGAGCTGAAGGTACCTACAAAATCATTTACTCAACTCCCACGTAAAATTGATTAATATAAATGGCTGTCATTATCATTATTGGAAAGCTACCGAAAGATGGAGAAATATGTAGAAGGGCAGGGAATAAATTAAGAGAGAGAAACAAAGGAGAAGGAAAAAGCCACAAATATATAGAGGTAGTCTTTCTTCCCATCAGTAAGTGACCAAATTTTTGCTAGCCTTCTTGCAGCAATTATATGAATGAAGGTATGGAGGCATGTGGTCAGATATGAGCAATAAATCTCAGGACCATCCAGCTAGAAATACACCAGAACTAACCCAGCCTGTCCCTTGACTTACTATTTCTCTCAGCAGTTCCAAGGTAATCAAAGATTATGCTCTGATGCTTTGTGGCAAATGACTATAATAATTGTGTGTTTGAAAACCCGAAGATCTAAGCTTTGGGGGTAAAAACTTACCATTAGACAAAAATTTCTTGTAAAACTGGAAAGCAGTTTGGAAGAAATGAGGCATAGACCAACATCTCACAACAAATACCAAGGAAAACCATGAAAATATCTTCTTTTCCTATAAGTGTTTTCTCATTTCTCAGCCTCGAATTCCAAACTCATGGGCTTATAGAAACATCATTGTAACTGGTCATATGATTGATTAACAGTAACAAATAATGCAAAGAAGTAGAAATACATTTCTTTTTAAAATTATTTTTATTTCTTTAAATATTTCCCAAGTACCTATAAAAGTTTAACACTTTAATAATTTTTTAAAAAATGAATTCTAAATTCTCTCCCTTCCTCCCAACTCTTCCCCCTTCATTGAGAAGGCAAGCACCTTGATTTTTATTATATTGGTGAGGTCATGCAAGACATATTTCCATATTACCCTTGTTGCAAAATATAACACAGACAAAATAATTCAAGAAAAAATGAAGTTTTTTTTTAAAAAATGCTTCAATCTGCATTCAGAGAACATTGGTTTTCTTTCTGGAGGTGGATAGCATTTTTCATTATGGGTCCTTTGGAAATGTCTTAGATTGTTGTCTTGATCAGAGTAGCTAAGTCTTTCACAACCAATCATCTTGATAATATTGTGGTTATTGTGTATAATATTCTTCTTGTTCTACTCACTTCACTTTGCATGAATTCATAAAAGTTTTGGTACGTTTTTCTGAAAACCATCCTGCTCATCATTTCTTAGAGTACAATAGCATCCCATCAAACTTGTTCAGCCATTACCCAATTGATGGGCATCTCTTCAATTTCCAATTCATTGCCACCACAAAAAGGCCTGATTTAAATATTTTTTGTACACATAGGTTCTTTTGCTTTTCTTTGATCTCTTTGTAGTGGTATTGCTGGGTCAAAGGGTATGCACAGTTTTATTACCCTTTCTAAATTTTTCTCAAGAGTGGGCAGACCATTTCACAACTCCATCAACAATGCATTAGCGTCCCAATTTCTCTGTTTCCTCTAGAGCATTTGTCATTTCCTTTTCTGTCACGTCAGCTGATATAATAGGTGTAAGATGGTGTCTCAGAGTTGTTTTAATTTACATTACTTTATTCAGTATGATTTAGAATACTTTTTTCCCCCTGTAACTATTGATAGCTTTAATTTCTTCTGAGAAGAGCTTGCTTTTAAGCTTTGACCATTTATCAAGTGGGAAATGGCTCTGATTTCTATAAATTTGGCTCAGTTCCCTATTTATTTGAGAAATGAGACCTTATCAGAGAAACTTGCTACAAGTTTTTTTCCATTGAGGTTCCTGTTTTTCTTCTAATTTTGGCTGCATTAATTTTGTTTGTGCAAAAGCCTTTTAATTTCATGTAATGAAAATTATCTCTTTTGCTTCCTGTAATCCTCTCTTTTTTTGGATATAAACTCTTTATTGATAGATCTTACGGGTACATTTTTTCATGCTCCCCTAATCTACTTATGATATCACCCTTTATGTCTAAATAATTTATCCATGTTGACCTTACCTTGGTATTTGTTGTGAGATGTTGGTCTATGCCTCATTTTTTCCAAACTGCTTTCCAGTTTTACAAGAAATTTTTGTCTAATGGTAAGTTTTTACTCCCAAAGCTTAGATCTTCGGGTTTTCAAACACATAATTATTATAGTCATTTGCCACAATGTATTATGTAACTAATCTATTCTATTGATTCAACACTATTTCTTATCTACTACCTGATTATTTTGATGATTACTATTTTGTAATATAGTTTGAAATCTGGAACTGCTGGACCACCTTCCTTTCGTTCCTCAGTTCAAATTTGGCCTCAGACACTTTATAGCTGTGTGACCCTGGGCAAGTCACTTAACCCTGTTTACCTCAGTTTCCTCATCTATGAAATTAACTAGAGATGGAAATGGCAAAGAAGTCCAGTATTTTTGCCAAGAAGATTCCAAATGGAGTCGCAAAGAGTTGAACACAACTGAAATGACTGAACAACAATGAGAATAAATCAATATTGTCCATATTTTCTTAAAGGCATGGTTGTTCTTGCTTTTCAGTCATTTCACCCATGTCTGACTTTTCATGGCTCCATTTGGTGTCTATCTACTGTTTTACTCTATTCACTGTATCATATAGCTGCCCCCTAGGCACAATGTCAGTATTCAAAATTTCTGTGAAAGGGACTATTTAAATCGGGATTATAAATATTTGTATATGGTTGAGTTATTCTAAAGGAAAGTCCTTTCACCAGAATATGTAAGTTCCATGGCTATTCCTAATAGTTAAAGGACCTAGTGATATTAATGATGATGATTCTGGTGATTATTTAAAAAGTCAACAAGCATTTAAGCATTGTGCCAGAAACTGTTTTAGTTATTTTAGATACAAAAATAAAAATGAAAATCTCTGTCCTCTAAGAGTTTATGTTCTATTGGAATTCAGGTAGTAGTTCTTTGTGAGTTAGAAAGATCATACATTGGCATTAAATCAATTTTGAAGAAATTACATCAACCCCAGAGTTTTCTACTGGGTTTCCAGCTTTAACAGTGCCCTAGTAATGATTCAAAGTATAGGAATAGACAGTAGTCTATAATCATAAAGTATATAATCCTTGCTTTAACGAAAATCCTTATATTCAGACTGTTTTCCTTTTAATACAGTTGAATTTCTTTCGAGTTCAGGTGATTGGTGTATCTCTTAACTGGATAGATAGGCAAATAGATAGATAGATAGATAGATAGATAGATAGATAGATAGATAGAGATATAAATATAAATATATAGGCACATACTAACAGCTTTAACTTTCAGCTAGTGCCAAAATGTCTGTGAATTACATCAAAATCTAAGATGGTTTGCATTGTTCTCTGTTAACATAGAAGTAGAATAATAATGTTTCATTGTAATAATAACTCCCCTTCATATAACATGTCTCTGTAAGAATAATTCTGAAGTTGGTTTGTACAAGTTTTGTCATTCATATTTTTGGAAATAATGCCAAAATGATGCCAAAGCACAGAGCAGTTAGATTACTTGTTCATGGTCACAAAGTAACATGAACATTTCAGAGCCATGATTCAAAGCCAGATGTCCTGGCAGTATCTAGTTCTCTTCCCTTTACACCATTCTGTCTAGTCTAGATCACAATTTACCTTGCCTTAACTTGTAATATTAAAGGATGAGTATGAATCTCAATGAATTAGATACAGGACAAGGATTAGTGTTTAGATGTGAAACTTTGCATAAGTGGAACAAATCCTAGATTTGGGTTCAAATCACAGTTCTGTCATTTACTACCTAGGTGGCTTTTGTAAATCACTTAAATTCTATGGTCTTCAGTATCCTTATCTGTAAAATGACTCCTAAGCTGCCTTCCCTCTAAATCTAGAAGACAGTATATTACATTGCCACTCAGGGCCTCAGATTCCTTTTCTATAAAATCTGGCTTGTACCAGATGAATTTTAAGTTCTCACATCTAAATCTATTATCTAGGTTAAACTTATTCATTCATTCATTCATTCATTCATTCATTCATTCATTTATTTATTTATTTATTTATTGAATGATTCATTCATTCATTCATTCATTCATTCATTCATTTATTTTCCATACATACAAGTCATACAAGTTTTCATACATACAAGTTTAGAGATATAAAGAAAGGTAAAAGCCTATCCCCGCTTTGAAGGGGCTCACATTCTATGTGGGACAGACAGCTGTGTACACAAAAGTCATAAGGAGGATAAACTGGAAATAATCAAAAGAAGCAAGACACTAAAATTAAAGGGAAATGGGAAAGACTTCCTGCAGAAAGTGAGATTTTAGCTGGAATGGAAAGGAGGTCAGGGAAGACAGGGGAGAGAATATTCCATTCAAGGGAGACAGATAATGAAAATGCTTGGAATCAGGAGAAGTAGTATCTTGTGTGAGGCTAGTATCACTGGTTCCCAGAGTCTTAGTGGGGGGTAGGGGTGGAGAGGGGGAGGTGGTATAAGTCTTGTTCTGTGAAGTTTGGATTCAGTCAAAGGTGGCACCTGGGGACGTAGAGGGCCACATGTGGCCTCAAGGCCACAGGTTCCCCACCCCTGGTATAAAATATAAGAAGACTGAAAAGGTTGGGGAGGGCATCTTGAAAGGGGCTTTGAATACCAGAAAGATGATTTTATATTTGATCCTGGAAATGATAGGGAGCCACTGGAGTTTATTGAGTATGGCTGGGGGTGGGGAGGGGGGAAAGTAAAATGGTCAAGAGGTGCTGATGTGCTTCGAGAATATCAGTTTGATAAGCTGAGTGGAGGAATGACTGGAGTGGAGAGAGAGTCTATTTGAATTAGTGGAAATCATCCTTCCTTTTTTGAATTTTCCTCTGTAATTCACAGACTTTTCATTTTATCTTTAGACAAAGACATTTAAAAGAAAAATCTCCTTCAGCTTTTATGTTTTGGCCTAATAAATAACACTCCAGGACTACCAATGAAGTAAGTAACAGATAAGGTAGTTCTATAGCCTAATGGAGCCAAAATATTTTTCCTAATTTCACACATTTACTACCTACTCTGTCCAAGCATTGTTCTTTCAGTGTTCCTCTGGAGATGGAGGAAGTTGGTTAAATAGTCATTCTGTGTATTCAAAACACAGAAGCATCATAGTCAATGATCAATGAAACCAATTAGTTTATACTTACACTGTATGATAAAAATTGTCCACACTTTTTCCCATTCTCATAACATTTTCAAGCAACTATCCATGACCTCTAAACACACATATACATACACATGCATGCATGTGCACACACATACATTCTTTCTCGACATAGTCTGTTTCCCATGATTGGGATGAAACGTGCCACTTAGAATCTCCAATTTCCTTCAAAACTTAGTTTATTCACCACCCCTTGCATGATCCTCTCAGCAACTAGTGTAGTCTCTCCCTTGAAAAAAATTACTTTGTATTTATCATCTATACATTTTGTAAATACCTATTTTGTGCATAGAGAAATGTTCAAGACTAGGTGGTACAGTGGATGGAGCACAAGATTTGAAGTTAAGAAGATCTGAGGGCAAATACAGCCTTAGATGCTTGCTAGCTGTGTAAACCTGAACAAGTTATTTATATACTATCTGCCTCCTCAGTTTCCTCATCTGCAAAATGAGGATAACAATAGTACCTACCTTCCAGTGCTGTTGTGAGGATTAAATGAGTTACTTGTAAAACATTCCCAAAACTTTAAATTATATAAATGCATTCATTCTTATTTTATCTCCCCACTGCTCTGTCCCCCCACCCCCAAATGCATAGTCCTTGATGACAGCTTGTCTTATTATTATCTTTTTTATCCCTAACACCTAGCACAGTGTTTGGCACAGTAGACACTTGATAAATAGTTATTGATTGATTGAACAACCTTGTTCTTATGATAGACTTCAGAGGATTTATAGCTGTAAGGAACCTTTGAAACAGTATCATCCAAACCAGGGGTGGGGAACCTGCAGCCTTGAGGCTATGTGTGGCCCTCTAGATCCTCAAGTGCAGCCCTTTGACTGAATCCAAACTTTACAGAACAAATCCCCATCTATGATACTATCTATCCATGTCATCCTCTGCTGTCTCCTTTTGCTTTGGCTTTCCATCTTTCCCAACATCAGGGTCTTTTCCAATGAGTCCCTGTCTTCTCATTATGTGGCCAAAGTACTTAAGTTTCAGTACCAGTATTTGACCTTCCAGTGAATAGCATGAATTAATTTAAGTATTGACTGATTTGGTTTCCTTGCTGTCCAAGAGACTCTCAATGTCCTCTAACACCACAATTCAAAAGCATTGTTTCTGTGGTGCTCAACTTTCCTTATAGTCTAACTCTCATATCTATATATTGCTACTAGAAAAACCATAGCTTTGACTATATAGACCTTCATCAGCAAGGTGATGTCTTTGCTTTTTAGTGTGCTGTCCAGATTTTCCATAGCTTTCCTTGCAATGAACAAGTGCCTTTAATTTCATGGCAGCAGTTAACAGTCTGCAGTGATCTTTGAGCCCAAGAATATAAAATCAGACACTGCTTTCTATTTCTTCTCCCTTTATTTGCCACTACACACTACCACCTCCCTAAGGGCTAGACCAGGGATATATAAATACCAATAATGTCACAGTATGTTGCATAATAATAATTACCATAAGAATGATCTACATACTTTGTATTCTCAATAGATACCATTGGACAACTACTGTATTACAGGGAGATATCCAGTTAACTAAAACATTTCAGTATCATACTTGGGATAGCACACCAGCATCAGTAACCTTAAGTACCATGCCATAGTCTGGAATAAAAATTTCTATTTTTATTCACATTTTTTTTCTGCCTTTGCCCATAGTCTGATTTATTCATTGTTTGTACATGACCTCACTTAGGAGGATTTGAAAGTCTCACATCAAACATCCAATTAGAGGTGAGGTACAGAGAGGACAGTGCTTTTTGGGCCCTCATTTCTTATGGAGAACATGAGGTACAAAGAGGGAACCAGACTTGTTGAAGGTCACAGCAAGTATTCAGTCTGAGTCAGAAAGAGAATTTAAAAAGAGTATGTGTGTTTGTGATGCAGGGCAAGGGGGAGGGCAGGTAACCCTATGTTATCCAGTATCTGTTGCCCAAATAGATCACATAAATACTAGGTTGGGGGGGAGTGCATGGTCTGTAAACTTTTCACTAGCTCTTCTATATTTAGCAGTGTTATCAGCATAATGCATCTGAAAACAAGAAACATTAATAAATTGAAACATTTGCAATTACCATTGAACTTATTCACATTTTCTCTGTCATTAGTAACTGAACTTCCCCATGACTTGAATGCCTTCACAACTTCCTTAATTAATTTCAGATCCTCAGGTTGGGACAATCTGGATGGAATAAATGGATCCAACCATGCTAAATATTATTTTATTCCATTTAATCAACCAAATAAGAATTTATTAAATATTCAGTATGTTAGCTGCTGTGCTTGGCATGCTAACATTTAACATATTTTTTAAATGACTACTATTTTCAAGATGCTGACCTAGGAAGAAAAATGCCGAAGGGCTTTTAAAAAAAAAGTCTTGAGGAACACATGTGAACACACATATATACATGCACACGTATGCATATTGTATAAACATCTATACATGTATGTGTACATAGGCATATACGTGAATCCATACATATATATATATATATTTATATTTAATTTTAAGCTCCTTGAAACTCTTTTTAAGCTCCGTCAGTTTTCTTCCACATAGCTTCAATCCCTTGCTCATAGAAGTAACTTAATAAAAATATTTATGCTATAAGATATATTAATTACATTAACTATCATATTTATATTAAATAATATATGTGTATACATACATATATATATATATATATATATATATATATATATGATGGACAAACAAAAAATTAAGATAAAAGTCAAAATATGGAGAGTGCAAAGGTGAGGCTAAAAGTGTAATACAAATTTTGAAACAGGATAGATCAGTTGAAGCTCGTAGATCTGGTAAGGTTTAATGTGGAGTGAGAAATCTGAATCGGTCTTCAAATGGAGGGGCATATATTTTTAATAGGCAGAGATGGCAGGAGTTAGCAGAGAGATGGCTCCTTAACAGGCATGGAGGAGAAAATGATAGTTATGGGAGAGCTTAGGATGAATGCAAAAGATACTGAGTGGTCCAGTTTTGTTGGTAGAAAGTACATGCAGTCCATAAATATAGGTTGGAGACAAATGTTAGAGGACCTTGAATGACATGGTTAGAAGATTTACTTTATTAAGTAAGCAATGGACTAAAACTGAAGGTTTTCTGGTAGATATGTGATGTGATCGGGAAAGTGCATTAGAAAGATTATGGTTTGTGAAATATTAATGTGAAACGGATAAGATTGAAGGCAGAAAAACAATTTAGGAAAATATCTAAAACATCCATGTGAGAAATAACTAGGGGCTGAAATAGGCTGATTAATATACAAGTTTTGCTGTCTTTGCCTGCAGTCTAATTTATTCATTATTTGTACGTGACCTCACTTATGAGGATTTCAAAGTCTCACATCAAACATCCAATTAAAGGTGAGGTACAGAGAGCACAGTATTTACTGGGTCCTCATTTCCTATGGAGAAAATGTGGTACAGATAGAGAAACTAACTTGCTGAAGGTCAGAGCAAATGTACAGTCTGAATCAGAAATAGAATTTTAAAAGGGTGGGGTGGGGGGAGCGCTGATGTTATTCTAGCATGATATGGGAATGGAAAAAATATGAGAGATATCGTAGAAGTACAATCAGTAGTATTCAATGTTTAATTCTATGTATACAGTGAACGTAAAGAAAACTTGAAAAATAGCACCAGAATTTTAAGTGTAACTAGAATAATGATGTTAAAAATTAAAAAAACTAATAATAATTTTTGTTGGAGAACAAGTTTTGTCATTGGTAGAGGAGGGGTGAAGTCTCTGAAGGAGAATATAATCAGTTTTTGGACATTACAAGTTTAAAGTGCTTGCAGAATATAAAATCAGGGGTATCTAGAAGGCAATCGGAAATTTGTGACTGAAACTTTGGGGAGAAGCTGAGTTGGAGACACTGATTAGTGAAGGATTGTCACAGAGGTGAAGTCCAACAGGGAAAGGGACAAGAAAGTGCAGCATCACCAGTCAACAAAGCAGAATATATCAAGAAGAAGGGAGGTAGTAAACAGTGTCAAATACTATAGAGATATCCAGTGTGGAATACTGTTCTACTTTGTTTTGGAGGCCCACTGTCATGATTCTCACAACTTCAGGAAAGCTCCTGCCACTCTTTACTTCATTTCCAACTTTACTGCTTCCCTTCCAGAGCTTTGCCAGTCAAGTATCTTAATGTATAACTTTTACTCTTCTCCACCTAGCTCTGAAACGATGATGAGATCAATACTGCCATTTTCTCCAGATGGGTTGTGTCATGTATGGGGTCCACTCTCCCTCTTTAACTTTCAGGACCTATGTGGTCCCTCTCTCATTCTCCATTATGTGTGCTCTCTACCTTTATTAGATTGTAAGCTCCTTGAATTTGGAGACTATCTTTGCTCTTATATTTGTCCCTCCACAACTTAGTACAGTGCTTGGCACAAAGAGATTAATATGTGCTTCATTCATTAATTCATTATTGTGCAAAGCACAAAATCAAAGAATTATTAAAACATCCTACAGAACCCAACTCTCTTCACTTAGCACATTGATCAGAATGTGATCTATGGCAACTGCTTCAAAAACATGGACTAGAAAAAACCAACAAGAAACCAGAATCTTCACATTGCACTGTTTTTACATATTACTTGGGATAGAACTATGGAAAATTGCAAGTTCAGCTATACTTTGAATTTTATAGTCTTGCAAGTTTAAATAGCTGAGATTCAATTCAATAAACAGTGTTAGGCAAGTCACATGCATAAAGTGCTGAAGATGCAGAGGCAAAACAACAATCCCTCTGCTTGACTTTCATTTACAATATGAAAGCTTCTATCTCACCATTCTTCTTTTTCAGAGAAAGCTAAAAGTTGTTCATGTCATTGAAAATAACGGGGTCCTTCAACATTTTGATTTTCCCCTAAGGTGACTTACAGAATAACTGGTACATGGAGCCAAGATTCTAATTCTTATCTTCTGACTCCAAATTCAGCACTCCAGGATTTCCAGGTTTTAGAAGTTAAACATTTTTTTTCTCTTTCTGCTAAATCTTTCATCCCCATTAAAACACTTAACTTGACCAAGCTGATGCATGTAATAAGTAAAAACTATTGAACACTTTTCAAAAATCCCTAGGGAATTGAGAAGGGGGTTAAAATATATTTTCTGGTGGAGAAAATTCTTAATCTTTGACATAGTTGAGAAACATTTTTTGTACAGTATTTTGGGGAAATTACCTATATTTTTAATAGTGAACAGAAGATCGTCTGTTCTGTTATTTCTCTTCTCTCTGAATATCCTCACTGAGAGTGAAAGGAATATGCTTTTTAGATTGGGAAAAAAACCCAACCCTTTACTTCACTTTATACCATTACTTAGAGCCAAAGGAATTACTGAAATATATTTCAGACACTTGGAAAGTTTAAGCTGAAAAGTAATGAAATCCACCATATTTATAACCAATTCCTCAGCACCTTTTTTATAAGAGAAAGCTTTTCAGCCTGTGTCCCTGATATTGGCAGCAAAGAATCAATCAGTCAACTAACAAATATTTATTAAATAACTAATATATCCCAGGCAATAACAACAACAACAATCTTCTGTCTATGTTTCCAAAGTGTCACTTTGAACATAAATAAGAAGATACAGGTGCAGCGAGGCAAGCCTATTACCAATGCCTTTAACACTGATTTCTCTCACTCTCAAAAGGGAAATAGATGCTTTCCGAAAGAGAAAATTAAACTAAAAAATCAGCTACATTGCTTTACTCAAGAATATCAATAGAATTAACATATGTAAAAGTGAACTCTCAATGGAGTTCTTCAAGTGTTCAGATATGGTTAAACTCCTAAATTTACACACCAAGGTCATTTTCCCCCCTGCCAGGGCTAGTACTTGTTTCATTGTTCTATCCATTTTCCTCACCAGCCCCAAACCTGGACTTGAAGTGAGCCACCCTGATGTGGCCCACTTCATATCACGTGGTTGTGTTTTCCAGATGTGTGACCAGTTTAATTAGATCATTTCCTTTCACCTCTATAAGCTTATTATCTGATCTTTCAACATAGCTGTCATGAAATAGTTCCTAATCCTTCTAATTGCCAGAAATCTCCTTCTAACACAACTTCTTAGTGATATTATTGTTCAATTCATTTGGCAACATTCTAATTTGGTTTGCATTTATTTTTCTGTATTTGGCACATATATTTTTCATCTTGTACACATGTTTTATCACTGTACTAGATTTTAAGCTGCTTAAGGTCAGGGACAACCTCTTAAATTTCTTTGTGTCTCTCAACCATTTAAAAGAGTGCATTACATAAAATCGTCATGTAATAAGAAAAGAATGAACCAAAGGTCCATCCTGAGAGAAAGTTTGGTGTGTGGATAGACAGCCTTTCTTGGCTTCAGGATGATTTAGGCTCAAGTCCTACCTCTGACTCATACTGGCTTTGTGACCATGAGAAAGTCACTTTTCAGTTACCTAATCAACTTCCTAAGAATATTATTAACAATCAGGTTGACTGATCTTCAACAACAGAAGAATTTTCTCTATTAGGAGTTTCCTCACAACCATGAAATTCCAGATTGGGATCAAAAACAACTTCCTTTCAGACCTAAAATTTTGTGATTGTAAGTCTCAGCTGGCTCCCACAGGTAATCTTATCCAGGTTCCAGAGTTTATAAATACAAAGAGAAATTGCATCTTGGAAATCTCTAACAGATAAACCCTGAGTTCACTGTTCCACAATTATATAAGAGAAATAACCCATGAATCATAATGTCTAATCTAAAATAAATTGAAAAAGCCTGTTTATCTAATTGGGGCTAAAATTCTCTTAACCCTATCTACCACCTTGACAAATTCACTACAGAGCAATACCTTAACAAATCTTCTGAGAATAAATCATGATTTAGTATTTACTGAAATGCTTACTACATGTATAGAGAATTATTTGAGATAACTGGCATACAAAAAAGTTGAGCCAGGGTTCTTTATTTTTTTTTTCTTCACAAATGATGAGAAGCAGAGCTGCAGGCATTTACCAACAGGCATTACAAAAAATATTCTCTGTATGTGTGTGTGTGTGTGTGTGTGTGTGTGTGTGCCATGTCTGTCCGTTTGAAGATATACAGATATACAGTACTATTCCCAGGCAAAGTTTTGAACTCATTCAGTTTGTCTTATATCTTCTCTCTTTATTTAGGGAACCATTCTCCTCCTGCTATCTTTTTTTCTCTTTTCACTATTAAGCCAGAAAAGTATATTTGTACCTCCCCATGTATTAGTTTCAATGTGTTACTCCAACTAGCCATCAGAATTTTAAAGCTTTTTCCTGGGCCTGACTCAAGTAAGCCCTCTGGTAGTTTAGGTCCAGTATTAGACTAAAATTAAGTACCTTTAAGCCATTCAACAGTTAATAAATGGAGGATTTTTAACAATCACAGAGGAAGGATATTTGACAAGGAGATTCAGAGTGGATACTACACTGGTTCAGCTGAGCAAAGCTTGCTGATATTGGTCATGTGTTGATTCATGGCAAGAAGCCTGAGAAGGAGACAGGTGGCTTTTGAAGCCAGATAAATAGGAAGCCAGGTCTACACTGTAAGCCAGTCTCTTTAGCCAATGAAATCTCAAAGACAGTTTCAATACTTCTAAAAAAGAACTAGGCTAACCAGCTTGGAACAGGACTTTAGGAAAAGCTAACCCAGCCTAAATGATAGGGATCTAGGAAACATTTCTATTACCACAATCACTAATTGTGGAATGAATCACTCTGTGCCCAATGAAAAACATTTTAAGTAGCAAATATGTAGATGAGAAGGACAAACCTCACACCCAAATCGAAGGACCTCTCTTCACAATTCTTGCTCCTCTCCTAAAGCTCCTCACTTTTCTCCTTTCCCCCTCCCCCTACTATCTAGAGTTTGCCACAGTGCCTCAGCTGCATTCTAGAAGATTCTTCAAATGCTGCGGCATCTTCCTCTGCTGGTACGTTCCGGTCAGAATCCTCTTCTTTCTCTCTCTCTCTCTCTCTCTCTCTCTCTCTCTCTTCTCTCTCTCTCTCTCTCTCTCTCTCTCTCTCTCTCTCTCTGTCTCTCTCTCTCTGTCTCTCTCTCTGTCTCTCTCTCTGTCTCTCTCTCTGTCTCTCTCTCTCTGTCTCTCTCTGTCTCTCTCTCTTCTGTCTCTCTGTCTCTCTCTCTGTCTCTCTCTCTCTCTCTCTCTCTCTCTCTCTCTCTCTCTCTCTCTGTCTCTCCATATGTATATATGTATATATTTATACATATATTTGAGTGTGTGTAGTGGTGGAGGTGGGGTTGTACTGAAAAGAACAAAGAAATATCTAGAAGGCAGGGATTGCTTTTTTCTTTTTGTGTTTGCTTTCCAGTGCCTGAACACAGCCTGAACATGATAAGTACTTAAGAAATTTTTGTTGACTTGACCTGACAGTTTTAGAGTGATCTAGAGTGATGTCTGGGGAACTGAGAAGTAGTCTGCCCATGGTTATATAGTTAGTGTGTCGTGGACAGGACTTTAACTAATATCTTCTGAACTTCTAAGAAACAATGAGGTAACACAGTGGTGGATAGAGTGCTGGACCTGGAATCAGGAAGACCTGTGACCCTGAGTAAGTCACTTAAAAAAAAAAACAGTGTTCCTCAGTTTCCTTAACTTTAAAAAAAGTAATAATAACAATACCTACCTCCTAGGCTTGTTGTGAAGTTCGAAAGAGCTAACATTCATAGAGCACTTAGCACAGTTCCTAGCACATTGTTGGCACTTAAATGCTTCTTTCCTCCACTTACTTTCACTTTGTCATGGTGACTCTTGGCAAATTTAATACTAATAGCTCAAAGCATGGTGAAAAGAGAGCAGAGTTCAGGAGTGTTCATATAATGGCTGTATGACTTTGGACAAGTCCATTAAACTGTTAGTGCTAATGATAACTCTAAAATTAGAAGGTGCTGAAAAGTTGAAGATCTGCATTAGCAAGGGTCATTTGCTGTATGAGAATTACCAATATTTATGAAATTATAGGTCTAGATAAACACATACATAGTGTTTACAAACATCACTCTCACAACAAACTTGAAATATAGGTATTTCAAGTATTATTATTCTAATTTTACAGATGAGGAAACTGAAGCCCACAGAACTTGTGACTTGATCTGACGCACACAAGCAAAAAATACCAGGACTAACACTTAAACCCAAGGTCTTTTGACTTTAAGACCACAGCTCTATCCACCATACCCCACTACGTCCAGTATTTCCAATATGTTTCAGCACAATATATAAAGTCACATCTCTCTCCATATTCATTTACATACAATAACTAATACACCTTCATATGTCACAAGGAAATGATTTGAATGATAATGAAAAAAAGTACTTTGATTCTCTTGCTTTGTGTATGCATGTATATATATGATATATATGTATATATATGATATATATGTATATATATGTATACATATATATGTTATATATATATATATGATATATATGTATATATATGTATACATATATATATATTTTTTCAAAATAGACCTTGAAACACTGAGTAATAACAATATCTGTACTTGGTTTTCACCAGTGAGAAAATTATGACCTGAAGAATTTATTTGATTTTCCTCTGAGACATATCTAAGAATGTAAGCTCCTTCAGAGCAGAGATTGTCTTTTTCACTTCTTTTGTATCTCCTGCTTAGTACAGTGACTGGTATATAAAAGGTGCCTAATAAATGTTTATTGACTATTTGCTTTGCCATGTATGAAAATAAAATTTAAAAACAAATGACAACATACTACATTAATGTTAACATTTGCATGTAAACATTAAGAAGTAATAATTGCATGCAAATTAAAATCATTACATTTTATATAGTCAGAAAAGCAGTTAGAGGGAAAAGCTTGCATTGTGTTGATTATACATCATTTTATGAAACATCACAGCCAGAGTAACAGAAGTGGTATATACATATACTCTACATATTAGCATTATGGAGATTGTTTATAGTGGGGTTTTTTTCTGTTTCTAACTCTTCTATATTTCATATACTCTCAGCATGACCAGTGTTCCTAAATCTGTTGGAACAACTCCATTGGTAAATTGGTTGAAAGAGTTAACTTATCCCATCCTGTCAAATCATTATGCAGGTAGGAGTGAATAAGTGATTCCAATTGACTTACTTTCATTAGATATGTTGCAATGTAAGTATAAATAGTACTGTTCTGATATCAAAGAATAAAAAGCAAAAAGAAAATATGCTTGTGAAAGTATGAAAAATTAGCACATATTTACTTTAAAAAATCGAATCAGAGCAATAAATCTATACAATAGTTGAAAATGCATCAATTATTTTAGAGGGAAAATAGATTTGAGTCCAAGATTAACACCATGAATTTTAAATTTCTTAAATAAAGTGAAACTAAGCTGGCAAAATCCATATTTCATGCAAGAATGTTCTTTAAATCTTATGTAGATGATGTATATGAGGCATATAGCATAAAGAGATCATTTATCTGAGGTACGCAGAAGCTATATTATAGTTCATTTCTTGGCATCTAGGAAATGATTTATATGCTGTTGAAATTTTGTGCAATGACATCCTTGGGTGATCACTTTCAAATTCACAAGCACTTGTTAAAATAACTTAAGAACTGCCATATTGGGCCACATCATCCAGTTCACTAATATGTCCCTGAAAATAGTCTTGCTGTTCTCTCATGGAAGTGGCTAATGCAGAGTTGTATTTGTAGTATTCCAATGGGAGGAAGAAAGAAGACACTGCCATTCATTTCTATTCTTCCTCATTTCAGGCAACAATGCCTATTTGGCTTCAATTTTTTTCTCCCTTTCCCAAAGTAAAATGCTGAATTGCAGATCCCAGAGTATCCTCTTCTTTGTCAGATTTTGTAACTCTCAAACTATTTAAATACAGTATGACACTTTCAGCTCAGGTATAATTCTGAAAATATCAGCCAATCTTCCATGTAGTTTGTTTTAGAAAGTAGATTTTACACACACACACACACACACACACACACACACACACACACACAATCATCAAATTTCTCTTCAGTTAGGGCTTTTAGATTTTTTTTCTTTGATTCAGAGCTGGAGTTAAAACATTTACCCTTGACCCCCAAATACATGCACATGCCTATATATAAATACTTTAACAAGCTGAGACATGTTATACTTTTAATTTGAAATCAAAGATATGAACATTACTAAAATCCTTAATCAAGAAAAAAATTTTACACACATACCCGTTTATGGATATGTGCATTCATGTATGTATGCATGTATGTATGTATCTATGTCTGTCTCTACCTATAGCAAACATATATAAATATAGTGATATAATATGAAACATACATATAATATGTATATATCCTCCTGTTATTAGAAGATTATGTGTAAGTAAATACAAGCATGTATCCTGAGGTTAGAAGGAAATGCTTCAGCTGCAATTAATCAAAATTCCACCTTTGAATCAAAGAAACAGTATTACTAAATCCTAATTAAAGGGGGATTATATATTTTACACACCTACACACATGCACTTATGCATGCATGCATACACATATCAACTCTGACTAAAAGAGGAAATAAGGAAAATGAATACCAGTATCTTTCTTCTTCCCATTGTTCATAATACATACATATAAATGTAACTTTAAATGGCTAATACATATTTTTATCTGCAGTGTTGTAATACTGTGAATAAAATTACTGACATTTATTTATTTTACCCTATTTCAGTCAATAGTGATAATGTGCTCCCCAAATCCCATGAACCCCATAAACCCCAATTTGAAACAGAGTCTGTTCTAAGAAAGAGGCAAATGAAATTGGGGTACATGTGTCCACAGTTTAATTTCTCTCAAGGTGGCTTGAAATGCATTGCATGGGAGTTCAATCCAAAGCTGGCTTCAGTTTGGCTCAGAACTAGCTCAGTTTGGGATCTGGGGGCTTTTGAAGAATAGGGGTTCCCAAGGGGTTGCCAATCAACTGTGATTGGTCGACATACTAGGAAGTGAGTGGGTTCCTTAGATCACTTAGTCCATAGGGGCAGATATGGCAAGCCACCCCAATCTTGGAAGTCTGTCTCCACCCAAACCTGAGTAGGATAAAATTAATTCAGGCCTGGGTTGGAGTTCGATCAAGATAAGAAGATTCAATGCCATGTCATTATCAAAGACGTCCTTCTGAAGAACCTTGGTCAGAAGGCTAGCAGAAGAGGGGGGGGGGGGGCAGATTACCTAGAGAAATCATTTTTAATGATAAACACCAACAGCTAGTATTTATAAATCACTTTAAAGTATGCAAACCACTTTACAAATATTATGTGATTTAATACTCATAACACAGGGAGTAAGTTGCTATTTTTTACAGATAAGGAAACTGACTTATAGGTTAAATTACTTGCTCATGGCCACAGAGCTATTAAGTGTCTCAAGGGTCCATTTGAATTAAAGCCTTCCTGCCTCTAAGTTCCTCTCTCTGTGCACTGTGCAGCCTAACTTCTTCATCTTTATCTATATCATTCAGTTCGTCAACAGTCGTTTATCAAAAACCTACTGTAAACTAGACATTGTGCTAAACTCCAGGGATACAAAGAAAGACAAAAGACGTTTCCTGATCTCAAGGAAATAATAGATTAATGGGGGAGACAGCATGAAATAACTATATATAAACAAGATATATACAGGATAGAGTGGAGATAATCAATTGAGAGGAGGCAATAATGCCATTAATGGGGATAAGGAGAGGCTTTTTGAAGGAGATAGGATTTTAACTGGGATTTTAAGGAAGCCAGGGAGGCCAGGAGACAGATTAGGAGGCAAAGAATTCCAGATTTGGGGATGGGGGAAGAAATAGTATCCAGTGAAAATGCTTGAAAGGTAGAGGATAGATTGATAGATCAATAGATGAATACATTGTTATAGATACAGATATGCAAATATAAAGATATTTATATATGGTTTTATATATTTATGTTTATACAAATGTATGTATATGTATATATATACACATACATAAATATATATATACATATATGCAAATCCCTCTTTAATTAGGACTTTGGTAATGTTCCTTTTTTTTGTAAAGAAATTCAGTTACAGCAATAATATATATGTAATACATGTATGTATGAAAATCATCAAAGTCCTTGTACATATGTATATGCATGCATCCTAGGAACAAGAAGAAATGCTTTAACTCAAACTTTGAAACAAAGGACGTTACTAAGAGTACTAAATAAAGAGGGATTTGGAGATGGAAAACAGTTATTTCATGAAGTACAGAAATTCATATTCACCTAGATGTTTTGTCTTGGGCATAATTCACAGCTGGCAGACAGTCATCAGTGACTTTTCTCTATTGACTCTAATATTTACAGGCTGCAGCAAGATTACTTGCAGACTATTATATTTTTGCCAACTAATCTTCGGTTAGATTCCCTTGATATATTTTTGGTACTCATGAATTGTTTCCTCCAACCCCTTCCCTTTCTGTAATTCTTTCCAATTTTTGAAAACAACACTTCTCTCTAGGTACACAGACTTCTGATTTTGACTCATAGTAGAGAAATTTCCAGACTTAAGGCACAAAATATAAACTAAAGAAAACTGTCATATTCTTTCTTTGTAGTTTAGCCTCAGAGCACTGTTCTTGTATTTTGGTTTTCTTAGGCCTTTCTTCATTCTGACATTTGAGGCCAAGCCCCTGAAGTCCTTACTCCTATTCAGTTTTGCTAACACAGCCATTTGTTGACACAGGGTGGTATTTGTATATTCCCTGATTGCAAAGTTTGTTGGAATTTATCTCCATAGAGAGGCTTTATTATGGGCTCTCTTCTACTCTCCTTCAGTAATCTTCCATTTGGTTACCTCAGGTTCCATGAATTTAACTACCATCTCTATGATGATTCTCAAATTTATTTGTAGAGACAAATCATGACCTCCAGGCTTGTTTCTCCAACTGCCTATTAGACAAATCAAAATAGATATCTTATGGACATCTTAAGCTCAACATGTCCAAAACTGAACTCAAAATCTGTCCCTCCAATTCTCTTTTCCTTAAGTCTCTATTATTGTCAGGAGTACCAACAATTTACAATTCATCTGGGCTCTCAGCTTAGTTGTCATCCTTCCTTGCTCACTGTCTCTCACCATCACAACTTCCATATTCAATCAGCAGACAAGTCCTGTTATTGCCACCTTTGTAAAATCTCTTGCATGGGCCCTCTTCTCACCTCTGTCACTGACACTACCCTAGAGTAGGTCCTCATCACCTTAAGCCTGGAATATTGCGACAAATTGCTCATTGGTTTCCTGGCCTCCAGTTTATCTTCCCTCCACTCAGCTGCCAAACTGAATTTTCTGAAGACAAAGTTAACCATGTTGATATAAATACAAACAGTGCCCTAAAAACTAAAAACTAAAAAAATAATAATTAAGGGTTGTTTTTCCAGAAACTTGTGAGACTCTTCCTGATCTTGAGGGTGTCCTAGAGTCTCTTCCCTTTATCTTGAGATACCATAAAACCTCCCCCTATCCTAGACCATAAAAATTCCTTATCTCCCTCATCCAGAGTCATAAAATTTTCTCTGTCTTTCTTATCCTGGTTCACCTATCCTGTCATCCATCTTCCTCGTCCTCTGTCAAGATAATTCCCCCTTATCTTGTAGGATAAAATGGTCCCCTATCCCTCTGCAAGCTGCTAGTCCTCCTTCTAGGGCTAGCCTGAAGCTATTGCTTCAAGAAAGCTCCCAATTGTACAGAGACATTCTAAGTGAATTCTTTCACACTTGAACCAGCTCTACCAACTCTAACCTCAACAATGTTACCTTCCTAATCAACAGTAGTGACTCCCTCTTGCCTCCAGAATCATATAGAAAGTGTCTGTTTGACTGTTAAAATCTTCCATCAATTGGGGAATGGCTGAACAAGTTGTGGTATATTATTGTGATAGAATACTACTGTGCTATAAGAAATGATAAGCTCAATGATTTTAGAAAAAAAACAACATGGAAAGACTTGCACAAAATAATGAAGAGAAAAATGAGCAGAACCAAGAGAACATTGTATAGAGTAACAACAATATTATTTTAAGAATGACTTTGACCAAATAAGTTATTTTGAATGTTATAAATACCAAAACTAGCTATAAAGGACATATGAAGAATGATGCTATCTGTATCCAGGGAAAGAACTGATAAATAGATGTACAGAATAATTTTACACACACACACACACACACACACACATATACATATGTGTGTGTGTATGTGTATACACATATACCTATTTGTATCTAATGAGGGCCATCTCTACAGCAGCGGGGAGGGAAGAAAAAAAGAAATTTACATAATTCTGTTAGATATTTGAAAGGAAAGCAAGTTGTGCAGAGTAGATTTACAGTTCATATGCAATCATTTTTTTTTTTACTGTACTATGTTATGGAAATGCTTGTTTTATTTTATAAATTGAAGATAAAATTCATAAAAAATTAAAAATAAAATAAACTCCTCCACAGCCTGGGCCACACAAAATGGTTCATCTCTCTACTCTTGAGTGTTTTCATTGACTGAGCCCCATGGCTAGAACTTCTATTTTCTTATCTGCCCCCTAGCTATCCTGGTTTCTTTCACATCTCCCTTAATTCCCTGACTTATCCAAGAAGCCTGTCTCAGTCCTCCTTAATCTCAATGCCTTTTCTTGGTGATTATCTCCAATATACCCTATTTCTATCCTAATTGTACATAGCTGTTTACATGTTGACTCCCACATTAATCTGTGAGCTCCTTGAGGCCAGGATTATATTTCACTTTTCATTGTATTTCCAGAACTTAGCATGGCTATTTCACCGACCAAGAGTCATACTTGAATTACCTGATTGATGGGTAAACGAATAACTCTTCTAATTTAGAGATACTATGAAAAGCTATGGATTACTATTTATTATTTACTAATATTGTTTGAACCTAGGCTTTTGAGACTAGAAAATTATGTAACCCAAAAAGCTTACCATACATATGAGGCCAAACTCAGAGGTTTTCCAGGGAAATGGGAATGTTGAAAGGCATGGTTAGTTCCCATTTTGTGTTTGTTTTGGGTCCCCTAAAATCTTGTTTTGGGTCTTGAGTTCCCAAAATTAGATTGACTTACCTGCTGATGTACATCTCAAATTGCCCTTCTCTTGAAGGCTACCTACTGCCCAAGTGATGCCAATCATGCAAACACCCTTAGGCCCTTGTCTGAACTCTATATAATGCAACCTCACAAAAACTTGAGGAGAGAGCCATCCCTTCACATTGTTTCTCTCTCTCTGTCTCTCTCTGTCTCTCTGTCTCTGTCTGTCTGTCTGTCTTCTCTCTCTCTCTCTCTCTCTCTTTCTATCTCCATCTCTCTCTCTCTCCCTTTCTCCCTCTCTTCCTCTCCCAAAGTCCTAATAAATTTCTTTCTAAAACTATTTCAGATTTTGGGATTCATTTTCATCAATGACAAAACTTGGACAACTTATTGTGTATGTACTTGCTCTGTCTCTATGTGATACACACCTCCAAGAGAATATAAGCTCTTTGTGGACAGCTTTAGTTTTATAGTTTATCTTTTGTCTCTAGAACTTTGCACAGTACCTTAACTGTAGTAGGTCTCCCTTCTGCTTCCCAGGAACTCTCATTATCAATATAGGTTTAATCTATAGGACTAAAAACTTAGTCTTACTGCTAAACTTCAAGTAGTCTTACAGAATTACTGGGGGCATTGAGACTTGAATTATCTTGCCCAGGGTCACACTGCCATTACATAGCACAAGTGGGGCTTGGAACTCAGTTCTAACTATGGTAGGCCAACTCTCTATTCATTATCACATGCTGCCTCTCAAATGTCTACTATTTTAATTGTATATAACAGAAATGCATGGTTTTCAGTCCTTTGGATATTAAAATTTTAGTATTATTAATTTCACTATAAAAATTAAAAAAATAAAAAGTCTTTGGTCAAAAGGAGGTTGTATTCAACCACAAGCAATGTAAAATGTACACAGATAAATTTCAGTTATGTACATAGTCCTCACTGGAGGGATAAAGTATTAGAGATCATGAAAGGCCCTATGTCGGCCATGCCACCTATGCAATACTTTGAAGGAAATTATAGGTTCCACCAGGTTCTAACTTTTATCTGGAGGGAGAAAGAAGTTCACAAAGAGTTCTTTCTGCTTCATCATGACCTTAGGAAGTAACTAAATTGATCATTATTGTTCATTTATTCTAGATTGTCCATGTGAACAGGACAGTGTCTCATACATGGTAAGCACTCATGAAGTATTTCTAGAGTAGTCTGTTGCTAAAAATTGATGACAAGAAGTAAATAGTACAGTCTGGAATGAACTGCTGTGTGACATTTGTTCTAAATTAATGACTTTAACAGTAAACTTTGTATACATATTTAAGTAATTATTTGCCATTCAAAAATGCTGCTCCTGTAATTTAGACAAGCAACCATATGGTGGCAGTATTGTGTATCCAGAAGGTTTAAACAACAGTGAATAAAATGTGTGGCTGAGAATGTACATATATATATATATATATATATATATATATACACACATATATATGTATATATATGTATATATATGTATATATATGTATATATATATATGTATATATATATGTATATATATATATATGTATATATATATATATATGTGTGTGTGTGTGTGTGTTTGTGTGTGTGTGTGATAATGTTATATCATAACATACAGAAATGTAGCGTGACCTAGTGGAGAGAGATGGCTTTTGGAGTCAGGAACACTTAAAGTGGTTTATGATCTTAGGCAAGTCACTGAACCACTAAGGGCCAAAAGCAAGTCTAACAAGTTTCAGAACTGTTATCAGTAAATACTCATTGAGGGAGTTTCCTCATCCAGATTTCCCAACAGCAAAGAAATCACAATTCCGGATTATTTATCTATAAACATATGGATATGCAGTAGTCTGCTGGGGATATGATGGAGGGGACCTTCTTCTTCGTATTTCAGGACAGGTTCTAATATTCTCTGACTGCTTCTTGGCTATGTCACCTCTTTTAATTGACTACTGGGCCAGAAATCTGTGTGTGGATATATGTAATAAATGATCTCTGCTCCTCAGACCTCTCCTTTGAGTTTGGGTTTGAGGTTGTAAGGGTGATTCTCTCAGCTCTAGAGCATTAGAACAAGGATGTCCTTCCCCCTAATCAGCCCCAAACTGTGAGCCCATTGCCTCCTAGGCAAGTCTGTCTCTGGGACAGAGCTGCCTCCTGTCTGTGTCTTCTTTCCTTTGAAAAGGGCTTTGTGAAATCTTTAAAGATAGCTGGTGAATTCCCCTTCCAGGGCAGGGAGGGAACAACAGAGTAGCAAGGGATAGGCTAGTAACACAGCTATTATGGAAAGAGCAATAGAGGCAGAGAAGTTGAGAGAGAAAGAGTTATCTAGAGGGAAGTAGAACAGAGAGAAAGAAAGGCTGCATGGTATTGGACAGGCTGTACTCCATGGAGGTGAAATGTAAAATAGCTGAGGAGCAGCCTTGTTGAACTGTTCCAGCAAAATGTTGAATACTAGCCTCTCAAGCAAATGAAATCATTCTATGATTATTTATTTCTTACTATTCTGTTTCCCATGTGGGCATAATACTACTTATGTCATAACCTGATTCATATTTGCACTCTGGTACATTGCTTATAGGGCAGCTAGGTGAAACAGTGGATAGAGTGCCAGGCCTGGAGTCAGAAAGACTCATCTTCCTTAGTTTAAATTTGGCCTCAGACATGTACTAGCTTTATGACTGTGGGCAACTCACTAAACCCTGTTTGCCTCAGTTTTTCCATCTGTAAAGTGGGTTGGAGAAGAAAATGGCAAACTACTTAAGTATCTCTGCCAAGAAAATGTTGAATGGGGTTGCAAAGAGTTGAACACAAGGAAATGAATGACCAACAACATTGTTTACTCCTCCCCTGTAGAAGATGACCATTAGACTAGGGCCCCCAATAGTTCTGTTGTTTGCTTTTTCCTGAAGAAATGTGAGGTGGCTGTGGAATTTAAAAAAACAAAACAAAACACTGAGATCCTACTTCCTCTATTGAGGAGACAAGCAACTTCAGGTAAATGAAAGGGGGGAGGGAAAACGGAGGGGAGGGTTGGGGGGGGCAGGTAAGGGAAAGGAATCAGTGAATATTGCCAACATCTGTGATCTTCTGTGCTAGATATATAGCATAGGCATTATGTATATATCTTAATTCAACAGAAAATATATTTAATGATCATGCCTTAGATACTGTTTAAAAATTTCTAAAAACTCTGCAAGTTCCTGCATTTATCACCAGTTCTTAACTTTCATTAGTCCTAATATTAGTTCTAATCCTAATCTGAGGCACAGACATATGAATGTTTCTTTCTTAGAATTAATACCCACCTCCTCACCTCAAAGTAATCATAAGCTTGAGCTTCAGAACAACTTGACATTAAAGAGTAAGCTTATTCTTTCACTTATTGCTATAACTTCTCTCAAACACACAACATCCATTCATCCTATCAAGACTATTACAGTTAATTAAAAAGGAGGTCTCAATGTGCTTTCCTAGGATTCCAGATCAGCCTTAAAGGAGAATAGTATTCCTTTTGGCTTCTCTACTCTGAGAATGCTTTTCATCTTTTTCCTTATTGGGCAGAAATATAAAGAGAAAATTTTGAAACAGTGGAATTTTGGTCTTAACATAAATTAATAGATTTTTCTTTTGTCTACATTTGAGAAGATAACTTTTTTTGCTATTTTTTTCTCTTCCATTTTCTCTTTTTCCTCCATCATTCAAATGCTAATTTAATCCATATGCAGCGATTGTTATATAAAGGGAAAAGCCCTGGACTAGAGACTCATTTTTGAATCCTGTCCCTGATACTTCCTAACTATTTGATAGTGAGAATGTCACCACCTCTTTGAGCCTTTGTGTCTTTGTTCATTCAATGCTATATTAATAATATTCACAGATATGACATTCATTTTACATCTAAAAATAATATCTACAAAACCTACCTACATCACATAGTTATTGCAAGGGTCAAATTAGGTAATGAGTAAAATGCTCTGCAAATCTTAAAGTGCTACATAAATAAGTGTCAGTGTTGTGATACAATAACTTGTTGCTTTTTGTAATACATTTAAATAAAAACTGTTAAAATGCAAAGTTAAAGGTATAATATTACTTTAAAATTAATGGAGTGTTTCAAATAGATTATTTAAACCAGGTTTAAAATGGCTTCATTAAAAAAAATCCAGCACTTTTATCTGAAAGAAGACTGAGGGTATTTAATGGACTTCTTTCTCAACAAGAGTCTGCAACATCATTTGGCAAGAAAAAAAAAAGCTAACATGAACTGGGGTATAGGTTATAACAGAACATTTTGAATTTGAGCCTGAAGGCAATAGGGAGCCACCGGAGTTTATTGAATAGAATGGTGACATGATTGGACTTGACTTTAGGAAAATCTCAATACTGACTAAATGGCAGATAAATTGAAGTGGGGAGGCAGTTGATCAGGCAGACCATGAACAGGCTATTGCAATAATCCATGTGTGAGGTGATAAGAGCCTGAATTAAGTGGTGCCTGAGTCAGAGGTGGTAAAATCAATAGATTTTAGAAACAGATTAGATATAGGGGGTGAGAGATAGTGAGGCGTCCAGGATGACTCCTAGGTTGTGAGCCTGAGGGACTTGGAGGATGCTGTTATCCCCTACAATAATAGAGAAAAGATGAGATGGGAAGGATTTTGAGAAAAGGTAATGAGTTCTGTGTTACACATATTGATCTTCAGTTGTATAGTGAACATCCAGTTCAAGATGTCAGAAAGGCAGTTGGAGATGTGATATTAGAGGTCAGCAGAGAGTTAGGGGCAGGACTGACAGATTTGAAAATCATTAGCATAGAGATGATAATTAAGTTTATAGTAGCTGATTAAATCATCAAATTGAGTAGTATAGAGGGAAAAGAAAAGATGGTTTAGGACAGTGCTTTATGGAATGCCTAAAGTTAGAGGGTATGACCTGAATGAGCACCCAGCAAAGGAAACTGAAAAAGTGGTGAGATAGGCAAGAGGAAAATCAGGAGAGAATATTGTTCTGAAATCTAGAGAGAAAGGGTATCAGGAAAGAGATCATCCATTTCTAAAGCTACAGAGAAGGAAAAGAAAATAAGGATTGAGAAAAGTCTACTGGATTTGGCAACTGGAGATCATTTATAACTTCATAAAGAGCTGTTTTGGTGGTAGAATAAAGTCAGATGCTAGATTGCAGAGGTTAAGAAAAGAGTGAGAAGAGAAAAAGTGGAGGTATTCACTGTAGACCTAATTTTTTTTTTAGGCAACTGGGGTTAAGTGACTTGCCCAGAGTCACACAGCTAATGAATGTCAAGTGTTTGGTCTGAGGCTGAATTTGAACTCAGATCCTCCTGACTTCAGGGCCAGTGCTCTGTCCATTGCACTACCTAGCTGCCCCCTGTAGACCACATTTTCAAGGAGTAGGATGATAGCTACTTGGGTTAGAAGGACCAAATGAAGTTTTTGTTTGCTTTTGTTTTTCAGGATAGGGAAGATATGGGCATATTTGTAGGCAGTAAAGAATGAGCCAGGAGACAAAGAAAGAATAAAAACAAATGAAAAAATGGGTATGACAGATGGGGTTATCTATTGGAGAGATACGATGAAATGGGATCACTTGAACAAGTATAGGGATTAGCCTTGGTACAGAGTAAGGCTTCTTGATCATGTAAAACAGGGTTGAAGGTTGAGATAGTGGCAGGAGGTATATGATGATAGGAGATGCAGAAGAGGGGAGAAGAGGGAAATAGTGGTAAGTGGCTCAATTGTTTTTTCTATAAAATATGAAGCAAAGTTCTCAGCTGAGAAAATGTTGGGAGGGAGAGCCATGGGAGGAAGAAATAGCTAGAAGGTGGATTTTTGCACAACATTTTATCATAAACAACTGAATGTGGGACCTATTTATATTGAGGCTTTGCTAAGTCTCTACCAGTTGCAGCTTACCTCCCACTCTCCACTTTCCATTCTGCCTACAGTCCAGTGACATTTACCTCATTACTGTTCTTCAAAGAGACCTGCTCTCTCTACTCCAGATATTTTCATTGGCTCTCTCCCATGCTTTGTTCTGTCAGGCTTACTTCTGAAATTTGGACTTAGAGTTCAGTCCAGGCTCTACACACTTAGGGAGGAAATATGTAGGGAATATTTTGTGCTCTGTTGGGTCCTGCTGCTGGTACTTTCTCCAGGTATCAAGTGATATTTTCATCAATAATCTCAAGAAAAACACTAACTAGGTATCTGTAAACTTTCAGGATGCCAAAAGTAGTATGAACTAGGTGAAGTCTGATCATTTCCCTTGAGTCTGAGCAAAATAACTGTGAGCTTGCTCCAGGTTAGAATTCCAGTAGACAGCTGCTGGACCTAACCACATCAACTAGGAGGAAGGTTCTACAGATTCAGAGTAATAGAGCTTCAGGATCCTTTGATATATGACCTCAGGCCATGGCCATTCCTTGACTTGAAATACCAACTCTAGATATAGGTCCTTTCATTCCATATGAAATCTACGTCCTAACTCTGGAGTATGAGCAACAGAATTGCCATTTGGCACCAGTTCTGTCTCCCTGTATGTCTTGTTGCCCTAGCATAAAGTCTCTTCATGGATACTTCTGTGTGGTGCCAATCAATAGAGACTCTATCACCTGAATTCAAAGACTTCTGTATCTGCCTATGATAACTTGGGATAGAAAAATGACTCTTTTTTGTTCATTTTGGATTTCCCAAAGAAGACTTAGGTATGTTGCATTTTCCAGGTACTAAGAAAAGTTGGTTTTTTTTAACCAAGTCCTTGTCAGAAATGGATATGATTTTATGAATGGAAATATCAAAGATGTACTGCAGTCTGAGTTGCCACTGTATTCTAAGGACTATCAGTAGTTTCCATCTGACTTGCAGATGAGATCTTCTATTTATATTGTCTCTCCCATCAGAACATGACAGGGACTCTCTAGGTTTTCTATTTGTATGCCTATTGTTATTCATTTAATAATATTAAATGTGCAATAAATGATTTTTCTTTTATTCATTCTTATATTTATTTTTATTTTATTCATATTAAAAATTTCTCACAATGTCATAATGTTCCATTATACTTATATGCTGTGGTTCATTTAGCCATTCTCCAATCATTGGCACAAACTTTATTTCTAAATTTGGGGGGACAAATATTGCTATGAATGCTTTTGTAAAAATAGACCCATTATTTCTGTCATTAATGTTTTTCTAAATAACATTTTCCCCAATTACATGTCAAGACAATTTTTAGCATTCATTATTATAAGATTTTACATTTCAAATTTTTCTCCCTCCCTATTTCTCCTCTCCTCTTTCTAAAATTCTAGACAATTTAATATAGGTTATACATGTGCTATCATGTAAAACATTTCTATATTAGTCACAGTTGTGAAAGAAACAGATCAAAAGGAAAAAAAGCATAAAAGAATAAAGAAAGTGAAAGAAAAACACGTTTTGATCTGTATTCAGAGTCCATCAGTTCTTCATTCGGATATGGGCAGTGTTTTCCTTCATGAGTCCTTTGTCTCAGATCCTGTGCTGCTGAGGAGAGCTGAGTCATTCATTCATAGTTAATCATCACACAATGTTGCTGATACGATGTACAATGTTCTCCTGGTTATGTTTACTTCACTTTGCATCAGTTTGTATAAGTCTTTCTGTGTTTGTTGGTTTGTTTTTTCCTGAAATCTACCTGTTCATCATTTCTTATTGCACAATAGTATTCCATTACATTCATATACCACAGCTTGTTCAGTCATTCCCCACTAATGGACCTCCCCTCAATTCCCAGTATTTTGATAACATGAAAAGGGCTGCTATGAATATTTTTGTCCTTTCCCCTTTTTATGATCTCACTGGGACACAGACCTAGCAGTGGTATTGCTAGATCAAATGGTATTCAGTTTGGTTGTTCTTTGGGCATAGTTCCCAATTGTTCTCCAGAATGGTTGGATTAGTTCACAACTTCACCAACAGTATATTAGTGTGTATGTATTCAAAATTATCTATTTTACATTTTGTAATGCCCTGTATCTCTTGTTTGGTCATGAATTCTGCCCTGCCCTATAGATCTGACAGGTAAGTTATTTCTTGCTCTTCTAACTTAATTATGGTGTCACCATTCATGCATAAGTCACACACCCATCTTGACCTTATCTGGGGTGTGAGATGTTGGTCTATCCCTTGTTTGAGTCCTATTGTTTTCCAGTTTTCCCAGTAGTTTTTGTTAGATAGTGAGTACTTATCCCAAAGGCTGGGATCTTTGGGATTATCAAACACTAGGTTAATATGGTCATTGACTACTGTGTCTTATGTACTTAATCTATTCCACTGATCTACCACTATATTTCTTAGCCAGTATCAGATTGTTTTGATGATTATTGCTTTATAATATAGTTTGGATCTGGTATTGCTAGGGTACCTTCCTTTGTATTTTTTTCCCATTAATTCTCTTGATAGTCTTGATCTTTTGTTCTTCAGGTGAATTTTGTTATTTTTTCTAGCTCTATAAAATAATTTTTGGTAGTTTGATTGGTATGGCACTGAATAAGTAAATTAATTTAGGCAGAATTATCATTTTTATTATATTGACTTGGCCTACCCATGAGCAATCAATATTTTTCCAATTGTTTAGATACGGCTTTATTTGTCTGAAAAGTGTCTTGTAATTGTGCTCATATAGTCCTGGATTTGTCTTGTCAGGTAGACTCCCAAGTATTTTATATTGTTCACAGTTATTTTGAAAGGAATTTCTTTTTCTATTGCTGCTGGGCTTTGTTGGTCATAAAAAAAATGCTGATGATTTATGTTGGTTTATCTTATATCCTGCAATTTTACTAAAGTTGTTAATTATTTCAAGTAGTTTTTTTAATTTATTGTCTAGGTTTCTCTAAGCATACTGTCATAATATCTACAAAGACTGATAATTTTGTTTCCTCTTTACCTATTCTAATTCCTTCAATTTATGTTTCTTCTCTTACTGCTATAGTTAAGATTTTTAGTGGTGATAGTACACATCCTTGATTCTCCCCTGATCTTATTGGGAATGCTTCTAGTTTATCCCCATTACATATAATGCTTGTTGATGGCTTTACATAGATACTGCTTTTCATGTTAAAAAGGAACACTCCCTTTATTCCTATGCTCCACAATGTTTTTTAACAGGAATAGGTTCTATATTTTGTCAGAAGTTTTTCAACAATTATTGAGATAATCACATAATTTCTGTTGGCTTTCTTATTGGTATGATCAATTATGTTGACAGTTTCCCTAATATTGAAGCAGCTGCTATAAATTCCTGGTATAAATCCCATCTGGTCATAGAGTATAATCCTTGTGATATATGCTGTAATCACCTTGCTAATGTTTTGTTCAAAATTTTTGCATAGATATTCATTAATAAAATTGGTCTGTAATTTTCTTTCTCTGTTTCAGCTCATCCTGGTTTAGGTATCAGCATCATAAAATCCATTTGTGTTGTAAAAGGAGTTTGGTAGGACTTCTTCTTTGCTATTTTCCCAAACACTTTATATAATATTGGAATTAATTGTTCTTTGAATATATGGTAGAATTCACTTGTGAACCTATATGGCCCTGGGAAGTTTTTCTTAAGGAGTTCATTAATGGCTTGTTCAATTTCTTTTTCTATACAGGGTTATTTAGGCATTTTATGTCCTAATCTGTTAATCTAGCTAATTTACATTTTCTCAAATATTCATTGATTTTGCTCAGATTGTCATCTTTATTGGCATGTAACTGGGTAAAACATTTCCTATTTATTGCTTTAATTTCTTCTTCATTGGTGGTGATTTAATCTTTTTCATTTTTGAAACTGGATATTTGGTTTTATTATTTCTTTTTTTTAAATCAAATTATCCAATGGCTTATTGATCTCTTTCCCTCAATAAAATCAGCCCTTAGAATTACTTATTAGCGCCATAGTTTTTTGTTTGCTTGTTTGTTTGTTTTTGTTACTTTCAGTCTTACTAATCTCATCTTTTGTTTTCTGGATTTCCAATTTGGTGCTCAATCGAAGATTTTTAATTCGTTCTTTTTCTAGGCTTTTTTTTTTAATCGCATGCCCATTTCATTGATTTGTTCTTTTTCTAGATTGTTGATGTAAGAATTTAGATAAATATATTTTCCCCTAAGAAATTCTTTGGCTAAATTTTGATATGTTGCCTCATTACTGTCATTCTCTTCCATGAAATTATTGATTGTTTCTATGATTTGTTCTTTGATACACTTATTCTTTAGGATTAGACTACTTAGTTTACCAATTAATTTTTAATTTATCTTTCCACTGCCTTTTGTTGAATGTAATTTTATTGCATTGTCATCTGAAATGAATACATTTAATATTTCTGTCTTTCTATATTTGATTTTCAGGTTTTTATGCTCTAATACCTGGTCAATTTTTGTGTAGGTGCCATGTGTTGCTGAGAAAAAAAGTATATTTCTTACTATTCCCATTTAGTTTTCTCAAAGATCTCTCACATCTAACTTTTCTAATAGTCTATTTACCTCCTTAGTTTCTTTCTTGTTTACTTTTTGGTTGGATATATCAAGTTCTTAGAGGGGACAGGTGAGATGCCTACTAGTATAGTTTTGCTATTTCTTCTTTTAACTCACTTTTCTACTTTAAGAATTCCGATGCTATACCATTTGATGCATATAAGTTTAGTATTGATATTGCTTCATTGCCTGGGTATTTTTTAGCAAGATGCAGTTTCCTTCCTTATCTCTTTCAATTGGGTCTATTTTTGCTTTTGCTTTGCCTGAAATCAGTATTGGTACCCTTGGGTTTTTTTGTTTTTTTTTTTTTTAGTTTTAGTTTTTTTTTTTACAACAGCTGAAACATAATAGATTGTGCTGTACCCCTTACCTTTACTCTGTGTGTGTGCGTGGGGTGTGGGGGTGTGTGGGGTGTATGGGTGTGGGTGTGTCTCTCTCTATATACTTCAAGTGTGTTTCTTGTAAATAAAAAATGTAGGATTATGGTTTTTAATCCATTCTCCTATCCATGTCTGTTTTGTGAGAGAGTCCATCCCATTCACATTCACAGTTATGATCACTAACTATATTTCCCTCTATCTGATTTTTCCTTGTTTTTCCTCTCCCCTTCCACCCTTTTCCTCCTCACCAGTATTTTGCTTCTCTACCATCTCCCCGATCCACCTTCCCTTCTGTCAGTCCCTCTCTCCCCTTTTACTTAATTTCCTCACCTCCTGATTTCCTGTCAGCTAAGATAGATCTCTATATTTAACTGATTATGTATATTATTACCTCTTTGAGCCACTACTGATGAGAGTGAGGTTTAGGCTATGCCCGTTGCCTACCCTCCCATCTTCCCTTCCATCATAATAGAGTTTTTGTACTTCTTCACATGAAATAGTGTATTCCATTCTACCTTTCCCTTCCTTCTGCACTCTGTGTATGCCTCTTTCTCATCCCTTAGTTATTTTTACATCATTCCCTCCAATTCATTTTATATCTGTACCCTCCATCTATGTATATTCCTTCTAGCTATATTATTAGTGATACATTTTTTAAAGAGTTACAAATATTGTTTTCTCATATAGGGCTGTAAACAGTTTAGCTCTACTGAGTCCTTTATGTTTTCTTTTCCCTTTTTCCCTGTTTAAGCTTCTCTTGGGTCTTGGTATTGGAAGTCATATTTTTGGTTTAGTTCTAGCCTTCTCCTTATGAAAGCTTGAAATCCTTCTATTTCATTGAATGACCATTTTTTTCCCTTGAAGTTATGCTGAATTTTGCTAAGTAAGTGATTCTTGGCTGTACTCCTAGCTCCTTTGCCTTCAGAAATATTATGTTCCATACCCTCCTCTCTTTTAATGTTGCAGCTGCCAAGTGCTGTGGCTCCTCAAAATTTGAATTGTTTATTTTTTGCCATTCGTATTATTTTTTTCCTTGATGTGATAGTTCCAAATTTTGGCTATAATTTTTCCTGCTGTTTTTACTTTGGGATCTCTTTCCTGAAATGATCAATGTATTCTTCCAATGCCTGTTTTACCTTCTGGCTGCTGGACATCAGGGCATTTTTCCTTTATAATTCCTTGAAAGATTGCTGTACAGGTCCACCTTTTGATTATGGCTTTCAGAGAGTCAAGTGATTTTGACATTCTCTTTCCTGGATCTATTTTCCAGGTCAGTTTTTCTTTTGAGGTATTTTATATTTTCTTCTTTTTTTTATCATTCTTTTGAATCATTTTGATTTATTATTGATGTCTCATAGAGTTATTAGCTTGTACTCACCCAAATCCAATTTTTAAAGAATTGTTTTCCTCAATCAATTTTTAATTGTACTTTTTAAGGAGTTATTTTCTTTAGATTTTTGTATCTCCTTTTCCATTTGACCAATTCTATTTTTAAAGCAGTTGTTTCCTTTTTCTAAGTTGTTGACTCTTTCTTGCATAATTCTCTTGCATCACTCTTACTTCTTTTCTCAATTTTTCTTCTACCTCTCTTATATGATTTTAAGCTCCTTTTTGAGCTCTTCTATGAGTTCTTTCTAAGCTTGAGAGCACTTCCCATTTTTCTTTGGCTTTGACATTGTTGCCCCCTTCTGAGTTTGTGTCTTGATATTCCCTGTCTCATACTAACTTTATATGGTCAGGTTCTTTTGTTGTTGTTGTTGTTGTTGTTTGCTCATCATTTTTGGCCTTTTTCCTTTCTTTTAAATTTGAGCTCTGCTCCTTGGGTAGAAGGGGCACTGTTTCAGGCTTCTGGTGCCAGGGGCTGCATGTGCTGACCATTTACCTGGTGCAGCATTAATATTGCCCTGAGGCCCACGGGGGACCTTCATGTCTGTTGCTGTGCTAAGCTGGCGTTGTGGAGTGTGGTTGAAGCTGCTAGGGACTTCAGCAGTCTGGCAGCTTACCTGATGCTAAGCTGGGATCCTAGTATTGGTGTCTGGCATGTGCTGAGGCTGGTGGGATGTTTCTGCATTTCCCAGGGATACACTGAAGCACATGATGGTCTGGCCACTAGAGGTTGCCAGTTTGTCTGGGGCTATGCTAAAAGCACATGGCATTTCTCAGAGCTTGAGTCTGCCTACTTCCCTGGCTATACTGAGGCATATTGGGGGTCCTGGTGTTGGCATTTGCCTGCTTCACCACACTGGGGCGCAAGATCTACTGCTGGTTTCCTGAGGTGGGGCTTGCTGCTGGTTTGCTGGGATACTTCCTATCCTGGACTGTGTTCCCCTTTCACCTGAGTTGGACAGACCTTTCCTACCAATCTTTCTAGTTTCTTGGGCTCAAATCCCTTCTTTTTGCTGGTTATGCTACTCTAGGATTTATTTTTGGGTAGTATTTTATGATTATTTGAAGGTGAATATGGGAGAGTTACAGTAATTTACTTCATACCCCACCATCTTAGCTCCAGAATTCATCTGTCACTAATCTTTTAACCTAAAGTGTGACTATTAGATTAATGGTATGGTCACTTTGGTAATTTTCTTTAATTATATAACCTATTTCAGAGGATCATGGATATAGAATTTGAAGTGAACTTTGAACTCACTGTCCTTATTTTATGTAGGAGGATTTTTGGGATTTGGCAGGGTAAAATGATATACCCAAAACCACAAAGGATTTAGGTAATGGAGTTGGGATTTATGCCAAGGTCCTGCCACAAATCTACAAGACTAATCAGATGCTTTTAGACTCCTCTGAAGTACAAGACCTGTGGCTACAGAATTTCTTTCCTCTAATCCCTGAGGATTCAGGTTGCATAAAGAAGGTCCTTAGCCAGGGATGTGCTGGAGCCAGTTCCTTCACTATTAAATTTCCCCTTAAGTTGAATTTAATTAAAGGAAACTAAGGATTCTAAGAGGTAGGGATGAGGGAGGACTGAATTCCAAGAATTTGAAATAGGTTGGGCAAAATAATGGAGATAAGTGAAAAAAAACTATACATATAAAAGATAGTAAGAAGATCAGTGTGGCTGTATCACAAAATATGTAATAAGCATGGAAAGATTAGCTATAGCCAGATTGTAATGTGCTATAAATGCCAAAGAGGGGAGTATATAATATAGAGGAATATAACACTTTGACAAAATTACAAAGGCGGGGGCAGAGCCAAGATGGCAGAGTGAAAGCAGTGACTTGCTTGAGCTCTCCTCCAAACCTCTCCAAATACTCATAAAAAATGGCTCTAAACAAATTCTGAAGCAGCAGAACCCACAAAAAGACAGAGTGAAACAAATTTCCAGCTCAAGACAACCTGGATGATCGATCAGAAAGGTATATCGCGCCAGGCTGGGAGCACAGCGGCATGGGCGCACAGGCCGCAGTAAACCTGGAGCAGGCCTCAGAGAACTGAATCACGGGCAGCTGTGGAGGTTTCCAGACTCCTCCATCCATGAATACCAAAGACAATTTAGAAGGTCAGTGGGAAAAGTCTGTTTCTGTCGGTGCTGAGACAGGAAGGTGGGGTTTAAGCTCCATTCCCCAAGAGTGGCCCTGGGGGGGGCAGCTGGTTCCTGAGCTTCCAGCCCACAGACTGAGGGGGAATCCAGTGGCTGATCAGAGAGGGACTGCAGGGATCTCTTTGCCAGTGCTGAGGTAGGAATCTCTTGCTTTGCCCATGTTTGGATCTGAGTCACAGTTCTAGGCGGCATTGCTGGGGTAAGGAGGAACGCTGGTGTGGTGGAGCATGGAGTGGCTGTGGAGAGAAATCCTTCCTCACAGTTACAGGACAGAAAGGAATATTTGTGGTCACAGGCTAGGAAAGGAGTAAACACCTCGCCCCTTATCATACAACCTTGGAAGAACTGAAAATTTACAGGTCCCTACAAGTATCTCTGAAAACAGCTGCACAAACCCCCTAAGCTTGGGACAGTACATTCTCCACATTGGAAGCAGACTCTTACCTTAACAAAGAGTTTAAAACTCAAGTAATTGGCTGAGATCATGAGAAAGCAGCGCAAAAAAGTCATACTATAGAATCTTACTTTGGTGAAAAAGAAGATCAAAATATACAACCAGAACAAGACAACAAAGTCAAAGCTTCTACATCCAAAGCCTCCAAGAAAAATATGAATCAGTCCCAGGCCTTGGAAGAGCTCATAAGGGATTTTGAGAAGCAAGTAAGAGAAGTAGAGGAAAAGCTGGGAAGAGAAATGAGAGTGATGCAAGAAAATCATGAAAAACAAGTCAACAGCTTGCTAAAGGAGACCCAAAAAAATACTGAAGAAAATAACACCTTAAAAAATAGCCTAACCCAAATGGCAAAAGAGGTCCAAAAAGCCAATGAGGAGAAGAATGCCCTAAAAAGAAAAATTGGCCAAATGGAAAAGGAAGTCCAAAAGATTACTGAAGAAAATACTTCCTTAAAAATTAGAATAGAGCAATTGGAAGATAGTGACTTTATGAGAAATCAACACAGTAAACAAATCCAAAAGAATGAAAAATTAGAAAACAATGTGAAATATCTCATTGGAAAAACAACTGACCTGGAAAATAGATCCAGGAGAGAGAATTTAAAAATTATTGGACTATCTGAAAGCCATGATCAAAAAAAGAGCCTAGACATCATCTTTCAAGAAATTATCAAGGAAAACTGCCCTGATATATTAGAACCAGAGGGCAAAATAGAAATTGAAAGAATCCACAGATCTCCTCCTGAAAGAGATCCCCAAAGGAAAACTCCTAGGAATATTGTAGCCAAATTCCAGAGTTCCCAGGTCAAGGAGAAAATATTACAAGCTGCCAGAAGGAAACAGTTCAAGTACTGTGGAAACACAATCAGGATAACACAAGATTTAGCAGCTTCTACATTAAAGGACCGCAGGGCATGGAATATAATATTCTGGAGGGCAAAGGAGATAGGATTACAACCAAGAATCACCTACCCAGAAAACTGAGTATAATCCTTCAGGGAAAAAATGGTCATTCAGTGAAATAGAGGACTTTCAAGCATTCTTGATGAAAAGACCAGAGCTGAATAGAAAATTTGACTTTCAAATACAGTACTCAAGTGGAACATGAAGAGGTAAACAGGAAAGAGAAATCATAAGAGACTTATTAAGATTGAACTGTTTACATTCCTGCATGGAAAGATGATATTTATAACTCATGAGACCTTTTCAGTATTAGGGTAGTTGGAGGAAAAAAAATATATGTAGTATATGTAGATAGATAGACGGAGGGCACAGGGTCAGTTGAAGATTAAGGGGTCATATGTGGAGAATAAAATTAAGGGATGAGAGAGGATTATACTCAGAGAAGAAGAAAGGGAGAGGTAGAATGGGGTAAATTATCTCACAAAAAAAAACAGAAAAGAAAAGTCTCTTGCAGTGGAGGGGAAACGGGGGAAGGTGAGAGGGAATGAGTGAATCTTATTCTCATAGGATTTGGCTTAACGAGGGAATAACATACACATTCAGTTGGGTATGGAAATCTGTCTTACCCTACAGGAAAGTGTGGGGAGAGAGGGACCAGAGAGCAGGGGGATGATGGAGAGGAGGGCAGATTGGGAGAAGGGGTAATCAGAAGTAAATACTTCTGAGGAGGGACAGGGTCAAAAGAAAGAATAGAATAAATGGGAGGGCAGGATAGGATTAAGGGAAATAGAGTTAGTTTTTCACATGTCTACTATGGACATGTTTTGCATAACTGCACATGTGTAACCTATATTGAGTTGCTTGCCTTTTCAATGAGGATGGGTGGGGAGGGAGGAAGAGAGAAAATTTGAAAGCTAAAGTTTTAAAAACATGTGTTTAAAAAAATGTTTTCACATGCTACTGGGAAATAAGAAATACAGGAAATGGGGTACAGAAGTCTATCCTGCCCTATAGGAAAATAGAAGGGGAAGGGGATAACAGAAGGGGAGAGAGATAGAAGAGATGACAGACTGGGGGAAAGGATATTCAGAATGCATGCCATCTTGGGGTGGGGGAGGGAGGAGATGGGGTGAAAATTTGGAATTCAAAAACTTGTGGGAGTGAATGTTGAACACTAAAAATAAATGAATTTATATTAAAAAAATTAAAAAAAATTAGGAAGGCTCAGAAACAAATGAGACAACTCTTTAGGTTGAGGCATAAAATGTTTCCTAAAGGGAAGCCTTGAAAACATAAATTTAACTGTTCCCAATGAAAACTATAGAATTCCTAATCATCAGTATTTAAGGTCAATGTAATTAAAACCATGTAAGCAAAACTGCACTTTTTAAAGTTTCTAACAATGAGTTCACTGGCCCTGATTATAGCCTTCACAATCATTCCTGCCACGGCAGACAGCAAGTACTTCAGATGTATATTTCAACTTTCTCCCTACTTATTGTAGTTTTAGAGAGTTTTTTTTAACGAAGAGGACTAATTTGAATGCAGCAAAATTTTCCTTTGAGCCATTCTTTTCCTTTTCCCTGTGATGATATTCAAAGGGAGAAAAGAAAGTTTCATTATTAATAGATATCATGAACTAGATGAGTCATCAAGTTATGCACACAGCACTCCAGGGTCAAACACTTCCCTCTTTTGTGTCAGTTCGCTACTGATGAGGGCAGCACTTTACTTTGGAGTCATGTTAACGAGGCTGATGTAGTCAAGGAACAATATGTGCAGTGATGATTCACAGGATTTATAGCCATGAGGCCAGGCCAAGCATCCAAGTAATGTTGCTGAAGTAACTGAGTTGAGAAGCAGCCTGATTTCTGCCACCTTATAATTTCTAACTCAATTTGTTTAAATTCTCCAATTTAAAAAAATGTACCTAAGGAAATTGGTATGGAATTTATGAATAAGTTTCAGGAGAGAGATGAAAGCATGAGAAGGACATAAAAGGAAAACTTTCCCTATGCTCAAAGTAAAAAAAAAATTGGCAAACACATAGAATCTCAAACTCTGAAGGTGCATAGAGGTCATCTAGGCTAATACCTATTGAATAATAAATTCCCTTGTAGAATGCTCACAAAAAAGCCTCTGCTCAAGCACATCCAGTGTAACATGCATTTGCTACTTCATGAAGAAATTCATCACATTTTTGCAAAATTTTGTTAGGAATTTCTTCTATATACTGAACTGAACTATGTCTCTTTTTATCTTATTAATCATTAGTGTTTGTTCTGCAATTTGAATATAAATAGAATAAGATCAGGGGCCATTTCCAGTTGTCCTGATCTGTATCTTGCCATTGGGCCCAGCTGGCTCCTGAGGAAAAAATGAGGCTGGTGACTTTGCACAGCCCTCGCTCACTTAAATCTAATTTACTTGAAAGTCATGGCATCACCTTCCTGATGTCATGATCCTCTTTGACAACAAAGGACAAACAACAACCTTGAGTAGTCCTAGCTGCCCCATGGGGGACCCAACTGGCCAGTTCCATTTGGACAATGCAGCTCCTTCCTTCCTTCCTTCCTTCCTTCCTTCCTTCCTTCCTTCCTTCCTTCCTTCCTTCCTTCCTTCCTTCCTTCCTTCCTTCCTTCCTTCCTTCCTTCCTTCCTTCCTACCTCGCTCCCTCCCTCCCTCTTCCCTCCCCTTCCCCTCCCTTCCCTTCCCCTTTGTCCACATAGAGTATCAGACTCTTACCTGCAGCTGCTCTGCTCAAAAGAAAGTAAATTTGGTTTGTGGAAACCTAACAAGATGTCTTTGAGTTTAGGGGGCAGATTTCTTTCTTAAGGACTGTGACTTAAACACAAATCACTCTTCTCTCATTGATTGGCCAACAATAGGTCTCAGCCCAAGACTCACTTGGTCATTCTTGGGCCTGGCTGGCTCCCAGTGAATGTAAATAGTAATTGCTCCTGTTTTGGCCAGAAACCCGGAAGGTCCTCCCCTCCCAAAAGGGGCCATTCTTTGGCTCATTTCTTAACCAATGAATGGGTATTGCCTCAGTAAAAGTGAGAACTCTGAAAAACTTTAGCCTAAAAAGTTCCACTGCCAAATGAATCTTATTATTATTTTTTCTAACTATAAAAATTTTTTTGGTAGTTTGATTGGTATGGCCCTGAATAAGTAAATTAGCTTAGGTAGAATTGTCATTTTCATTATTTTAGTTCTGCCTACCCATGAGCAACTGATGTTTTTCCAATTATTTAGATCTGCCTTTATTTGTGTGAAAATCCACATCCAAAGAAATAACTATGGAATTTGAATGCAGATTGAAGCATACTATTTGCTATTTTTTTCACTTCTGTTGAGTTTTGTTTCCTCTTTCTGGTGATTCCTCCTCTTGGTTCTGTTTTTAATTACAACATCACTAATCTGAAAATATGTTTAATAAGAATGTGTGTGTGTGTGTGTGTGTGTGTGTATATATACACACACACACACACACACACATATATATATATATATATATATATAGACTATATCAGATTGGGCACCATCTTGGGGAGGATGGTGGGGAGTAACAGGGGAGAAAAATTTTAAACTCAAAAGCACATGGAAGTGATTGTTGATAAATCAAAATAAATTAATAATTTTTTTAAAAAGTCCCACTGCGTGGGGGAAAGGGATATTTCCAGTTATCCTGCTTTATATATCTTGCCACTGGACACAGATGGCTCCAGAGGAGAAAGTGAGGCTGGTTACACAGCACAGTCCTGCCTCACTTAAATCTAATTAACTTGCAAGTCTTGGCATCACCTTCCTGTTGTCATGGTCTTCTTTGAGAATGAAGGATAAACAACAACAATAACAACAGAATAAGATCAGCCAATCTTCCATATGAATTACAATTCAATTTAAATATTGATAAATGCCTACTATTTTTTTTGGGGGGGCTGTATATGTAAAAATGAAAGGTGATATAATAGCTCATACTCTCTTAATATCCATTCAAACATTTGAGGACAGTTCATTTGTCACAAGTCTTCCCTATGTTAAATAATTTGAATCCTTTTAGTGAATCTTAAAGCTGTTAGGAATCTCAATGGATAAAATGAGGGATGTAAAATCAGGAAGACCTGAGTTCAAATCCAGCCTCAAATACTTACTGTGTGATGCTGGGCAAGTCATTTAACTTTGTCTGACTCAGTTTACTCAACTACAAAATGAGGATAATAATGGCACCTACATCCCAGGATTGTTATGATGATAAAATGGGACAATATTTATAAAAATAAAAGTGTTCCTTTCCCTTCACTTCCTCTGATATTTCACTCCCACTCTTCCCCATTTTCCATAAGGGTAGAATTTTGTATAAATTCTGGTTTGTCAATCAGAAAATGCCTCAGACATTTAATTTTCTGAGGGATTCTAGGCTAGTAGTCCCTTATTTGTTACACCTCTACATACAAGAACTTTTAAGAAGATCAAATGAGATAACATTTCTGTGAAGTACTTTGTGAATATTAAAGCCCTATATGTTAGCAATTTTTGCAAGTTAAGGCAAACAAACAAGAATTTACTAGACAATTGCTATGTGCCAAACACTGTTACAAGAGCTGTGGCTACAAAGAAGGACAAAAAACAGACTGTGACCTCAAGTAGCTTCCAGTCTAATAGGGAGAGGAGGATTGACACAGAGATAACACTAAAACAACTATGTACAGACAAGATATATACATAATAAATTGGAGATAATCTCCAGGGCATCTAGGTAGCACAGTAGATAGAGTGCTGAACCTGGAGTCAGGAGGACCTGAGTTCAAATCTGCCCTCAGATACTTACGTGCTGTAAGACCCTGGGCAAGTTACTTAACCCTGTTTGTTTCAGTTTCCTCATCTATAAAATGAGCTAGAGAAGGAAATGGCAATGCACTTCAGTATCTTTGCCAAGAAAACCCCAAATGGGGTCATGAAGAGTTGGACATGACTGAAAAATGACAACACCCTAGTATAACTTTCATATGACAGCAAGGTGGCACAATGGATAGGGCTCTTAGTCTGGAGTCAGGAAGATCTGAGTTGAAATCCAGTCTCAGACACTTACTAGATGTGTGACCTCGGGCAGGTCACTTTGGCCTTGTTTGCCTCAGTTTCCTCATCTGTTAATAAAAAAAAAAAGATCCAGAGAAAGAAATGGCACTCCAGTATCATTGCTAAGAAAACCCTAAATGGCATCATGAAAAATCAGACATGACTGAAACAATTGAACAACGAACAATAACAAAAATATCTCAGACAGAATGTACTCATATTAAGGAGGACCAGGAAAGGTTTCTTCCTGAAGGTAGAATTTTAGTTGAAATTCTGAGAAAACTAAGCAAGCTAAAAAGCAAGTGATGAGGAGAAACTGAAATCCAGGCATAGTGATTAATGAAAATGCATCGAGTCTGACGATGATATAGATTGTACAAGGAACAATAAGGATAGTCCATTGTCACTAGATTGAAGAGTATGTAGAAGAAGATAAGGTGTATGAAACTGGAAAGGTGGGAATGAGCTAGGTCAAAGGGGATTTAAAAACCAAGCTGAGGACTTTACATTTTATTGTGGAGGCAATAGGGAGTCACTGGAGGTTATTGAACAGTGGGAGACTGTATGGCCTGCCCTACATTTTTGGAAGATTCCTTTGATAGCTGAATGGAGGTTGGACTAGTGTAGGGAGAAGCTTGAAGCAAGTTGACCAACCAAAGGTTATTGCAAAACTATAGGGCTTTCACAAGGGTTGTGGCAGTGTCAGAGGAGAAAAGGGGACAAATATCAGAGATACTAAGGTAGACTTGACAGCACTTGCCAACAGATTAGATAAGCAGAGTAGGAGAGGGAATGAAGTATTAAAAATGACACCTAGGTTTGGAGTATGGATGAATGGGAAGGTAGTGGCCCCTCAGCAGTATTACAGTAGTTAAGAAGAGGGAGGATTCTGGAACAAAGGTAGGGAATTCAGCTTTGGACATGAAGATGAAGGTGTCTGTGGGACATCTACTGTTCAAGATACCCTAATAAGCAGTTGGAGATGTTAGACTGGAGGTTAGAAGAGAAGTTAGAGCTTATAGATACAAGAATAATTTGCATAGAGTTGATAATTGAATCCATGGGAGCTGATAAGTTTCCTAATGAAATATTATAGAGGGAAAGGGAAGGTCCAGAATATAGAACACTGGGGGACACGAATGGTAGTGGTTACTGGATGAAAATCCAACAAAGGAAACTGAGAAAGTAATTAGAGATGCTAGACAGAAGATCGGGAAAGGGGTTAGAGCTGAATAAGAATATATCTATGCTTTTATATTAACCGATACTTTCTCTTCTTTCTTAAAAGGATTAACCATACTGTGAATAATTTCTAAAGAAGCTTCCCTGTTTTGTTTTCAACAAGTCTTTCTTCCATATCCTCTCACTTATTCTTCATGGAGTAAAAACCGGAAGGGAATAAGGTTTGAAGTCTACATTCTAAGTTATTGCTCACTTCCTCAAAATCCTTATTTAGGCAGTAAGAAATCCTTTTTCAAGGTGAAACAGAAATTAATTCCTCCATTACATACATATATACATATGTACCTACATATAATCTCTCTGTGTGTATATACACATATATACCTACATACATGTGCACATAGGTATGCATACATGCATACATATAATACACACACACCTAGCTCAGGGCTTATACATAAATAATAGCACTTAATAAATGCTTATGGAATTGATTTTTAACTACTCCATTTTTTTTAACCCACAAAAGCATGTACATTGTTTTTGGTTTTGTTGTTTGTCAGTCAATTAATGTTTATTAAGTGCTTACTATGTGCCAGGTCCTATGCTAAGCTCTAAGGATACGAAAGAAGGCGAAAGGCAGTCCCTGCTCTCAAGCTCATGACCTAATAGGAGGGACAACATGCAAACAACTATGTTGTTTTTAATGGCAAATAGCACTTCTAACTTAATGCAATGTAGTATAGTAGATAAAGAACTACACTGTGAAACAGAGGAGGTAGTATAAAGCAGTAGAAAAAGCAATGGTTCTCAATTCAGAAGACCTGCGTTCAAATCCTACACTTGCCATTTGATCTCTATGGGACCTTCAGTGTGTCATATAAACTCTCTGGGCCTCCCTTTCCTAATCTATAAAATTAGGGAGTTGGAGTATCTGGTGTCTGAAATTCTTTCTACTTCTAAATCACAGGCTTTTAACATGGGGTCCACAGATACCCTAGGGGTCCATGCATAGATTCTAGGGGATCCATGAAATTGTTTGGGAAAAATAAATTATCTATCTCTCTATCTATCTTTATTGTCACCAACCTCTAAGTTAAATTTAGCATTTCTTTAAGTTATTTAAAAGTATTCTTCAGAAAAGAGTTTTTAGGCTTTACGAGACTTTTAGAATGGTTCATAACACAGAAAAAAAAGTTTTAATATTCCAAATCTAAATCTACGACCCTAATATTCTAAACTGACACTAACTAGCATTTTGACCTTGAATATTTAAATTCATTTATATGAAATTCAGTTCTGTCATCTGTCTGCTGAAGAAAGGATAGACTGCATAATTGCTATTACCTTCTATTCTAATGTTTTACTCTAATGCTCCATAAAGTCCATAGAGTTTCATGTTATCCAGGAGTTGCTAATCAACAACAATGGTGAGAAAAACTAACATAATAAAAGGAAAATATTCCATATTAATTCATGTTGTTTGTTTGTTTGTTTTTCCCTCAAAGGGTTGGAGTCAGCAGGGTGCTTAGGCTTTCACAAAAATTTCAAAAACAAAAAAAAAGAGGCTAAAACTTCAAGTTGGATTTTCAAGTCACATTCACATCCTGACAGCCTTCATCCTGAAATGATGGTGGTAATCTAAAAAGATGTTCTGGCAATGTTTCTTTATCTCATCCAAGTTGGAAATGAAACAAATGTCTCTCTCCTGGCTCTATGCTCCTATGCTTCTCAAATTACTGCAGGCCTCTGAAAAAGATATATGCATTGGCTCCAGCCTCAATTCAAAATAGGCTTATCCACTCATCACTTACAAAATTGTTATCTCTACCTCCACTACTATTACTAATATTTTGTTAAATGAGGAGGCAGACACCATAGAGTTGTCATCTTTATTTTTATTTCCTAAGTTTTCAGTCAGTACTGACCTAACAATGGAAGCTAAACCAGCTTTTATAAGAAGCCTATGAATACACATTTTACAGGAATGGATTTCTGTAATTTCACTAGGTGATGACTCTGACCTTTCATGTTTGAGCACTGAGAAAGTATGGGAAGGAAGAAAATAATGAAGTCTGAATTGAGGATTAATTGGATTCCGCAGAGTTGGGGTGGTAAGGATGCAAGTGACGAGTGATTGAGTTGTCTCGGGAACTGAGTCAGAGATAGTTGATGGGGAAGCAGAGAAAGTTGTCAAACTATCCTATCTCCAGAGAAAATATTTTATCACAACATTTTATAGCTCTTTGGTTCAGTAGCAATATTCTGCCTTTAAATGACCATACTTCCTTCACCTTTAACCTAAAACAAATTGGTTTAGAAGGAGTTAAGGAATCCAACATTTCTTTTGTGTTATTACCTGATGACTCTGTTGCTTCTTTTAGTCTTTCAGACTAAACAGATGAGGAAGCTGAGGCAAACAACATTAATTGACTTGCCCAGGGTCACACAGCTAGTAAGTATCTGAGGTTGGATTTGAATTCAAGTAAGAGCTTTCCTAACTCCAGGCCCAGCACTCTATCCACTGAGTCACCTAGCTGCCCCAAGAGTCAGGGGACTTAGGTTCAAATCCCACTTCAGACCATTACAGGGTGAATGATCCCAAGGAATTAATTTAATCTCTTTGGATTTCAGGTTCCATATCTGTAAAATGGAAAGCTACATGTGCTACAGGGTTGATGTGGGGAAAGTGCCTTTGCAAGACAAATATGTGTGTGTGTGTTTGTGTGTGTGTGTGTGTGTGTGTGTGTGTACACACATATATATACATTCATGTTGCCTGAATCTGTTGGCTGAAATTATTTTTAACAGCATATGATCACAGAAAATATAAGAGGATAGATTCTTTTAACCTCAAAAAAAATTAGACAAAAAGGGGCTGAGAGGCTGAGCCAAGATGGCAGAGTAAAGGAAAGGATTCACCTGAGCTTGATCCAAACATCTTTAAATAATACCCCCAAACAAATTCTAGAGCAGCAGAACACAAAAATGGACAGAGTGAAACAATTTTCCAGCCCAAAACAACTTAGAGGGTCAGCAGGAGAGATCTGTTGTACCAGGGTGAGAGTAGAGTTTGGTCCAGTATAGACTGTACCAGTACAGACAGGTCTCTAGCAAACCAGGAACAGGCCTTGGGAGAGACTGAATCAGTGACAGTTTGCTGACCTCTCAGCCCACAAATGGTAAGAGGATTAGACAAGTGGTCAGAAGGAGATGATAGGATCTCTGCTGCACTGGGGGAGGAGTGTGTTGCATTGCCCATATTTGTCCCTTATATCTGAAAACAGCTGCACAAAAAATCTGAAGCTTGGGACAATGACTCCTCCATTCAAGAAGCAGAGCCCCACTTTAACCTGGACTTAACAGTGAAGAAATAGGCTGGAAAATGAGCAAACAATAAACAAAATCCTGACTATAGAAAGTTACTTTGGTGAAAAGAAGGATTGAAACACAAATTCGAGGAAGAGAACAAATTCAAAACTCCTATATCCAAAGCCTCAAAGAAAAATATGAATAGGTTCCAGGCCATGGAAGGGCTCATAAAGGATTTTAAAAATCAAGTAAGAAAGGTAGGGGAAAAATTGGGAAGAGAAATGAGAGTGATGCAAGAAAGTCATGCAAAAATAGTCAACAGCTTGGTAAAGGAGGCATAAAAAATTCTGAAGAAGATAATACTGTAAGAAACAGAATAGGCCAAATGGTAAAAGAAGCACAAAATGAAGAGAAGAATGCCTTGAAAAACAGAATTGATTAAATGGAAAAAGATATACAAAAATCTACTGAAGAAAAGAACTTAAAAAGTAGAACTGGCCAAATGGAAAAAGAGGTAGAAAAGCTCACTGAAGAAAATAATTCCTTAAAAACTAAAACTGATAGAGCACTGGCCCTGAAGTCAAGAGGACCTGAATTCAAATCTGGCCTCAGACATATAACACTTACTAGCTGTGTGACCCTGGGCAAGTCTCTTAACCCCATTGCCTAGCCAAAATACAAAACAAACAAACAAAAAACACCTAGAACAACTGGGCAATTAGGAGCTAATGACTTTATGAGATATCAAGAAATAAACAAAATCAAAAGAATGAAAAAATAGAAGAAAATGTGAACTATCTCATTGAAAAAACAACTGACCTGGAAAATATATGCAGGAGATACAATTTAAGAATTATTGGATTACCTGAAAGCCAGGATCAAAAGAAAAGCCTAGACATCATTTTTTTAAAAAGAAGTTATCAAGGAAAACTGCTGTGATATTCTAGAACTAGAGTGTAAAATAGAAACTGAAAGAATCTACCAATCATCTCCAGAAAGAGATCCAAAATGAAAACTACCAGAACTATTATGGGCAAATTCTAGAGTTCCTAGGTCAAAAAGAAAATATTGCAACCAGCCAAAAGGAAACAATTCAAATATCATGGAGCCCCAGTCAGTCTAACCTAAGATTTAGCATTTTTTACATTAAAGGATTGGAGGTTTAGAATATGATATTCCAGAGGACAAAAGAACGAGGATTACCCCCAAGAATCACCTATTCACAAAACTTAGTATAAGCCTTCAGGGGGAAAAAAATGGACATTCAATAAAATTGAAGTCTTCTAAGCATTTCTAATGAAAAGACAAAAACTGAATAAAAAATTTGACTTTCAGATATGACTCAAAAGAAGCATAAAAAGGTTAAACAGAAAAAAGAAATCATAAGAGATTCGATAAGGTTAAAGTGTTTACACTCTTACATGTGAAAATAATACTTGTAACTCCTAAAATCTTTATAATCATTAGGGCAGTTAGAAGTATACCTAAACAGAGGACATGGATATGAGTTGAATATGATGGCATGATAATTTTAAAAAAAAATTAAGGGGTGAGAAAGAAGAATGCACTGGGAGAAGGGGAAAGGGAGAGGTAGAATCCGGTAAATTATTTGACACAAAAGAGGCCTGGAAGAGATTTTGTAGTGGGGGTGAAATGAGGGAAGTTCCACAAAAATGCATTTCAAAAGACTACACATGTGTAACCTATGCCAAATTGCTTGCCTTCTCAATAGAGGGGAGAGGAAGGAGGGAGAGAATTTGGAACTCAAAATTTGAAAAAAAGTTAACATTTTTTTATGTGTAATTGGGGAAAATAAAAATATTAAATCAATATAAAAGGGGTATGGATAAATTCTTGCAAAATGATGCTGAGGAAAAATTACTAAATCTAATCTTAAAATATCATTTATGTCATGTATTATCATTGATACTGTACTATCAAGAAAAACCTGGAATGTTGAAAACATGAAGATCATACTAAATCTCAGTCCTACAAGGAAAGCATTAAACTTACTATATGATATTCACTTCATGGTATATGCTTTCCTTATCTTAAAGCTTAATGAAAATGACTTGAATATCAGATTTACATGTATTCAAGAGAGAAAATATTCATTAAGCACTAAGTGTAGAACTTTGTGTAGAGCACTGGGAAATATATAGAGATAAATATGATGCATTTTGTACCCTGAAAGAGTTTACAGTGCGATAAAAGGACAAGAAATGCGCGCACACACACACACACACACACACGCTCAAAATGCAAAATAGAGGATAAGAACATAAGAGAAATGTAAACATATATGCAATGGATGATTAAATACTTCTTTATTTTCAGTGACCTCTAACTGAAATTTAGCATTTTATTCCATTATGGATAGAGGAAAAAAATATATTCTGAAACAGTATGCATAGGTTTCATTAGACTTCCAAAAGGTTTAAAAATTCTGCTCTAGGTTTTAGTCAAACTGAACTATTTAGTAGTCTCCTGATCTTATAATTTCATCTTCCATTTCTGTGCATTTGCTAAATCTTTTCATCACTCCTGGAATTCACTTCCTTCATATCTGTGCCTCTTCATGGAATACTCTAGATGTCACTTCTTTCATGAAGCTTCTCTATTTAACCCCATTTTTAGTGCTTCCTCTTTCCTTAAATTACTTTGTATTTACTTATTTATGTATGTGTTGTAAGCAGCCCCAGACCCCTCTCCATGGAATGAAAGCTGAGGGAGAGCACAAACTGTTTGATTTTTGTCTTTGTATCCCTATGACACTGCATAGTGTGTTCCATGTGGTAGGCTTTATTAAATGATTTTAAATTGAACTTATGTGGCAGCAAAACTGAAGGCCAATCAAAATACCATAATATTCTCCAAACAATTTTTGATATAATTTTTCTGCTTAATGCTAGAGGCCACTTCTTTTTGTACTGATAGCCTTATTTTTCTATATTACCTGCATTTCCAAATATAGCCCTTCCTCTCCCTACTGCCAACAGCCATTTCTTAAAAAAAAAAAATAATAATGAGAAGGGGGGAAAAAGGGTTTGGTTAAACACACTAACACATCTAAAAAATCTGTCATACTTATCATACTGCATTGATAATGCCCAATGTTTTTTTTTTTTGAAAAGAGGAAGATGGAAGTGCCTTTTTACTCTTCTTTGGCCATTATACTTTCATAGCATTCAGTTTTGATTTTGTTATTGTTTGTACTATTTATACTGTTGTCATTGTGTATATTATTTTCCTAATTACATTTACTTAACCTTGCATCAGTTCATGTCTTCTCATGTTTTTCCAAATTCATCATATTCATCATTTCTTACAACATAATAATATCCCTTTAAGTCATGTTTAGTCATTGTTCAATGGATTGGCATTTAATTTTGCTTGTAACTCTTTCCTACAATAAAAAGTGGAATTATAAATATTTTAGAATATATATTTTTCTTTAAATCACAGACATACTCCAGGCATATGTTTAATTTCTGCCTTCCAGAACACTTTCTAGAACGACTGAACCAATTCACAGTTCTACCAACAGTGCATTAGTGGATCTGTTTTGTTTTGTTTTTTAACATTCCTTCCAACACTTACTCTTTCCACCTTTTTCCATTTTTGCCAATTTGATGGGTGTAATGTAAAAAAAAAATCATAGTTCTTATGATTTGCATTTTTCCCATTATTAGTGATATGAAGCATTGTTTGATATGACACTCAATCATGTGTAATCCTTTTAAGAACTGTTTGTTTATACTTTTGACCATATGTTACTGGAGAGTTGCTGTTGGTCTTATTATTTTATTAGTTGCAGTATGGTATGGTGGATAGAGTGGATGTCTTGAAACCAGGAAGACCTGAGTCAAAGGTCACCTCTGATATATTGAATGTGTCACCTTAGGAAAGTCACTTAACCTTTCCCTTCTCTAGGGAATTCGCTAATATTATAGGTTAGTGGATGCATTCACCTGCTTTGTTATAGGGAGCTTACTCATATTAGAGTTCCCCACAGTAACAAAATCACAGGGTCAGTCCATATCCCTTTGACTTCTTATTAGAGTGATCTGATACAAACACATTTTTCCTACTCTCCTGTTTCCTTCCATATTCTAGTTGCATGATTGTGTGTGTGTTTATATATGCACAAAGTGTGTCAGTTTCATATAATGAAATTCACTCATTTTATTTTTTAGGATTTGCTCTATTGTTTAGTTAAGTTTTACTGACTTAGCACAGGTGCTAATGGGCACCACATCTTGAAGATTACACCACTATAATGAGGAATCAAAAATGCTGTCCTATGTGAGGAATTACTAAAGAAAATTGAGATAGATTAAAGAAGATCGAGCTATGATTTTGTGCTTCTCTTTTTTAAAATCATATTTTAGGTAAGCTCCAATTAACTTGGAGAATGCTAAACCATCTCTTCCCTTTCTAATGCATGCCCCCTGATAATATTGATTTTCAGAACATGGATCAATATGAGAGTTCGGAAAGAATGGAAGAAAACCCAAGTGAATTATAATGCCTCTTCTTCATTGTGAAATACAACCAGTTATAGAATTTTGAAGCATACTGAAAACAAAATTCCTTCCACAATTTAAAATTGCTTTAATAAGAACAGATAGCACCTTAAGCAAATGTTCAAAAATAAATCAAATGAAATTAACTTTGCCATTCCTAGGAAAATGAGTATGAAATTGACTAACATAATATCCTCAATAGAATGTGAGCTTCTTGAGGTCATGCTCAGTTTGATTTTTATTTTGGATCACTGGTGCCTAACACTGTAGCCTACACAGAGTATTTCTTAGTAAATGTTTAGTGAACAGATAAATGCGTGTAAGGCTAAAAAACTCCTCTCTCCCACTATTTTAAGCTTTTTTCATAGTTTAAAGTTAAAACCAACCTAAACTTTTAAAAGAACTAGCTTCATCCATCAAAATATAGTCCCAGATGACAGAACCTTCCTGTGTGTACATGAGCACAAATGAGAACGTTCAAGGTAAAAGCATTAAATATGTAAAGAAATTCTAATCATTTCCAAGCATTTCTTGGATTACTAGATAAATTATTCTTAAACCAACAACATGAACAACCGATGTGACCTTCTGCATGTCACTCAGACTCTTGGGGCCACAGGTAATTCATTTGTAAAATGAAGGGATTTAACTAGGCACACTCTAAGGCCTCTTCCAGCTCTAAATCTATCATCCTATGATTCTATAATGAACTGAAACTGAACTCTAACAAATTGATGGAATTTTCTCCACGGATATTATGTCATCCTTAAGGGGATATTGTTGATCTTTCTTTTTCATTTCTCCTTCTCTCATCCTTTTCAGCTTTGCTGTCTTTAAATAGAACTCTTCCGTCTTCCCGAGTATTTCCTTAGAACTGACGAAATGATACAACTATACTAAATATAAATAGAAAATATCTCTGTGTCTAGAAGTTAACATTGAAAGGTAACATCTACTTATACGTTTATTTATTAAGAATTTATCTTCACCTGTTACTATCTCTCTTGTCTCAAGCCACAAAAGTAGAAAACCAGAAATATTTATTGCTCTAACTTAGCTAATATTCTATAAGCACAACTTCTTTAAGACACATTTCTTCCAGTGACAAAGCAACCTATTTGCTATGACAGAGATGTGCACTATGATGGGACAAGTGACAATATCTTCTTTTAGAAATAACCCTGAAGTCCTTCTTTGGAGAACATAACCATTAAAGGAATGTATTCAAACTTTAACATGGAACATGAGAGAAGCAGCATATCCTCCTTCAGGCAACATTCTCAAAAAAACCTCCAACAACTTATTAAAGGAGAAGAAATGCCTCCACTCTGAAAACAGTACACGTTGTCATCATACTTTAGAAATCTGATTTTCTTTTGCAGTTTTCATTTTGATTCCTTTTTCCTCTTTCCTCTCTGACTGTGGTATGATTTCATCCTTGTTTCATTAGTACCAACGCTAAACAAAGATTAGCTAAAACATAAAATACCTCTCACATTGGGATGTCTAAATATGTTTGCTTTTTTTTAGACTTTACAATATCATAAAAGTAAGATTTGCTTTAGCTTATTATACAGAAATTAATTTCCTTGCTCAAAATCTCCCATCAGGTTGAAACCTAAGCACAAAACAGGATAGATAACTTCACTTCTATCTATACATTTAAATCACTTAAATCACTACTATTTTTTACTCTTAATTACTCACTATCCTATATAAGATCAATAACTGGATAACAGCCCCTTCCCAGACCTTTTCTCACTAAGATGAGGAAACTCTGTCACTCCCAGGAATGGAACAAAAATGTAGGTGTCTGTACCTACTCTACTGTCCTGTACCATCATTTCCCTCCAAACAACTTGAAAATAATGCCTCAAAGTGAATACTGGAGTTGCAGAACCAACAAAATGTCAGAGTGAAATGTTCTTCCATCCTAAGAAAACATAGGAGGTGAGAAAGAGAGATCTATGTCACAGAGATGGAGGCTGGCTCAGGGCTCATGTGAGAAAACACCAGTCCTGGATGGCAACAGCAGCAGCAGCAGTAGCAGATCTCAAGCCAGAGACAATAAAGGGACCAGGGAAATGGTCAGAAAGAGATTGCAGTGGATTCCTGTGCTAGCACTGTACACAGAACCAGATGCTGTTTGGCAACTCTATTGCCTATATATACTTCTGGATCATAGCTCAGAAGTAAAAGGGAGCTCTTTCTGCCAAGAAGGAGTGGAAGCCCTAAGGTGCAAAATCACTTTAGGTTGCAGGGGACCAGGGTTTTTGAGAAACAGTGTGGTTTGCAATATCAAAGGGGCCTTTCCTGGTTAAGGAGCAAAGTATATTCCAGAGGAGCAATGTCTATACCTTTCCTAAGATCACATGACCTTAGACGTACTGAAAACTTCCAGATCCCTGGAACTAGCTGTGAAAACAGCAATACAGAAAATTTCTGAAGCTTTAGGTAGTGCCCCACCCCCACCCCCACACTGGAAACAGAGCCAAACATTGACATAAAGTTAAAAATCAAGAAATAGGCTGGCAAAATGAGAAAATAACAAAAAAAGAAAATCTACTATGGTAAGAGGGAAGTTCATCAATTTAAAAGTCACTGAAGTAAAAACAGCTACAAGCAAAGTCTGAAAGGAAAAAAAAAGTGGATTGAACACAAGCCCAATAAGAATTCCTAAAGAGACAGCTAAAAAAAGGATTTTCTTTTTTCTTTTTTTTAAAAAAAATTTATTAATTTATTTTGATTTATCAACAATTACTTCCATATGCTTTTGAGTTGAAAATTTTTCTCCCCCTTCCTCCCCCCCACCCTCCCCAAGATGGTGCACAATCTAATATAGGATTTACATTTACATACCCATTAAACATATTTTCATATTAGTGAAGTTGTAAGTAAAAATTAAAACCAATAGGAGGAACCATCAGAAAGATGAAACAAAACTCAACAGAAGGTAAAAATAAGTGATAGCGATTCGACTTCCATAGTTCTTTCTTTGGATGTGGACAGCATTTACCATCCCGAGGCCTCTGGAGATGTCTTAGATCCTTGTAATGCTGAGAAGGGTTCAGTTTCACAATATTAGTCATTGCATAACGTGGCTATTATTGTGTACAAAGTCCTCCTCGTTCTGCTCACTTCACTCAGCATCAGACCACATTAAGTCTTTCTGGTCAGCCTGTTCATCATTTCTTATAGCATAATAGTATTCCATTACATTCATATACCACAACTTGCTCAGCCATTCCCCAATTGATGGGTATCCTCTCAATTTCCAATTCTTTGCCACCACAAAAAGAGCTGCTATGAATATTTTTGTACATGTGGGTCCTTTTGTTTGATCTCTTTGGGATATAGCCCTAGAAGTGCTATTGCTGGATCAAAGGGTATGCACATTTTTGTAGCCCTTTGGGCATAGTTCCAAATTGTTCTCCAAAATGGTTGGATCATAAAAAAGGATTTTCAAAATCAAATAAGAATGGTACAGGGGAAGTTAGGAAAATAAATGAAAGCAAAGGAAGAAAATTGTGAAAAGACAATTAAAAGAAGCACCAAAAAACTGAAGAAAATAATATCTTAAAAATTAAATTGGTCAAATGGAAAATTAGGTACAAAAATTCACTGATGAAAATAACTCCTTAAAAAGCAGAATTGGTCAAATGGAAAAAGAAGTACAAAGGTTCATTAAGGAACACAATTTCTTAAAAAATAGAATTGGGTAAGTGGAAGCCAATGATTCCATGAGACATTAAGAAACAAAAAAGATAGTCAAAAGAATAAAAATAAAATAAAATGTGAACTATCTGTTTGGAAAAACAATTGACTTGGAAAATTGGAATGAAAATATATACACATTAATGCACATATATGGCATAAAAGTATCCTTTAATTGTTTTTTTAATTATGAAAATATTTCATTAAATATTTTCAAATATGTAAACATTTCAACTATGTATATGTACATATATATATGTGTATATATATATATATATATATATATAATTTTGAGTATCAAATTCTCCCCCTCCTTTCTATCTGTTCCCCCTCTCCTTGAGAAGGCAAGTAATTTGATAAAGATTGAACGTGTGTTGTCATGCAAAACATTTCCATATTAGCTGTATTGCAAAAGAACACACAAACAAAAAAACCCTAAAAATAAAGGGTGAAAAAAGTGTGCTTCAATCTGTAGTCAGGGCTTATCAGTTCTCTCTCACTGGAAACAGACAATTTTTTTTCATCAGGTTGTTTTTATTGTTCATTTGTTTCAGTCATGTCCAACCCTTCATGACTCCATTTGAGGTTTTCTTGACAAAGATATGGGAGTGCTTTGCCATTTCCTCTTCTCCATTTCATTTTATGGATGAGGAAACTGAGGTAAACAAATTACTTGCCCAGAGTCTGTATGACTAGTATGTATCTGAAACCTGATTTGAACTTGGGTCTTCCTGACTCCAGCTTAGTGTTCTATCCTCTGTGCCACCTTGCTGCCCTTTCATCATGACTCATTCATAATTCTCTTGGATCATTATAATATCCAGAGTAGCTAAGTTTTTACACAGTTTATCATCCTTACAATATTGCTCTTATTATGGACAATGTTCACCTGGTTCTGGTCACTTTGCTTTTCATAAGTCTTTCCAGGTTTTGCTGAAATCATCATGCTTGTCATTTCTTATAGCAAAGTAGTATTCCATTAAAATCATATATCACAATTTGTTGGGCCATTCCCCAACTGATGAATATCTCCCCAATTTTCAATTCTTTGCTATCACAAAAAGAGCTGCTACAAGTGTTTTTGTTTTTTTACAAATAGATCATTTTCCCTTTTCTTCAATCTCTTTGGGATACAGTATTGAGTGGTACTTCTGGTTCAAAGGGTATGTATGGTTTTATAGCCTTTTGGGCATAGTTTCAAATTCATAGATCTAGAGAATGGTTGGGCTAGTTCATAACTCTACTGAAAGTGAATAAATGTCCCAATTTTTCTACATCCTCTCCAGCATTTGTCATTTTCCTTTTCTGTTATGTTAATCAATCTGATAGATGTGAGGTGGTAACCCAGAGAAGTTTTAATTTTCATTCCTCTAATCAGTAGTGCTTTATAGCTTTTTTTTAATGTGACTCGATAGCTTTGATTTCTTCTTCTGAAAACTATATATTCATATCCTTTTATTATTTATCAACTGAAGGATGGCACTTTTTTATATGTAAATTTGGCTCAGTTCCCTATATATTTGAGAAATATGGCCTTTACCAGAGAAACTTGCAGTAAAAATTTTCCCCCATTCCCTATTTTACTTCTCATTTTGGAGGCATTAGTTTTCTTTGTGCAAATACTTTTTAATTTTATAGAATCAAAATTATCTGTTTTACTTCCCATAATCCCCTCTGTCTTGTTTGGTCATAAACTCTTCTCCTATCCACAAATCTGGCAGCTATTTTTTTCCATACTCCCCTACTTATGATTTCATCCTTTATGTCAAAATCATTTGTTTATTTTCAACTTATCTTTGTATACACTATGAGACAGTGATTTATGCCTAGTTTCTGTCAAACTGTTTTCCAGTTTCCCCAGCAATTTCTTTTGTCAAATAATGACTTCTTACCTCAAAATCTTAGATCTTTGTGGTTATCAATACTAGATTACTATGATCCTTTACTTTATGGGTTTTGGGTACCTAATCTATTCCATTGATCCACATTCAACTTCTTAGCCAGTACCAGATTGTTTGATGATTACCACTTTGTAATATAGTTTTATAATATAGTTTGTAATATAGCATAATATAGTATGCTAGGCCATCTTCCTTAACTTTTTCCCATTGATTCTCTTCATATTCTTGACATTTCGTTCTTCAGATAATTTTGTTACTATTTTTTTCTAGCTGTATAAAATGATTGTTTGTTTGATAAACATGGAACTGAATAAGTAAACTAACTTAGGTAGAACCATCGTTTTAATATATTGACTCAGCCTACTAAAAAGCCGTTAATATTTTTCCAATTATTTAGATCTTTGTGAAAAAGTATTTTGTAACTGTCTTCAGAGAATCCCTGAGTTTGCCTTGGCAGGCAGACTTCCAAGTATTTAATATTGTCTGCATTTATTTTAAATGGAATTTCTAATTCTATCTCTTGCTGTTGAACTTTGTTGGTAATATATGGAAATACTAATGATTTATGTGGCTTTATTGTATATCCTGCAAACTTGCTGAAGTTGTTGATTATTTCAATTAGTTTTTTTTATTTAATTCACTAGGGTTCTCTAATTATACCACTATGTCAACTGCAAAGAGTGAAAGTTTTGTTTCCTCATTGCTTATTTTTATTCCATCACTTTCTTTTTCTTGTCTCATTGCTATACTTAGCATTTATAAATAATGAGTAACAGTAGTGACAATGGATAGACTTGCTTCACTCCTGATCTTACTAGGAAGGATTCAAGTTTATCCCCATTATAGATAATGGTCATTCGTGGTTTGAGATAGATACTATTTATTATTATTATTATTATTATTATTATTATTATTATTATCATTATCATTATATTATTATTATTATTATTATTAGGCAATTGGGGTTAAGTGACTTGCCCAGGGTCACACAGCTAGTAAGTGTCAAGTGTTTGGTCTGAGGCCAGATTTGAACTCAAGTCCTCCTGACTGGGCTGATGCTCTATCCACTGTGCCACCTAGCTGTTCCTACTATTTATTATTTTAAGAAAGGCTCCATTTATTGCTATTTTCTATTGTTTTTAATAGTAGTTAATGCTATATTTTGTCAAAGGCTTTTTTTTACATCTATTGATATAAATTTATGATTTTTGTTCTTTTTCTTATTGATATTGTCAATTATGCTGATAGTTTTCCTAATATTTAACTAATTTAACTAATATTAACTGAATAACTGATATAGATCTTATCTGGTGATAGTGTGTGATCTTATTGCAATAATCTCCTTGCTAGCATTTTATTTAACATTTACATCTATATTCATTATGGAAATTGATTTATAGGTTTCTTTTTCTGTTTTTGAGCTCCCTGCTTTAGGTATCAAAACCATATTTATCTGTGTAAGAGTGAGAAGAGAACTATCTCAAGCTTTACGTTTTTCACACTGCTATTTTCAGAGCTAATTCTAGGCCTTTGGATGTTTTAGGAGCTTCCAAGATGGTATGATCTAGGGAGAGGTGTGATCTCTTGTCCGGGTCTGTACTCTGGTCCTTACCAAAGAAGGAACCCTTATTTCTTGGGGTTGCAATTGATACTGTTCCTCAGGCCTCCTGCTTCCTTTGGACCAGAAGTGATACTATTCTTCAGGGTCCCTGATTCCTTGTGACCAAAACTGATATCGTCCTTCAGGGCCCCTGCTCCCTGACCAAAGGCGCACCACTGTATACTTGAAGTATGACCCAGAAGTGTGTATAGGCAGTGAAGTTGCCAAACAGAATTTGGTCCTGATTCCAGTGCTATCACATGGTCCCCTATAAACTCTTTCTGATCAGTTGCCTGGTCTCCTTACCACCTCTGCTAAGTTTCTGATGCTACTGCTTCTGTTACTACTACGTAGTTCCACCACTAGTGTTTTATCCTCATGAGGGCAACTTGTACCTTCATGTCACTGATATCTCTTTCTGACTACCTAAACTATCTTGTGCTGGAAAAATGTGTCATTCTGACCTTTTTTTGGCTCTTCCCCTCCAGAATTCCATTTGAGGCATTATTTTAAAGTCATTTTGAGGGAAATGTTAGGAGACCTCAGATAATTGATTTTTCTACTCTATCATCTTGGTTCCTCGTCACTGTTTTTATGTGTAAATGGTAAGGCATACAATGACAGTCCATATTCTCCATCAGAAAAACATTACAAAAATCTAACTAACATTCTGTGAAGGTGATATTAGCCAAATTTTATCACTAGTTCAGTAAATATCCACAAAGATAAAAGACAATGATGGTTGCTTTCCACAGCCTGCCTCAACTCTTTTCTTATCTCAATATATCCTCCTGACATTTTCCTAAAGTGCAGGTCTGATCATGTTACCACTCTATTCAATAAACTCCAGTGGCTTCCTATAGCTTCTAGGAGCAAACAGATATTGCTCTGTTTGGTATTCAAAGCCCTTTATATCCTAACCCCACTCTTACCTTTGTCAGTCTTCTTACACCTTACTCCAAAACATGTACTCTTTAATCCAGTGACACTGATCTCTTGGCTATTCTATGAACAAGACACTCAATTTTTCAGTTCTGGGATTCTTTCTGGTTATCTTCCATGCCTGGAACTCTTTCCCTCCTCCTTTTGACTTCTTATTTCCCTAGCTTCTTTCAAGTCCCAAGTAAAGTCCTACCTTCATCAGGAAACCTTCCCTAACCTCTCTTAATTTGAACGTTTTCCTTCTTTTAATTATTTCTTATTTATCTTGTATGTAGTTTATATACATTTGTTTGCATATTGTCTCTTTATCAGATTGTAAACTCTTTTAGGGCAAGGACTATCTTTTGTTCTTTTTTTTTATCCCCAGTGCCTAGCATAGTTCTTGTCACCTAGTGTATGTGTACTGATTGGTGGTTTCATTCACGATACTAGACAGTCAATGATTCAATTGAAAAGGCAGGATGCCTTTAGTGATAGCAATGTCCTTGTCCCTTACCCCATGTAAATTAGCCTAGGCTTTCTCTAAAGAATGACAAAGCTTTCTCCATAATTTGTTTGGCCCAGTAGACTAAAGCTCAAGCTCTGTCTCCCTAGACTTAGTTTCCTTATAACCTTTGGCCATAGTGATGTATCTTCTTGGTTACCTAAAGACAATAAAATACAAGCCTATTCCCATTTAGTTGGTACCCTTCAGACATGGCATTATTCCTAGAATCTCACAAGTTACTACCTCCTGCCCTATGGACCATATGGATTTACTTAAGGAGATGAGTGGAAGAGGGCACATCTACTCATGCTAAGTTCCATTGCATGTTCACTGAATATGCTTTTTGTGCATTGTGCTGACAAACACCTTTTTTTTAAATTGTTGAAGTAAGGTAGCAAACATGTATTTATTAAGTGGCTATAATTTATGAGGGACTGTGCTAATTTAATTATGAATGTTATCTCATTTGATCCTCAAAACAACCATGAGAGATAGGTACTATTATTATTCCCTTCTTACAGTTAAGAAACTGAGGCAAACAAAGCTTACATGACTTGCTTAGGTTACACAGCATGTAATATCTGAGGCCACATTTGACCTTGGTCCTTAATTCTAGGCCCTTCACCATATCCACTGCAGCACCTACAGAAGTACCTCTGTTTGAAACCTCAGAGTGTTTCATTTCACTCTAGTGTGAAACCTAAACTCATCAGGTACTGGCTTGACCCAGGCCTAGCCTTAACATTGTCCTAATGAGAAGCAATAAAAATACTCACCACATGTAGTTAAAGAATCAGTAACAGGCTTGTGGTGGTAGGTAACTGTAATCTCTCTATTGAGAAGAAGAAAGGAAAAGAGGGGAGAGGAAAGGAGAAGCAGTACAAAGTTGGAAATGGGGTCCCTACCAAACACTCTCCTAATCTTAAAGCTTCTGATTTTGATATGTTATGGCCACTTAAAGGGCAACCATAGGTCCACAAGTCTAGGAATGGCAGAGGTAGTTAAACTTCAATGCATAATGGATCTCTTTTCTAAAAACTTTTTTCTAAGGTACAGTCAAGTCTAGAAGCTTGTCAATAGCTGAAATAAATGAGTTGGGATGAAGTAATTATACTGGAAAAAAATATTTTTCCTCTTTTTGTAGCAAGCTTATTTGATGCTATGCTCATTTGATTCTCTCTTCTCCCCCACTTTTTATACAGTTGTAGAATAGAAAATAGAAAAAAAATGGTTATTTTTTCATTTGTTTTCAAAATAGATTCCATGTATGGATGAAAACCATTTTTACATTTAAAAAGCTAAAAGAAAAATAATAATTTCATGATTAATTCATCCAAATCTTATAAGGAATAAATAACATGTCATGTAAAGAGTATATAAGGACTTGAAACTTTGGTTCAAGGCTCACTGCAATTCCATTATAGCTACATGGATATATTCCTTAATCTCTTTGAACCTATTTCCTCATCACTAAAATATGAACTTTATAAAAGAGCATTAAATTTGGAGTCAGAGAATCTACATTTGAATCTTACCTCTTCCACCTACTATTGAAGTGAACTAGTCATTTCATCTCTGAGCATTTGTAAAATGCTAGATGATCTCAAAGCACTTCCAGCTCTCAATCTATGATATAATGACTATGTGACTAGCCAATCTGTAAGGTTTCTCCAAGCAATGAAATTCTAAGATATATCAAAATGAGCCCTTTAGGAATGGCTTTTTTTTCAGCCAATATTCATAATTTATTCCTTGAGAAAATCTGCAGTGCTATTATATATCACTTAAATTATGTGTAATTTCTCTTAATATTTCTCTAATGTGATCTTTCTGAGGTGTATGGAGGTTTTATCCATACTTAAATTTCTTAAGATGGGGGCATCCATGTGACAGATAGCAGCAGTCTGTGTCTAGAAGATATCCTCCATTGCCCTATTATGTAAGCAGAAGAAGCATCTTTCTATTTGTTGCACACACAGAATAGGCTGCTTATTTTGAAATATTAGACTAGGGCAATTTTGTTCTCTTTCTAGTTATGTCAAGGGGGAAAAAGGTCCTTCCTGTTCACTTACAGCATAGACACCATGACCAAAATTGTGTGGGGAAAAAGACTACTTTCTGCCATCCTGAAAACTGGCTAAGCTTCAAACAGAATTCTTCTCCCCTCCCCGGAGACTGGGGTGGTAAAAGGGGGAATTATACCATCTAGCTGTTAGAGGTGGAATGTTTACTTATTGGTTCTTATTATACCTTTGGAGTAAATATCCCTTTATAAAAGCTAATCTGACTTTTAAGTATTTATAAGTAATTAGGTTGCTTGGGGACCCCCTAACATTGGCAAATGAAATCAATAGCAGCTTCAGCCAGTGGCAGAGATATTAGACACTGCCAAATCCCCTTAGGGGAATCAGAAAACACTGTAGGAGGGGTTTAATGTAACACATCTGACCTTCAGACAGTATGATCCAGGCTAGTTACTGATATATCAGAATATCCCAAAGAATTTTAATTTCTCTGTTAATAATCTGAGTCAATACCACCATGCCCCTCCTTTCTGAATCCTTTTCACTGCATTATGCTTTGGTAAAGGGGGTTTGAATTAATGATTCCAAAACAAAAGGAAAGCAAAAATATTAAATTGACAAGATTCTAGTTGAGAGAGGTGAGAAAGAGTGGCTTAGCTAATCCACAAAATAACCCATCTCAAATCCTGGAAGATGAACTTGAATTTTGTGAGGCACAATGAATGGCTATTTTTAAAATTAGTATTCTGATTTGACCAGTATTAAAATATGATATGAATGCAGTATTTTTCCCCTACTGAAGTCTTTCTTGACATTGACTTGTCTGCTGCCACTTCCTTTTTAACATTGTAGATTATTGTAAATTTGATGAGTAAGACATTTTAAGCTTTCCCAAGCATGACCTGAGTTTCTTTCAATTTTTCTAACCTTGGGCAAAAAAACATTTTCATGTCCTGCAGCTGATATAATGCTTCCAGATGGCTAATACCAAAAAGTAACATCTCCAGAGACATTCAGAAACTTTCTAGGTGTGGGTTACTGAATATTTCTTTCTTGTTTCCATTGTTTAGGCTTTTATGGGCTACAACAGTATACTTTCACTGTTCTTACTTTGCTGAACTGATATGCAGTTATATATGTATATACACACACAAACACATATATATGTATATGTATGTGTATGTATGCATGCACACATATACATATATAAACAAGACCATGGGAAACTCATTAGACATATAGTACAATAGAAAAATTCAGTTTTAGTCCTGGAAGACCCCAGAGATTTTCTAGTCTTACCTATACCCTAATGTCCTCAACAGCTTCCATGGAAAGTGGTTACCAGATTCCACTTGAAGATTTTCTCTGAGGGTGAACAATGTCTCTGAGACAACACGTTCCATTTGTGGGTATCTTTATTTGAGAAACCGTCCTTGACATCAAGTTTAAATTTCCCTGTCTGCAACTTCCACCCATTCTAATGCCTTTTGGAGTCAAGAAAATCTAAAACCGTGCCCAAATACCAATCTGTCAAATTTTTTTTAAACTGCTAATATGTTACTCTTTTATGCAATCTACTCTTCTCCAGGTTAAACCTATACTATTATTCGAACTGAACCCCAGATGACACCATCTTCAGTCCCCTCATCATCATAGTCTCCTTCTTATGAGGTGCCATGTTATAATAGAAAGAGTGCTAGATTTGGAGTCACAAGACATGGGTTTAAAATCCTGTTTTTTCCTCTTATAAGGTCTGTGACCTTGGACAAGCCATTTAATATCTCATTACCTCAGATTCCTTTTTTTGTAAAAGGAGGGAGTTGAATCAGATCATCTCTAAAGTAAATCGTAGCTCTAAGTCTGTAACTAATTACATTCTAAGGTCCTTAAGGTTCCTTTTACCTCTTTTTGTATCCAGGCACATATTACGCACTTAACAAATCATTATTGAGTGAGTGTTCCTATGGAAGTACTTGATCTTGAAGAAATCCTTCCAAAAATATTAAGCCCAATGATGAGTACATTATATTAATTGATCAAAAAGTATTTATTAAATATGTACAGTACACCAAATGCTATTCTACCATTTGGGAATATGAAGACAAAATTGAAAAAAGCCCCTGTGTCTCAAGAACATCCTGTGATTCAATTAGGGTAAAGTTATCACAGAACTACCACTCCCTTCATGCTGGATACCATTTGGATATTTAAAGGATTTTGATGTTTTTAGGTTTACTAAATAATGCAATAGTTCTATCTCTTCCTGGGTTAGGAAAAGTCTACAATTGCTATAGACTTTACTAACCAAATACCCCTAACATAGCAAATTGATATCACTTTATTGTCAAATGTATTGAAATTTGACCCAATTGGGCCACACAGTTTTCTGGGGGCTGAGAGCTTTTTACAAATTTTATAGATAATTCATATTTTAAAGTGTCAGAGAAAAGAAGCCAAGTGGAATCCCTGTTATTTGACTTAGACTAAAACTTTGCAAACATAAATATGCATTAGAATCTGTAACCATCTCTGTAAGGATAGGTTGAGGGCCATCCTAGCACCACCAGCAATCTAGCTGGGGGAGAGAGAAGCAGACAAGATCCAGCACTACTGAGTCTGTACTATTTCTCTTATCTCCAAGAAGATGATTAGGCTACACATATCTATCTATATACATCACTTCAAATATCTCTAGTCTTGGGATATGCTTCTAAGAGTTCAGAATGAAAGCCACTTTTCTGATCTCTCTTAAGGGGGAGAATAGGTCTTAGATTACACTCACTCTAGCTTAGCCCCCTTTCATCAGATGCTGGTTACATAAAATACCATCATGAATATTTAGTAAACCTCTTTATCAAAGAAAGCATCAAGCAAAAATGAGAGAAATTATGCAGATTAGAATATACTAAAGAACATACAAGAGTAAAAGGAGTCTTATATAGGAGAAAGATAACAACTCAACTCACATTAAGAGAGAAAATGATTCCATTGAGAAGGACTCTTCTCTCAGAAATCTCTAGACCTGCAGGCCTATGAAGCTGAGAGACATGATGTGACCAGCTTCCCCTACATGTCTGTGATTTCAAATGCTCACACTTTACCTCTATTACAGGCCATGTCTCCAGGTCCTTTCCCAGTGTGCCCAATAACAGTTTCCCTTATGCAGTTATGTGGTTTTATGCTCAGCATTCTCTCAGACAATTATGAGTCACATTTCCCTCTGTGCAGGATGCAGGGCACAGGGCTGTCTTTCAGGAAAACCACCCATAGGTTTGGTAGAGCAGGGTGATCTTCAAGTCCATATTTTTTTTTTGTCCACAACTTTGGCATCCTCTCCTATTTTATATAAAACTTTAGAATTGAGTAACCAAAGCCTTCAAAATTGGTCATTACCACTATGACCCTCTTTTATGTGTACTTTGTCTAGAACAGCTGTATTCCCTCCTTTTTTCTTTCTTTAGTGATATTTCCACTTCTTCAGAGATTCTGTTGGTAATTATAAAATCAGAATCCCAATTTGTTGAGCAGTATCCTTGACAATAAAAATTACTTGTTATAAAAATTCTTATGGGTAACCCAAAACAAAATCTCCAAATATAATTAATATCGATGTTGTAAGAAGGAAATATAGGAAAATATTTGAAATATATGGATATACATATATATTGCTTAATGCTTATAAGTATATATTAGGTAAAGATGCCTGAATATATCATGACAATAATAGTAATAATGATGTAGTGATTACTATGTCTCAAACTATGAATATGCTAAGCACTTTATTATCATTATCTCATTTGGTCCTCACAATAGCTTTGCAAAGCAGAAGCTATTATTATCCCCATTTTACAGATGAGTAAACTGAGGTAAAAATGCTTATGTGACTTGCTCAGATGTACAGTAGTAGCCAGTGCCTGGGAATTTGACCCCAAGTCTCACAGAGAATACAAACTACTTTGAGTAAATGAAAAAAGCAAAAAAAGCTCCAACTATCTCATGGAAATGTTTGCATATGACCTTGGCCCATCTCTGGCAATATGCCCTCCTTAATCTGTTTCTATATAATATCTCACCTGTTCTGGGGTTGGTGCAGGGATCTATTATACCATTCTGTCCTCTTGCTGTCAAGGACTAGGTCTTGTGAGTAAACTCCCTTAACCCAATTAACCCTACTAAATCTACATATATTTACTACCAAGTTGGCATGAGCCCCACTTTCTTCAGTGTCTCAGTATCATCTCAGAGGGTCTGCATTCCTACCATTGGCATAGTAGAGCAGAACAGATCAACCTCTTTACAACTGGCACAACTGGCAGGATAGTTTGACCCCCCTAGTAATCTTGTGTCTTTACATGAAGGACATACAGCTAGTGTTTGAGGATGTATTTGGACTTGACTGTAACTGATGCCAGGCCTTGTTCTCTTTCCACTGCAGCCACCTAGTTCATTTGTTTATTGATGCACCATTATAGATTTAACATATTAGACATTTGGGAACGCAGATTAAATTAAAAACTATTCCTGCCCTCAAGGAGATTGCAGTCTAGTAGAGTATAGAAGATAATCAGCCAATCTACAGATATTCATATGGATGTATCCACATATATAATGGAACTGTGAAAATGAAGTGAGAGGAAAGCAAGACTTTATTTCTCAGTATGATGTTCCCCAATACTTGATTTCTACCAGCTTCCTTGGAAATGAAGATCTGGTTGGACTGGATTGTGTCTGCAGCACAGTACATTGTGAGAAGCCTTGCTGTTGTTCAGCTCCTTTTCTTTCATTATATGAGCATACACCCTCCATCCCCCCCAAAAAAAAAACACTCCCTAAAATGTGTTGAACATTCAAAGGGTTTTTCAGAGTTAACATATGGGTTGGAGAAAAGAACAGACCATTTTCAGACAGCTTCTAAAACAGTAAGGTCATAGGTCTTGATTTTAAGAAGGATATAGTATAGTGAAGAATATTAAATAGGAAGATAATCTTTCCATTGACACTACTACATTTCCCCTCTAAGATTTGTTTTTAAGACATTGTGAATTGTTGTAAAGTCAAAAGGAAATGAAGACATATGCCCAACTGATGCCTGCAGGCCCTAATTCTGTGCTTTTTCCTATAAGAAAATAAACTTTAAATTGCATTCATTTGGAAGCTATTGTTCCTTGTGAATGAAATGCAGAAATGCAGATGACAAGGTCTCCAGGGAGCCCAGATTCAAATACATAAGCCCCTAAGCTGAGTAATGTAGGAAGGCAATATTGGTTAAGCAGAAAAAGAAATCAAGAACTTCAATTTTTGCCATTTCTATGTAGACAAGGGACAATAAATAACAAATTATTTAAATATCTGTACTCCAGCTTCCTCCTCAGTACCAAAACACAGAGACATTATAATATAGTAAAAAAGAGAACTGAACTTTGAGGCCAAATAATATTTGGCTGGATTTAAGTCCTAGCTCTCAAACTTATTAGCTACATGACCTTGGACATGTCATATAATCTCTCTGACTCTCTGTTGCCTAAAAGTAATTGAATAATTTGGATTAGATGTTTTATTATTTCCTCTCCAACTCTAAATCTTTGTCATCTATGATATTGAGGGCTGGTGAGGTGGGGAGGCAGGAAGGGTTAGACTAGGTGTGCTTTGGGATCTCTTCTAGTTCTATATCTAACCCCATAAGCTTCATGCTATGTTATTTTGAGCAATCTAGAACAGTTTACAAGATTATAATCCATTTATATCCATTTTTGAAAGTTAAATGAACATTTGATCTTAGTTACTCAAATCAAGTAGGAAAGCCAGAAAAAAAAGACCAAGAACTTACTCTCTTTCCCTGACTACAATGAATATTTCATTGTTATAAGCTTTATTTCATTAGAATTAATAGATGACTTCCCGCTAGAATGCCCTGTGTTTACACAATGAAATTGCTATTAGGTAGCAGTTAAAGACACAAGGGCTCCTTACTATGGAGAAATTTGGTTTTGCAAGATACTAAGAATAATATTTTAATGATGTATGCCTCACAAAAATATTTTAAAATGAGTTTTTTAGAGTTAATAAAAATCTATTCTCTCCCCACTACTACTAAAAAAATTAGGAAAAGCAAAGCATTTATAACAAATAGGCATAATGGAAAACCAGTCTATTTAAATAGTTTTATATACAAGCAGGTTTTAGAATTTGATGATAACCAAGGTTTTATAATAATGCTCAGCAAAACACAATTATATGTTCGTAACAAAGACTTTGACATTATTGGCACAAGAGATAAAGGCTCATCAATTAATTTGCGGTTAGTATTTAATAAGCATAACCATAACTTCCAACCTTTTGTGTGAACTTTACAACAAACCCATGGATTTACAAGTTATAATTAGAATGGATATTGAACCTATCCAATCCCCACAAAGTAAACATTTCTGTTTATTCTGGAGAAATGGCAATAAATCCTGACTGATTATGAATCAAAACATAATGCCAAACCATTGTTTTCTTACATTAAGGACTTAATCTCATGCTTCAATAGGATATGAAAGTAACTCTCAGTTCTAGAAGGCTCTGCCAATTATCAGCCCTGATAGGTCATAACAACTTGGAAAGGGCTCAGGTCTGGGCCTAGGGATGGGCTAAGAATCAGAGTAAATAAGTTTGGAGAGGCTCTTTAATGGAAAATGATTCACCAGGGGATATACTCTTTTGGCCATAGCAATTATCAAAAACTGTTTGCTAAAGTGTGTTTGCAATTTATGTGATGAATATTGTTAAAATCATAGATCTTTCCAAGTGTTCAAACATGATTCCCTAGTGTTTCAAGCAATCACCTACTTATTCAATTTGAAATTAAGTAGTGTACATAATGATTTCATTTTGGTCCTCTTTAGGAATGAAGTACAACATCCATGTAGTGTAAATGGTATGGACAAGGGGCAGAACCAAGATGGTGGAGTAAAAGCAGTGACTTGCTTGAGCTCTCTCTCAAATACCTGTAAAAAAATGGCTCTAAATAAATTCTAGAGCAGCACAACCCACAAAAAGACAGAGTGAAACAAATCTCTAGCCCAAGACACCTGGATGGGTGATTGGAAAGGTCTATCATGCTGAGCTGGGAGTTCAGCATGGGCATACAGACAAAGACCAGGCCTCAGTGAACCTGGAGCAGGCCTCAGAGAACTGAATCACAGGCAGCTGTGATGGTTTCCAGACTTCTTAACCCACAAATGCCAAAGACAACTTAGAAGGTCAGTAGAAAAGATCTGGGACCATGGTGAGAGAGAAGTTCAGTCCCAGCCCCAGTCCTGGTGCAGCCCTGGGGCAGTGGCTGCTTCCAGAGCTCTCAGCCCATAGACTGAGGGGGAACTGAGTGGTTGATCAGAAAGGGATTTCAGGGATCTCTTTGCTGGTGCTGAGGCAAGATTCTCTTGCTTTGCCTGTGCTTAGATCTGAGTCGCAAGTCCTGGGTGGTGGTCCTGGAACAAGGAGTGCTGGTGTGGCAAAGCTTGTGGCAGTGGTAAAGAGAGAATCCTCCTCACATTTTCAAGGCAGAAAACAGTGCTTATGGTCACTCATAGACCAGAGCACAGGCCAGGAAAGCAGTAAATACCTTGTCTTTGATCATACCACCTTGGAAGAACTGAAAATTTACAGGTCCCTAGCAGTATCTCTGAAAATAGCTGCATAAAACCCTTGAAGCTTGGGACAGTACATTCTCCACACTGGAAGCAGACCCCTACCTTAACAAAGAGTTTATAACTCAAGTGATTAACTGGAAACATGGGCAAACTGTGCAAAAAAAAAAGTCAGACCATAGAATCTTTCTTTGGGACTAAGAAGATCAAAATATACAACCAGAAGGAGACAGCGAAGTCAAAGCCCCTACATCCAAAGCCTCTAAGAAAAATACGAATTAGTCCCAGGCCATGGAAGAGCTCAAAAAGGATTTTGAGAAACAAGTGAGAGAAGTACAGGAAAAACTGGGAAGAGAAATAAGAGTGATTCAAGAAAATCATGAAAAACAAGTTAATAGCTTGCTAAAGGAGACCCCAAAAATACTGAAGAAAATAACACCTTCAAAAAAATAGACTAACCCAAATGGCCTAAGAGGTCCAAAAAGCAAATGAGGAGAAGAATACCTTAAAAAGCAGAATTGGCCAAATGGAAAAGGAAGTCCAAAAGCTCACTGAAGAAAATACTTCCTTAAAAATTAGAATGGAGCAAATTGAAGCTAGTGACTATGAGAATTCAAGACATTGTAAAACAAAACCAAGAGAATGAAAAAATAGAAGACAATGTGAAATATCTCGTTGGAAAAAAAAAACACAACTAACTTGGAAAATAGATCCAGGACAGATAATTTAAAAATTATTGGATTATCTGAAAGCCATGATCAAAAAAAATAATGGTACGTGCAATGTCTCTTGACTCACACATAAACTGGATTTAAGTGAGGCAGAGTTGTGTAAAAATGTCTCACTCTCTTTTCCAGAGTCATCAGAGTCGACTGGCAAGATCAAATTCAAGAAAACTAGTGATGACTTGGGATACAGTGGATGACCTTTGGTGTCTAAGATGTCTAAACAATCTCTAAGCATTCCACAATGTCTGCTTCAGTCACCTTCATGGCTGTTGCAACACATTTTTTCACCAGCCCATTCCCCCAGGAAAAGTCTTTACATGCTTATGATGGACACACTCTTAACTCACCAATGGGTTTGAGACCCTTCAGTACTCTAACATGGTTTAGCTCTTCTGCCCAGTTTACCAGGGTGTGGTCACTGTGCATTTTACAGCTTCTTAAAGCCCCAAGTGAGAGTAGGGTGACAACACAGGTAGATGAACAGCCTTGAAATGGGCTTGGCAAACCCTTACACCAGAGGCATTAGTGTTCTCTAAACATCCTGCACCCCCATACATACAAAAGCTGATGGAAATTTTTTGGGTTATGTGGCAAGGGTAGGTTATACCCCAGGAGATCAAGGATACTTCTACTGTCCATCTATATAAAGGAAATAGGTTGTCCTGTGACAATTACAGGGTTGGGGATGGGGCCCTATTTTAGTCATTGCCAGCAAGACTCTTGCCACAGTCCTCCTTAAAAGGCTGATCCTTCACCTGAAAGATGGTCATCTACATAATAGCCAGTGTGGCTTCAGAAAGCACCAAGAAATGGTCAACATGGTGTTTGCTACCCAACAACTCCAGGAGAAATGCCAGGAGCAGAACAAATGTCTGTACACTATATTTGTTGATTTGACCAAGGTCTTTGATACTGTTAATCTTGAGGGCCTGTGGAAGATCATGACAAAATTTGTTTGCCCAGAAAAGTTTACCAATATTGTATGCCAGTTTCATGATGACATGCTTGCATGGATTCTGGATAAAGGGCAATGTTCTCACAGTTTCCCAATAGCTAATGGAATGAAGCAGGGCTATGTACTTGCACTAAGGGAAGTAGTATGGAGAAGAAGAGAAAAGGACTAGATGCTTGCTCTCATGCTATTGTTAGCATGATGTTTTCTATAATGCTGTTCCATGCCTTCAAGGATGAAAACTACATCAAGGTCAGCTACTGCACTGATAGTAAATTATTTAATTTGGAAAGGCTAAAAGTCAAGACTAAAGTGGAGGGAGCATTAATGTATGATTTTTTTGTTTGCAGATGATTATGCCCCTCAATGTAGCCTCTGAAGCTGAGATGTAACAAAATATGGATTGATTCTCTGAAGTTTGTGCTAATTTTGGGCTAACAATTAACATCAAGAAAAGAGAGATTTTCCACCAGCCTGCACCATACCATCCATACATGGAGCCAGTTACAGCAAATGGAGAAATTTTTAATGGATAAGTTTACTTACCTCAGAAAGTATACATCACAGGCATGTAAACATACATGATGAGGTTGATGTATGCATTGCCAGAACTAGCTCATTGTTTGGGAGGTTCCAACAAAAAGTGTGGGAGAGAAGAGATATTAGACTGCCTACCAAACTGAAGATCTACAGAGCCATAATGCTAACCTCATTGTTGTATGCTTGTAAAATCTAGACAGTACACCAGGGAAAATGAATTTCTTCCATTTGAATTGTCTTTAAAAGATTCTGAAGATCATCTGGAAAAATAAGGTACCAGAAACTGAGATCCTTTCTCAAGCTGAACTGACAAGCCTTCAAACTTCACTACAGAGAGTACAACTATGATGGGCTGGACACATTGTTCAAATGCCAAAAGCATGTTTGCTTAAAAGACTATTTAAAAAGAACTCACACAAGGCAAACATTCACACAAAAGTCAGAAAAAGCAACACAAGGACACATTCAAGATCTCTCTGAATAATTTTGGAATCAATTGTAAGACATGGTATACAATGGCACAGGACTGCCTGATATGGCATGCCCACATCAAAGAAGATGCTATGCTCTATGAGCAAAGAAGAATTGCAGCAATGCAAAGGAAACATCAGATGTGCGATTTAGAGACCCCCAACAGCATCACCTATGGTAGAGCCTTTTTAGCTTGTAATGGTCTGATCAGTCACAATCTGGAACACTGTTAATTGACCCCAACCTTTTGGTTGGACTTATATCCTTTTGGTCCTCTTTGATTACAAAGGACAACAACCACCCAGGAAAGGCCCCTGAATCTTTGGTATTGCAAGCTTTGCTCCTCATGGTCTCTACTCCCTTTCAGGTCAAAAGTGATACTGTCCCTCAGGGATAGTGCTCCCTCTAGATGGAACATGTTCCTCTCTGCCCTTGAACTGTCACACAGAAATGGGCATATGCAACGGATTTGTCAAATAGTGTCTGGTCCTACATCCATTGCCACCATAGGGTTCCCTTGTAGTCTCTTTCTGACCTGTAGTCAGTTGCCCTTAGCATCTCTGGCCTGAGAACTCCTGAAGCTGCTGCTGCTGCTTCTGTCACCTCCACTTGGTCCCACCATTGAGGTTTCTTCAATGTAGGCTTCAGGCCAGCCTCCAGCCCTATATAAAAAACCAAACCAAGAAACCAAAACAACCAGATGGCAAAAAAAAAAGAGTTAAATAATTCCACTTTCTTTCCACTATTAGCTATTATCCCATCCATCCCACACAATAAGGCTAACTTTCTTACTTATTCTTCTGATATCCACCATCTTAAATGATTCATTTTTCTTGATCGTAGTATTTTTTCAAAAAATTCTGCCATTCAGGCTTTAAACTTTGTAAAGTTATTACAAGTTTGGGTTTTTCTTTTGAATTTTTCCTTTTCCAAATCCTATTTCCATGTTTAGTGCATATGCATTTTTGAGTAATCCTCAATTTTAAAGTCACAGGTTATGGAAGCATGCTCTAACTTTCTTAAAATCTATTTTCCAAAATCTTTGGTACAATTTGATTATATTTTTTATTTCCTTCCTTGGATATCACAAACTTTGGGATACTAGGGTCACTTTTTGCCAAGCTTCCCCTTGCTTAGCTTTAGCCAGCCACTTCTTCCTTGTCAGTCACAAGCAAGCCCAAAATAATTTTTTTTCCTCATCAATTCCTATGCCAGCAGAAGATGAAGTTATTAGAAAAGTATATAACATTTTCATGTATTCCATTTTTGGTAAAAAAAAAAGTTAAAATCCCCATCAGAACTACATTTTGCTACATTGCCCATATTTGGACTTTTCAGGAACTCATCCTCTATCCATACCTTGCTTTCTGATATCAGGGTCAGTTCTTTTTTTAATCATTGCTCTGCACATCGGAAGATAAGACATCTAAATCAATAAATATATTTTGAGTCCCCTTTTCCTGATTCTTTTTTTCCTTTTAATACTGTAAAATTTCTTCCATATTTCCCAAAGTCATTTTAAATAGATACCTTTTCAGGTTTCTGGATGAAAGTTGTATTCCTTTGTTTTCACTGAGGTCTTGAAAGTAGAGGCACACTGTTGCTGCAATCCAACTTTAGCAACATTCTCTTCTAATCCTCAGGAAGAATGTCAAGACAAGCTGTTTCTGAACAGGAATGAACTCTATTGTGGCAAGGTCTGTGTAGTCCTGCCTGAATTAAGTTCATTCCTGTTGCAACAGAACTGCAGAACAATATCACAATAGCATTCCTACCAAACAATGATCTCTCTCAACCCTCCAGAAGTGTGCTGGAGCAGGCCTAAAGTGCTCTGAACAGCCAACTGTTAAAATAGCAGTGTGAGCATTTGCCTCTTGGAAAGTATCAAACACACTACAAATCAGGGCTTGATTTATTGATTGGTGAATGTGTAGCCTTAAAAAGCTGATGTATAAAATGTCAACAAATCCAAATAAACTTAGAAGTGTGTTGGGCAAACATTTTTTCCCCCAAGACTGAGTTGTGAAGCATTTAGCAGCACATTTCTGCTACCACCATGTGTGCATGTGTGTATGTGTACATGTATGTGTGTATGTGTGTGTGCGTGTGTGTGTGTGATGGTAGCAGGAATATATATATATTTGAAATATATACATATATGTGATATATCGTATACATTGAAATTATAATATGAAGAAGATGAATGAGGATATTCCATCATGAATCAAGTCCTAAGCACAGTTAACAGAATGGACTGAAAGTGAAAACTTTAAGTACTTTAAATAAGATCATAGAATCAAATTATATTAATGCTTTAAGAAGCCTTAGAGATTATCCAGTTCAACCTTCTCAATTTACTTTGACATTTCCAATTTCATGTTAATTGTACTAGTGACTAAGTTAATCGTTCCTATTCTCCTCCTCTGAACAATGAGAAGACCAGAGATAACCTAGCTGAAATAAAATGGACCAGTCTACTTCTGAATGTTGGATGATTTTCTATTCCACATGAATTCTAGACATTATAGATTAAACTCATCTATTCATCCTCATTATAACAATACCTCCTTAAAATACAGTGAACATGTGGGGGTTGATGTTATAAAGAAGGCAGAGAATGGATTTAATAACAGTAAATGACTAGGCTATTCATTACTGAAGACAGAGACATGCCTCCTTTTAGATTCTGCATGAGAGATGAACTGTATGAAGGATGTTCTCTGAACTTCATAATTATTTCAATACATTTTAAAAACATAAAGAGATTTCATAAATACTTCTTAAAAAAGAATTCCAATGTAGTTTTCTTTCCTGAGATTTTATTTCTTCATTCTCTATGAACTTTGAAAATCAACTAGGTCTTTTTGTTTTTTTGACCCATTCACTACCAGAATGAAGACCAATTCTAAGCAACCAGACCACTGACATCCCAGAACATGTTGACATCTCTCTTAAGGGTCAGACAGTTATTGTGAAGGGGCCCAGAGGAATCCTCCACAGGGATTTCAACCATATCAATGTTGAGCTCTCTCCTTGGAAAGAAGAAAAAAAGGCTCTAGGTAGACAAGTGGTGGGGAAATTGGAAAGAATTTGCAACCGTATGCACAATATGTAGTCATGCACAAAACATGATCAAAAGCATTACCCTGGGTTTTTGTTGCAAGATACGGTCTGTGTATGTTCTTTTCCCCATCAGTGTTGTTATTCAAGAGAATGGCTCACTTGTCGAAATCAGAAAATTTTGGGGTGAAAAATACATCCAAAGAGTGCGCATGAGACCAGATGTTGTTTGTGCTGTTTCTCAAGCCCAAAAAGATTAGTTAATTCTTGAAGAAAATGATATTGAACTTGTATCAAACTCAGCTACCCTGATTCAACAGGCCACCACAGTCAAAAACAAGGATATCAGAAAATTTTTGGATGGCATCTATGTTTCTCAGAAAGGCACAGTGCAACAAGCTGATGAATAAGTTGCAAAAGATGCCAAAGGCCGTGTCCTGAGCAGTCAACACTTATTCAGATGTCAAAATGAAAATAATTTTTGTCAAATAAAAAAAGAAAGAAAATTAACCAGGTACAAATTATTTATCCTAAAATTGCTCCAGAGAAGGAATCAGAAATATTTTCATTTCACTATCACTCTATGTTAACAAAAACTTTTTTTTAATGTTCTCTGCATCAGTTGGGCTTTATTTCATTACAAAATGTGTGACTTATAAAAGAAAATAAACTTAGCAAAACTTACAGTTTTGATGATTAAGAAAGTAGCAATTAAGTGAGTATAAACACTTACATAATAATAACGACTTGGAGCATGCCCAGATCACCAAGCAGGGCCAGAGTAGTCAGTGTTAGATTAAAAGAAAAGTAAATCAACCACCAAATGGAGAAATCTCCTGGTATATCCATTGATCATAATCTTATAACGACAAAATAATATGCAGAAAGTACTCTATATCTTTTAAGAAACAAATAACAGGTATTATTTCTTTAAGATACATTTGTGATTTTTAAAAGCCATTAAGATATAAAAGAACCTTACACTTGAAGATTTATTAAGTTATCTCTCCAGCATCATTTTCAGACTAATTTCAAGTTCTTTAACCTAAAAAGCACTGATGTTTTCCAACTATATCTAAGTCAAGTATGGAGTCATACATTACAAGGTAACTTGATTTTTTTAAGCTACACAAATATTAGAGATAATTTCACTACGATGAATATATGATAATAGGAATATTTTTGAGGATTATGAAATGCATCATTAGAAAGTAGCTTATTAAGCTCTTCCTGGACCTAGTATAGTTTTGAGACTGTAGAGACATGATCTGTCCTGGTACTCTTAAATTCTGAAATTTAAAGCTAAGAGTATGAACAGAGTGACAAAGCAAGAAACTGTAACCAGACTATATCTTCATTTGAGATAGTGGATAGGGAGTTAATCTGTGATTTCATTACATCAAACTCAAAGAGAAATGCAGATGACATATCAACTAAGAAAACCACAAATTAACACTGTCTTGTTGTATTTTTATTCATTTTGTTAAACACTTCCCAATTATATTTAATTTGATTCTGGCTAAACTGGAGCTTTGTTGACTAATATCTGCAGGTCTAGAGCTTGATAGCTCTGGATGGAGAACTCACAGGTAGGGAAATTGTTTTTTTAACAATTCATGTCTCCTCTTTTTCTATAATTTATAGTATTAAGAAAGTTGTCTAGAGCTCTCATAAACAAATACCAAACGGTAGAGATATGACTATGCATTTAAACAACAAAAAAATCCTTTGTTTTTTAGATAACCAAGAGAATCAAAGAAGAAGGCACTGCTTATGGAAAGAGATTAGCTATAAAGACAATTGTAATATTTTGCTAGGTGTTCCCCAGGACTCCGGCCTTCTCTCCACTCTGTTGTTGTTTTTCAGTTGTATCTGACTCTTTGTGTCCCCATTCAGAGTTTTCTTGGCAAAGATACTGGAATGGTTTGCCACTGCCTTCTCCAGCTCATTTTACAGATGAGGAAACTGAGGCAAACAGAGTTAAGCAATTTGCCCAAGGTCACACAGCTAGTAAGTATCTGAGGCCATATTTGAACTCAGGAAAATGAGTCTTCCTGACTCCAGGCCTGGCACTATATCCACTTTGCCACTTAGCTGTCTCTCATTCTATTTGATGAAATCAGATAAAACTTCTCAAATGAAACTTTGATCACATCATCGCCCTTTTCCAATGGCTGCCCATTATTTAGACTCTAAATTTTAGAACATAATATTCCCCCTTAGCCTGGCAGCCTAGGTCCTCTATGATTTGCCCAGAATTTTCTTAAAATTAATCTCATTACTCCTCTACATGATTTTCTACAACAGCAAGATTTATGCTTCTGTTTCCTGACCCTGTGCACTGTTTATAGTTACCCAATTCATCATGAATTGCCTTTGGCCTCTCCTGATGATTCCTATATATGGAACTCAAAACATTCTATTTTTTTTTCATGGAATGCTTCTATGCAATTTAACTAACATTTACTGGTTTTATGTGCTAAACACTCTGTTAGCTGTAGGAGTTGAATGTCAATATGGTTTGGCCCCTACCCTATCAGAGGATATAATCAAGTAGGGGGATATGACATAGATGTGGATAACTATAATGAATGAAAATTAAAAAAAACATTTATTAACTGCTTAGCTACGTGTCAAGGACTGCTCTAACATAATACATAATACAAAATAGTTTATTATGTAGTAATTTACTTTCTTAACTACCCCAAGAGGAAGTGATATTTCCTTCCTCTTGATTGCTATGGTAAAGATCTATGTGGCATGAAAAAATTTATTGAGTATCATTATTTCAAAAGTCAAGCATGGAATCTGTCCAGCCCATTTAGAACTTATTCACTGATTATATATGAGGTTTGCTTCCAAGGAAAGTCAATCATCTGATACATGACCCCCTGAAATCAACTGCTTTGTATCACTAGATAGAATGTACATACATACACATACATAAATTTTATCTTCCAATCCCAATTTTAAGCTCCTCGACCATAAGAATTGTGTATCATATCTTTTATGTGAATTTTTTTTAGGCAATTGGGGTTAAGTGACTTGCCCAAGGCCACACAGCTAGTAAGTGTCAAGTACTTGGTCTGAGGCTGGATTTGAACTCAGGTCCTCCTGACTTCAGGGACAGTTCTCTATCCACTGCGCCACCTAGCTGCCTCTGTGTCATATCTTTTAACACCACCATCTACAGCCAAACTACTAGCATAGTACTTTATATATTTAAATTACTAAATAAAATATTTTCAATTCAAAGAAGGTATTTAATTAACCTAACAAGTGTTAAGTGCCTTATTTATGCAAGGTGCTGTGTGAGATGATAGACATAACCTAACAAAAAAGAAAACATCTCTGCTCTCAGAAAATTTATGTCCTATTGTGGGAACAAAACTTATATACAATTGAATATAATAAAACAATGACTGAGGAGGTAGAGAGCAAAAAATAACTTGGAGGGAGTGAAGAGGGAACAAGAATCAGGAAGAAAGGCTTCATGGAGAAAATGGAACATGAAGTGAGACAAGGAAATGGGTTGTACAAATACATGGAAGTGGGAAATGGAGTATAAAGTTCAGGAATGAGTTATAATTGTTAGCTAAAATGGAGAGTTCATGAAAGGGAAACGTATGGAATAAAGTTGGAAAGATAGTTAAGACATAACAACAACAGTAATAACAATAATAACAATAGCAATATTTATAGGATTCTTTAAGATTTGCCAAGCTCTTCAGAAATAATATCTCATTTGACCCTCACAATCATCCTGGAAAATAGGTGGTATTGTTACCCCCATTTTACAGACAAGGAAATTTGGGCAAACAGAAGTTAAGTGACTTGCCCAGGGGCACACAGTTAATAAGTGTCTGAGGCAGTTCTCCTTGACTCCGTGTTCAACACTCTATCCATTGCACCACTTAGTATCTTTTGCTAGATTGTAGCTGTTTTTAAATGCTAGGTTAAAAAAAATTACCTTTCTCCTCAAGGCAACAGAGGATGACATGATCAGTCCGGTGCCTTGTTGTTGTTTGTCCTTCATTTTCAAAGAGCACCATGACACCAGGAAGGTGATGCCATGATTTGCAATTGATTTGGATTAAGTGAGGCAGGGCTGTGCAAAGTCACTACCCTTACTTTCTACCTATGTACATCTGGGTCAAGTGGCAAGACATAGATCAGGATGAGTGGAGATGGCCCTGGATGCAGTGGGAGACCTTGGTCTTGTTAAGTTAGGGTCTTTCCCAGGTTTCAGTTTGAGGCAACATCCATTCAGTGATTAAGGCTAAGTAAGAAATGAGGGGAAAAAAATGAACTCTTTTGCCTAGTTAAAAAAAAAATCAGGTAGGAGGGGAAGACCCTCAAGATTTCTGGCCAAAACAGAAACAACTGCTGTTTTACTCACTCTGAGCCAGTAGGGCCCAAGAATGACCAAGTGAAGGTTGCGCTGGGACCTATTGTTGGCTAATCAATGAGAATCAGAGTAGAGTTTAAGTCATGATCCTTAAAAAAGAAATCTAGCCCTTAAACCCCAAGATATCTTGAGAGATTTCAGTGATCAAAATTTATATTCCTTTGGGCAGATCACAAGCAGGTAAGGGTATGATTTCCTATGTGGACAGAGGGAGAGGAGGGAGGGAGAAGGAGGTAAGGCAGAAGAAAGGAAGGGAAGGAAGGAAGGAAGGAAGGAAGGAAGGAAGGAAGGAAGAAGGAAGGAAGGAAGGAAGAAAGGCTGTGTTGCTCTACTGAAACTGGCCACTTGGGACCCCAGGAGGGCAGCTACTACTACTCACAGTTCCAGTTGGGTAACACAGCTCTCTCCCTCCTTCTTTCTCTCCTTCCTTCCCTCCCTCCCTCCCTCTTTCCCTGCTTTTTTCCCTCCCTCTGGTCCTGCACCTTAGAATACACATTGATATATTAGTAAATCTTTTAATGAACTCATGAATTCCAGAAGATATAGTTTCTTTGGTTGTCCAAAAATAAAGTCTTTAGTTACTGGGCACAAGCCATAATGAAATCTTTTTAAAATCAAGACTACTACTAGATTTGAAACCATTCAGAGTAAGTAAAATATATTTATATAATTACTTAGAAAAAATATAATAATCAACAATAAAAGTTTGAAAGTATAATATAAAAGTATAGCAAATTCAAGGGAAATACATTTTGATAAAGAAACAGTTCACATCTGAAATCAAAAGACATGGATTCTAGTCCTAACTGTGGCACAAACCAGTTGTATAATCTTTGGAAATTTATTAAACTCTTTAAGCCTCTTTTTTGTTTGTTTTCACAAAATGCAAAAAGTTGTCAATATTGTCTTAGTGACTCTTTCTAGTTAAAAATTCCATTTTATTCACATGCACAGTAAAATTATTGGGTAAGTCAGTTATCTAATATGTTACCAATAATATAGACAGTTGGTGGTACAGTGGGTAGAGCACTGGAAGTAGAGTAAAGGCTAGTTGAGTTTAAATTCTATCCCTGACAATTACTAGTTATGTGACCTAAGGCAAATCAGACAAGCTTTGCTTCTCCAGTTTGCTAATCTGTAAAATGGGGATAATAATAGCACCTATCTTATAGGGTTATTGTAAGGATAAAATGAGATATTTTAAGCACTTTGCAAATCTTACAGTTCTATGCAAATTCTAGATTTTATAATCATATTATTTAATGATATTGCAAACATAATAATACTTACATAATTATGTTATAGTGTAATTCATAATTATAATTAATTTCCAAATCTAATAGCTTTTCTTAATCCTCATTCTTCTGTATCTGTCTACAGCATTTGAATCTTGATCAACTTCTGCTCCTAGAAACTCTCTCTTTCCTTGATTTTCGTGAAACTGCTCTGTCTTGTTTCATCTGTTCCCCGCCTGATTGTTCCTCATTGTTCTCTTTTGTTGCATCACTGCTCATGTCCTACTAGTAGAAGTATTTCTCAAAGCTCTGTCTTGGCACCTTCTTTTTTTCTTTTCTTCTTATGTCACTTAGTTTTATGTTTGTGTTTATAACCCTAAACTCTTTCTTGAGCTCTAATCCTGCTTGCATTACCAGCTGTTTTTTGGACATTTTGAACTGATGGTCTGGTATGGTTCCTGGGCTCAACATGTCAAAAACAGAACTTAATATCTTTTCCTCAAAAAATCCGTCCTTCTTCCAAACTTTCCTATTACTGTCAAGGCACCATTATCCTCCCAATCCTTTATGTTCGCAATGGTGCTGTTGACTTCAGTTCTTCACATTCACTCACTTCTCATAGCCAATATGTTGCAAAATCCTCTTTCTACTTTCAGAATATTTCCTACACATGTTCTCTTCTTACCACACTCATCAGCCACTTTCCTAATTCAAGCCCTCATCACCTCATGCGTAGAATATTGCAAGAGCCTGCTGGTTGATTTCCCTGCCTCGAATCTCGCTCTACTGTAATCTACCTCATATTCTGCACATATCTCAAAGTCATTTTCTTAAAGCTTAAATTTGACTAAGTCCACTTCCTACTTAAATTCTAGTGGCTTCCTCTTAACTCCAGAATATAATATAAAATCTTTTATTTGACCTTTAAAACTTTTCAATAGGCACTGACTACTCCCAACTAATGTCTATTTCACATAGCGTTTAATCACAGGATCCTAGGATTTGAAGGAATGTTACAAGATTATCTAGTTAAACTCCATTTTAGATATGAGGAAATAAAATCAGAGAAAAGGGGCAGCTAGGTAATACAGTGGATAGAGTGTTGGACCTGGAGTCAGGAAGAAATGAGTTAAAATCTGACCTGAGACCCTTGCTCATTGTGTGATCCTGAGCAGGACAGTTACTCTTTGTTTACCTCACTTTTCTTATCTGTAAAATGAGGGTAATAATGTTGTATGGATAAATTGAGATAATAATCAAAAAATACTTAGCACAGTACCTGGAGTGTGTGTATATACAAACATATACACATATATATGTGTTTATGCATGTGCATATGTATATTTTGATATGTATATATGCATGTATTGTACACATATGTGGATATACGCATGTGTATATGTATGTACATGTATGCATGTATGTGTGTATATACATATATGCACACATGTATATGTATGTATGTGTGTACACACACACACACACTTAGATTGTTAGTAGCTCAAAGTGGCAGAGCTAAATTGTTGTAGACCCAAGACTAGAATTTGGGACTTCAGAGTCTTAGTTGGATGGCTTTCCATTATCCCATGATGCAAACAAAGAAATCCTTAACAAATTCATTTCCATCCACAAAACTCCCTGTTATAAAATACTGATTTGAGCAACTGGCTGAATCTCAATGTTTTCCTCTCAAAAGACACATGAAATGAATTGCCTGCAGCCTCACTTGAGAAAAAAACCTAGTTCTTGTTGCTGTAGGATATCACACGCTCTATTTCCACTTTAGTAGAAAATTGTGACCTTTCCAATTGCTTTAAAAACATTTTTATTCAGCTTTACCTGAAACTCCTTGAAGCCCTCAAATTGACCTTAGAGACCTTCTGTCAATTTTTGTGAAGTTTCAAATTTTTATTTCATTACAAAGGACCATCTAAAAGCAAATTATTTTGTACAAAATGACATTTGTCAACAAAAAACACCTGGCAACTTAGTGTCTAGAGATGGACTTTTTGCAGTAAATAATTGATTTACATATTCAGTGAAGCTCTTTTGATGCATGTATTGAAAGACTGTGAGGGATTTTTTAGTTGGATATAACTTAGGTGACCACAATTACAAAGATGTAAGAATGCAAAGGGGAGAAACTTGAGTCTTTTATTGTTTTGAATTATTTGAGAAGAGTGAGCTCCTTGTGGAATAAGTAGTCCCTCCCCCAACCCACACAGCCCAATCCCTCTCCCATTAAGCAGGGGCTACGCAGTCACTTGTCATTTGTGTATATTAATAGGAGGTTTATTATTCATGTACCACTTGGCCAAGGTGGTCTGTGATGCAGCTCCTGGATTTCTGTGACATAATGATTTTCCTCAAACATTTAAAGAGCTGGCATATGTGCAAGGTGTGAAACTTGGTCAGCTTTGGACCAGAGAGTAAAACCAGGAACAATAAATGAGAGTTGCAGAGAAACAGTTTTCAGATCAAAGTTAGGGAAAAAATTAAAAACAAACAAACAAACAAACAAAAAACTTCTCAACATTAAGATCAGGTTAAAATTGAAATGAGCTTCTTTTGGAAATAATAGGAATAAGTGGTTCCAGTATGGTTTCTATGTGTGTATTGGTACAATGTCTAGAGTTGTCAGTTGTCAGTGTCAAGAATTAACTATGAATGATGCCTTGACAACTGGTAACTGTGTGGACCTGGGCAAGTCACAAAATCTCTCTCACTCTCGATTTTCTCATGTGTACAATGAAGGTTTTTGACTCAATGACTTTTAAAGTCCCTTCTAAAACCAACTTTATGATGCACATATCAAGTCAACAACAAATCAACAAGCATATGTGCTTTGTGTCAGACACTGTGCTAAGAGCTAGAGATACAAAGAAAGACAAAAGATAACCTCTGCTCTCAGAAGCTCACAGGCTAATAGGTAATGTGGTATATAAACAACTACATACAAACAAGATATATTCAGGTTATACTGGAGATAATTTCAGAGCGAAGGCACTGAGGTTAAGAAAGACTGAGCAAAATTATTTTTGTGATATGAATATGGTACTGATATGTAAACCAGGAAGAGCCAAAACAGAGAAAGAAAATTGTAGACCAATTTCCTTAATGAATATAGATGCAAAATATTAGCAAAGAAATTACAGCAACTTATCACAAAGACAATACACTAGGACAAGATGGGATTTATACCAAGAATTCAGGACTAATTCAATATTAGAAAAACTATCACAATAACTGACCATATTCATAACAAAATTAAGAGAAATCATATGATTATCTCAATAGATGCAGAAAAAGCTTTTCACAAAATGCAACACCCATTCCTATTTAAAAACAAAAACACTAGAGAGCATAGGAATAAATTGTTTTCCTTTAAATGATAAGTAGCATCTATCTAAAACCATCAGCAAGCATTGTATATGATAGTGATAAGCTAGAAGTATCTCCAGTAAGATCAGGGGTGAAACAAGGATGCCCATTATCACTGCCGTTCTTCAATGTTGTACTAGAAATGTTAGCTTTAGCAATAAGAGAAGAAAAAGAAATTGAAGGAATTAGAATAGTCAGTGAAGAAACAAAGCTATCACTCTTTGCAGATGATGTGATGCTACACTTAGCAAATCCTAAAGAATCCACTGAAAAACTACTTGAAATAATTAACAACTTGAGCAAAGTTGCAAGATGCAAAATAAACCCACATAAATCTTCAGCATTTCTATATACTACTAACAAAGCCCAGCAGTAAGAGACTGAAAGAAAAATTCCATTTAAAGTAACTGTAGACAATTTAAAATATTCAGGGGTCTACCTCCTAAGACAAACCCAGGAACTATATGAATACAATCACAAAACACTTTTCACACAAATAAAGCCATATCTAAATAATTGAAAAATATTAGTTGCTCATGGGTGGGCTGAGCTAATATAATAGTGCTATACCAATCAAACCATCAAAATTATTTTATAGAACTAGAAAAATAATAACAAAATTTATCTGGAAAAATGAAAGGTCCAGAATATCAAGGGAAGTAATGAAAAAAAAATGCAGAGGAAGGTTGCCTACTTGTACCAGATCTAAAATTGTATTATCAAGCAGCAATCATCTAAACTACTTGGTACTGGCTAAGAAATAGAGTGGTAGATCAGTGGAATAGGTTAGGTATACAAGACACAGTGGTCTACAAGAATAATAATCTACTGTTTGATAAATCCATAGACTCCAGCTTCTAGTATAAAAACTCATTATTTAACAAAAACTTCTGGTAAAACTGGAAAAAAGTATAGCAGAAAGTAGGCATAGGCCAATATCTTACAACATATGCCAAGAAAAGGTCAAAATGGGTACATGATTTAGACATAAAGGTTAAGACTATAAGAAAATTAGGAGACCAAGGAATAGTTTACCTGTTAGATCTGTGGAGATTGGAAATATTTATGACCAAACAAGAGATAGAGAACATTATGAAATGCAAAATAGATAATTTGATTATATTAAATTAAAAGATTTTTGCACAAAGTCAAAGCAACCAAGATTAGAAGGGAAGCAGAAAGCTGGGAAACACTTTTTACATCCAGTATCTCTGATAAAGGTCTCATTTCTAAAATGCATAGAGAACTGAGTTAAATTTATTTTTTTTCTGAGAGCACAATTTTATATATTTTTAGTTTTCAACATTCACATCCACAAGATTTTGAATTGTAAATTTTCTCCCTATTTCATCCCTCTCCCAACCCCAAAGGCAGAGTGCATTCTGAATACCATTTCCTCTAATGTGCCCTCCCTTCTATCTGCCCCTCCCTTCTCTTATCCCCTTCCTCTTCTATTTTCCTGTAGGGCAGGATAGATTTCTATACCTCATTGCCTGTATATCTTATTTCCCACTTGCATGTGAAAACAATTCTTTAACATTTGTTTTTAAAACTTTGGGTTCTAGATTTTCTCCCTTCTTCTCTACCCACTCACCCTCATTGAGAAGACAAGTAACTCAATACAGGTTATACTTGTGTAGTCATGCAAAAAACTTCCATAGTAGTCATGCTGTGGAAAACTAACTGTATTTCCCTTCATCCTATCCCACCCTCTGTTTATTCTATTCTCTCTTTTGACCCTGTCCCTTCTCAGAAGTGTTTTCTTCTGATTACCCCCTCCCCCATCTTCCCTCCTCTCTATCATCCCCCCACTCCACTCTCTTTTTCCTTTCCCCCCCTATTTCCATACCCAATTGACTGTGTATGTTATTCCCTCCTTAAGCCAAATCCAATGACAATAAGATTCACTCATTTCCTCTGAGTCAAATTTCTAAGAATATATGTCATTCCCCAATTCATAAATAGTCAAAGGATAGGAACAGATAAATAGTCAAAGGATAGGAAGAGGCAGTTTTCACATGAAGAAATCAAAACTATCTATAGTCATATGGAAAAATGCTCTAAATAATTATTGATTAGAGAAATGTAAACCAAAACAACTCTAAGGTACCACATCACACCTATCAGATTGGCTAACATGACAAAAAGGAAAAATGACAAATGTTGGAGAAGATGTGGGAAAATTGGAACACTAATGCATTGTTGGTAGAGTTGTGAACTGACCCAATCATTCTGGAGAACAATTTGGAACTATGCTTAAAAAGGCTATAAAACCGTGCATACCCTTTAACCCAGCAATACTACTTCTAGGTCTGTATCACAAAGAGATCATAAAAATGGGAAAAGGACCCACATGTACAAAAATATTTAGAGCAGCTCTTTTAGTGGTGTCCAAGAATACGAAATTGAGGGCGTGCCTATCAATTCAGAGATGGCTGAAGAAATTGTACTATATGAATGTAATGGGATACTATTGTGCAATAAGAAATGATGAGCAGGCAGACTTCAGAAAACCTTGGAAAGATTTATGTGATCTGATGCTGAATGAAGTGAGCAGAACCAGGAGAACATTGTACACAGTAACAGCCATATTGTGCGATGACCAACTTTGATAGACTTAACTCTTCTTAGCAATGCAAGGATCTAAGACAACTCCAAAAGATCCATGATGGAAAGTGCTGTCCACATCCAGAAAAAGAGCTATGAAGGCTGAATATGGATCAAAGCATATTATTTGCTTACTCTCTCTCTCTCAGTTTTTTTTTGTTTCTTCTTTTTCATGGTTTCTCCTATTCATGCTAATACTTCTTCAAAGCATGACTAATGTGAAAATAGTTTTAATATGAATGCATATGTTGAGTCTATATCAATTTATATACTGTCTTGGAGTGGAGGGAGGGGAGATATGTAGAGAAAATTTGGAACTTAAAATATTATGGAAGTAATTGTTGAAAACTAAAAATAAATAAATTTATGAAATAAAAACAAAGGAGGGAATCAGAAAGCTAAGAAACAATTTTTACAGCCAGTGTCTCTGAAATAGGCCTCATTTTAGAAACAGAAATAGAGAACTGAGTCAAATTTATAAGAATACAAGTCATTCCTCAATTGACAAATGGTCAAAGGACATGAACATGCAGTTTTCACATGAAGAAATTAAAGCTATCTATAGTCATATGGAAAAAATGTTGTAAATCACTACTGATTAGAGAAATATAAATTAAAACAACTCTGATGCACCACATCATACATATCAGATTAGCTTACATGGCATAACAGGGAAATAATAAATGTTGGAGATGTGGGAAAATTGGAACATTAATGTATTGTTGATGGAGTTGTGAATGGATCCAACCATTCTGGAGAGCAATTTGGAACTATGCCCAAAGGGCTATAAAAGTGTGCATACCCTTTGATCTAGCAAAAGATTGTAAAAGAGTGAAAAGGGTGTTCAAAAATATTTATAGTAGCTCTTTTTGTGGTGATAAAGAATTGGAAACTGAGAGAATGCCCATCAGTTAGGGAATGGATGAACAATTATGGTATATGAATACAATGGAATACTATTGTGCTATAAGAAATGATGAGCAGGCAGACCTCAGAAAAACCTGGAAAGACTTATATGAACTGAGGACAAGTGAAATGAGCAGAACCAGGAGAACACTGTATACAGTAATACCAACATTATGTGATGACCAACTTTGATAGACTTATCTCTTTTCAGCAGTACAATGATCTAAGACAATTCTAAAAGACTCATGATGGAAAATGTTATCCATATCCAGAGAAAGAACTATGGAGTCTGAATTCAGACCAAAGCATATTGTTTTATGTTTTTCTTTCTTTCTTATGTTTTTTCCCTTTTGTTCTGATTTTTCTTTTACAACTTGACTAACGTGGAAATATGTTTAATATGATTTTACATGTATTGCCTATATCCGATTGCATGCCATTATGGGAACAGGGGAGAGGAGGGAGAGGGAAAATAATAGAACTCAAAATCTTATAAAAGGGAATGTTGAAAACAAAAAAATAAATAAATTTATCAATAAAAAATAAATAAAAAACTGTTAAACGCTTCATACAGAAGGTGTGGTACTTTAGCTGAGATTGGAAGCAAGCCAGAGAAGCTGGAAGGCAGAAGAGGGAGAACAGAATTCCAGTCATTATTTACAGACATGGAAATACACTGAGCTGGGAGAGGAAGTGTCTTGTGTTAGGAGAAGCAAAGAGACTAGTGTCATTGGGTCATGGAGAGGTGTAAGTTGTAAAAAATCTGGAGAGGTACAAAGGGATCAGGTTATGAAGGGTTTAAAATGGAAAAAAAAAAAGACAGTTTTACATTTGAGCCTGGAAGTAATCAGGATCTACTGGCATTTTTTGAAAAACCAATAACATAGTGAGATCTGCACTTTAGGAAGATCATTTTGGCAGTTGAGTAGAGGAATAAGTGGAGCTGGGAGGGGCTTGAGGAAGTAGTTATTACAATATATACTCACAGAGGTTAAATCACTTTCTAGGGTCACAGAGCTACTAAATATCTAAGGCAGAATTTGAGCTCAGGTCTTCTTGACTCTAGGACTGTTACTATATTTACTGAGCTACCAACTTTTCATGGAAAGAAGGAAAATGGAAAGAATGAGAGAAGAAAGGCTATTTGATTTGACAGGAGTTCATTGATGACCTTTGAGGTAGCGATTTAAGTAGACTAATGGTATAGGTTTAAAAAGATTACAAGTAACACAATATTTCCCTTACCTGGGAGATAAAAGAATATTCAAAATCCCAGAAATCTCTGCTGGTTCAGGCTATTCCTCCTGTTATCCAGGCAGTTCATTCCAGTGTTGTATGGTTGTGTGTGTGTGTGTGTGTGTGTGTGTGTGTGTGTATTCTTTTCTTCTCAGAGGACTTAAATAATTTTATATGGGTAAAAGCCAGCCTTTACTTCTATAAGGGTAGCAAATCTTTCATTATTAACCCCATGTAAAAGCAATTACTTTCATTACATAAGAACACTTTAGGCTTGTGCATCTCCTTGCAACAATTAAAACCCTTTTGAGAGAATCTTGATCATTCCCTAATAATACCGAATAGGAGTAAGAAGCTGTCTCAAATGAAAATTCTGAGGGTTGGAAATGAAGAGGACAGAATAGGTCATACAGAGTTGAGCCAAGAATCGGCTGCCTTAATATAATCAATGTAAGAAATAGGGGTTAGGGCTGAGTTGTGACAGAAAAGCAATATATTGAGAAATGACATCAATTCTACAAGAATCTCTGAGCAGGAAACCCAGCTTGAATACCAACAAGTATATCCATCCCTCCTGAAGGACTAAGGGAAGTCCTGAGAAAAGGTCTGCTCTTTCCCCAACAGTTTGGGAGAAACATTCCTTTGTCATGCTGGCTTCCTTCTACCATTGGTAAGTTCCTCCAGGGCCCAGGCTGGCCTCCTTTCATTCACCTCCTGGCTCTGCATGTAGTAGTAGCCAAAGTGACAATGTGATTTGTGACTCCACAGAGACTATAAACCACCTTGAGTGAATAAAAAGACCAAAAGAAGTTCTGACTATCATGCTGAAACACCTGCACCATATGTCTTTTTGCTCTGTTTCTATATAATATCTGACATGGCCTGGGGTTGGAGAGGGGATCCATTGCACCATTCTGTCTCCTCCCCCCACCAAGGACGGAGTGTTGAGCAAAATCCCTTAAAGAATCCTATTAATCCAAGCAATCCTAATGAATCTACACTTATACAGCCAAGCTGCCATGGGTTTCTCTTTCTTTGGTTGGAGAGTTAGCATCCCTACAATTGGCATATCAGAGCAGGACAGATCAGCCTCCTTCATTTGGCCTTATAATTGGCATAGCTATCAGGATAGTCTGCCCCCCAACACACATAAAGATTTGGGGTGCTTATACTCTTCTTCTGACTTTTCAGAATTTGAAATTATGCCCTCCTGTACTTCCCCTCAATTCTGCTTTTCACTTCCCTTTTATATATTGTCTACCCTCATTAGAATATGAGCTCCTTAAAGTCAGGGTCCACCTTTCTTTTTCCCTGTATTTCTAGCACTTAGCACAGAGCCTGGAAAGTAGTCAGTTCTTAATAAATGTTTATTGCTCTGCATTGATCATAATATTTATAGTTCTCATAGTATTTGCCCATATACAGTCACTATAATTCAGCAAAAATGTGGTTTGGTTTACAGATATTTCAAAAATCTGAATTCAATTTTATTTCAATTGCAAAGAGCCAACTATTTAACTAGAGGTAGAGATAAATGTTAACAGAGCTAGTTATGTCTAAAAGTTAGGAATTTTCCTAACTGGAGAAACGAGTGATAGTGATTGAATTTACAACTTTTTGTCTAAAATCACATCTCCATAGTTCCATAGGAAAGATCCGTGTAGGCCTTAAGGGCAATTACATTGTCCCTAGTCTTGACATTAAATAGTTATTACAATAATATGTTAGCTTTAGCTCACAGAAACCACAAATAATATTAAAGCCCCATTATAGCTATGGAAAATACTGGGTTCAGAGTTAAGATGCTTGGGTTCATATGCCATCTCAGGTACTTCCTTGCTGTGTAACCCTGAGCAAGTTATCTAACTCTACATTTGATCCAATATGCTTTACTTATCTACTTTGTGCGATTCACTGACTAAAGTCCTTTTGATACAAAAACAAAGTAGCCTGAGTCCTTGACCCCTAGTTCCCTCTTCTTCAATATTTTAGAGATCAATAATTTTGTTGGCGTAAGTTGTCTTAATACCAATACAGATTGTAAGCTTTTTTTTTTTAATTTCAAAGACATATTTGAGAATTACTGTGACTAAAAAATCTTAGGTGTAGGTTAAACTTAGGTATGCTAAGCTTCTGGCAAAAACACATTACATATCACTCAAAAAAGTGAGGATAAGAATTATACTTTGTAAACCCTAAAGTGTTCACAAATACGAGCTGCCTAGTAGTCTTTATCCATAGTAAATTTCAGTGGTACTAACCAAACAACCTATGAATGCTTGCTTTAGACCTAAATTTGAACAGGTTATTTGGAAGAAAACAAACATATAATTGGCTAGACAGAAGTTGATGGCCAACTAACACAGGAATTGATACAATGAGTCAAGGAGATGAACGAATTTATAACATCAAGGATAAGAGAATATATATGCTTTCGAATCCTATGAAGGTCAAGTCTGTCAAGATGGTGCCTTTTTGCTTTTATTTAAAAAGATAAGCAACATTGAAATAGAATTCCAAGCGTTTGTTGACAAAGATAACACCTTCAGAGTTCAAACTCCTGTGGTCTGTTACTCTTCAAAGAAATCATGATGGTAATTCAATTATCAGATTCCATGAAGACCTTGTAGAGGATCTAGCATTTCCAAGGCTATTCCTGAACTTCCTCCCTTTCCTCAGTACCCTTCTGTACATTCATGAAGCTTAAACTATCAGCTGTACTAAAGCTAACTTTTTTTTAGGCAATTGGGGTTAAGTGACTTGCCCAGGGTCACACAGCTAGTAAATGTCAAGTGTTTGGTCTGAGGCTGGATTTGAACTCAAGTCCTTCTGACTTTAGGTCCGGTGCTCTATCTATTGCCACAAGCTGCCCCTGAAGCTAACATTTAAGACTATACATGTAGCCCAGATTATATCCTGGCATCCAGACTGCATTCTCAAAATGTGTACAGGTCACCCCAGTTAAATATTCTATGGGGCTCTGAAACTCAAGATATCCAGAAAAAAATAGATTATCTTTTTCATGAAAATAATTTCTTCTTCTGACTTTCTTATTTGTGTCTGCCACAAAACTAATTACTCAGCCACTCACCTTCATAACTTTGGCATTATTTTTCACTCTTTCTCTCTTTACATTTAAAATACAGTTTTATTTTTATTCTAATATCTTGAATCTGATATGTCTTGTATCTGCCTTTTACTGTAGATTCTTTTTTTAAAATTAATTTGAGGGCAGAGCCAAGATAGCGGAGTAAAAGCAATGACCTGCTGGAGCTCTCCTCCAAACCCCTCCAAATACCTGTAAAAAATGACTCTAAACAAGTTCTAAAGCATCAGAACCCATAAAAAGAGTGAAACAAATTTCCAGCCCAAGACAACCTGGATGGTTAAAGGGAAAGGTCTGTTGAGTGGGGCTGGCAGAGGAGCACAGTTCAGTCTGGGCTGAGCCTCTACGGTATTCAGGGGATTTAATCACAGGCAGCTGTGGCTGTTTCCAGACTTTTCCACCCACAAACACACAAGACAACCTAGAAGGTCAGTGGGAAAGGTCTGTCAGACCTGGGTGAGAGAAGAACATAGTCTGGCCCCAGCCAGGGAGCAGCCCTGGGGCTGTGGTGGGGGCCTTGCTTTAGGAGCTCTTGGCCCACAGATGGTGGGGGGATCAAGCAGCTGATCAGAGTGGGATTGCAGGGATCTCTTTGCTGATGCTGAAGCAGGATCCTCTTATTTTGCCTGTGCTTGGACCTGTGTCATAGTTTTGGGTGGCAGTCCTGGGGCAAGGAGTGCTGATGTTGTGGCAGTTGTGGTGGAGCTTTTGGTGGTGGTGGTGGTCATGGTGCAGAGTGAATCATCCTCACAATTCCAAGGCAGAAAACAGTGCTTGTGTTCACTCATACACCAGAGCACAGGCCAGGAAAGGAGTAAACACCTCACCTTTGATCATACAACCTTGGAAAAACTGAAAATTTACAGGTCCCTAGAATTATCTCTGAAAACAGCTGCACAAACCCCCTGAAGCTTGGGACAGTATATTTTCCACACTGGAAGCAGAACCCTACCTTAACAAAGAGTTTAAAACTCAAGTAATTGTCTGGGAACATGAGCAAACTGAGCAAAAAAAAAAATGTCAGACCATAGAATCTTTCTTTGGTAACAAAGAAGCTCAAAACATATAACCAGAAAAAAACAACAAAGTCAAAGCTCCTGCATCCAAAGCCTCTAAGAAAAATACGAATTGGTCCCAGGCCATGGAAGAGCTCAAAAAGGATTTTGAGAAGCATGTAAGAGAAGCAGAGGAAAAACTAGGAAGAGTAATGAGAACAATGCAAGGAAATCATGAAAAACAGGTCAACAACTTGCTAAAGGAGACCCAAAAAAATACTGAAGAAAATAACACCTTAAAAATAGACTAACCCAAATGGCAAAAGAGGTCCAAAAAGCCAATGAGGAGAAGAATGCCTTCAAAAGCAGAATTGGCCAAATGGAAAAGGGAGCCCAAAAGCTCACTGAAGAAAATACTTTCTTAAAAATTAGGATGGAGAAAATGGAAACTAATGATTTTATGAGAAATCAAGACATTGTAAAACAAAACCAAAAGAATGAAAAAATAGAAGACAATGTGAAATATCTCACTGCAAAAACAACTGACCTGGAAAACAGACCTGAAAGCCATGATCAAAAAAATAGCCTAGACATCATCTTTCAATAAATTAGCAAGGAAAACTGACCTGATATCCTAGTACCAAAGGGTAAAATAGAAATGGGAAGAATCCAATGATCACCTCCTGAAAGAGATCCCAAAGGAAAACTCCTAGGAATATTACAACCAAATTCCTAAGTTCCCAGGTCAAGGAGAAAATATCGCAAACAGCCAGAAAGAAATAATTCAAGTATTGTTGAAACACAATCAGGATAATACAATATTTAGCAGCTTATACATTAAGGGGTCAGAGGGCTTGAAATATGATATTCCAGAGGTCAAAGGAGCGAGGATTAAAACCAAGAATCACCCACCCAGCAAAACTGAGTATAGTCCTTCAGGGAGAAAAATGGATATTCAATGAAATAGAAGACTTTCAAGCATTCTTGATGAAAAGACGAGAAGTAAATAGAAAATTTGGCTTTCAAATACAAGACTCAAGAGAAGCATGAAAAGTTAAACAGGAAAGAGAAATCATAAGGGACTTATTAAAGTTGAACTGTTTACATTCCTACATAGAAAGATGACACTTATAACTCATGAGACTTTCTCATTATTAGGATAGTTTGAGGGAATACATATATACGTGTGTGTGTGTGTGTGTGTGTGTGTGTGTGTGTGTGTGTGTGTATAATATAAAGAGAGGGACAGAGACAGAAAGAGAGAGGGACAGAGAGAGAAAGAGAGAGAGACAGAGAGCATAGGGTGAGATGAATGTGAAGGGATGATATCTAAAAAATAAAATTAAGGAGTGAGAGAGAATTGTACTGGGAGAAGGAAAAAGAGAAAGGTAGAATAGGGTAAATCATCTCACATAAAAGAGGCAAAAAAAGAGCTTTTATAGTGGAGGGGAAATGGGGGGAGGTGAGAGGGAATGCTTGAATCTTTCATCAGATTTGGCTTAAGGAGGAGAATAACATACATACTCAATTGAGTTTGAAAACTATCTTGCCCTACACGAAAATGGGGGGAAGGGGACGAGAGAGGAGGATGATAGAAGGGAGGGCAGATTGGGGGAGGGGGTAATTAGAAACAAACCTTTTTAAGGAGAGACAGGGTCAAAGCAGAGAATAGAATAAAAAGGGGGTGGGATAGAGAGAGTAGGGGATCAGTGCAATCGATTGGCTACATTATTTATAGTAGTGAGTGTCTTTGGTAATCTAGTGTTTCATAAACTCAAAGAGCCAAGCTTTGGAGGAAATAATTAACCATTTAACAAAAAATGGTTGGGAAATCTTCAAAGCAGTTTGGCAAAAACTAGACAAAGAACATCTCACACTGTATATCAAGGTGAAAATGGATAAATTATTTAGACATAAAAAGTAATATCAAAAGCAAATTAGGGGGGCATAGAAAAGTATACCTGTTAGATCTATGAATAAAGGAAGAATTTATGATCAAGCAAGAGATAGAGGGCATCACACAATGTAATGTGAATAATTTTGATTACATGAAGTTAAGATTTTTTTTTTTTGGTTAGGCAATGGGGTTAAGTGACTTGCCCGGGATCACACAGCTAGTAAGTGTTATGTGTCTGAGGCCAGATTTGAACTCAGGTCCTCCTGAATCCAGGGCACCGCCTAGATGCCCCCAAGTTAAGATATTTTTGCAAAAGCAAAATGAAGGTAGCCAAAATCAGAAGTAAAACAGGAAACTTTAAGTTTCTCTTTTAAAAGCCTCATTTCTCAACCATATATGGAACTTAGCCAAATTTATAAAAATAAGGATCATTGCCTAGCTGATAAACGGTTGAAGTATGTGACCAGGACATTTTCATAAAAAGAAATCAAAGCTATTTTCATGTGGAAAAATGCTCTAAATCACTACTGATTAGAGAAATGCAAATTAATACAACTGAGTTACCATCTCACACCTCCCAGTTTGGCTAACGTGACAGAAAAAGGAAATGACAAATGTTCTAGGGAATGTGGAAAAATTGGGACACTAATGCACTGTCTGTGGAATTGTGAACTCCTTCAAACATTCGAGAGAACAATTTGAAACTAAATCCAAAAGCTATAAAACTGTCCATACCCTTTGAACCATCAATACATTAGTAAGTCTGTACCTCAAAGAGATCAAAGAAAAGGAAAAAGGACTTATTTGTACAAAAAATTTGTCTAACCCTTTTTGTAGTGATAAAGACTTGGAAACTGAGGGGATGCCCATCAATTGGGGAATGGCTGAACAAGTTATTGTATGTAATTGTGATGGAATACTATTGTAGTATGAGAAACAAGGAGGAGAATGATTTCAGAAAAACCTGGGAAGACTTATATGAACTCATGCAAAGTGAAGTGAGAAGAACCAGGAGAACATTGTACCAAGTAACAGCACTATTGTAAAACAGTGAACTGTGAAAGACTTAACTACTCTGATCAAGACAATGACATGCTGAAAAATGCTATCCACCTCTAGAGGCAGAATTGATGAATTCTGAATAGGAATTTAACCATAATTTAAAAAAATCTCTTCATTTGTATTGTTTTATTTTGTTTATTCCTTTTTAACAAGGCTACTATGGAACTATATTTCATGATGTCAGATGTATTGTTGATATCAAATTACTTGTCTTATCAAGGAAGGTGTGGGGTAATAGGAAAGGAGAGAATATGGACCTCAAAGTTAAAAAAAAAAGATTGGTAAATTTTTTACATGTAATTAGGAAATATTTAACAAAATAAATTAAGATGGTTTTTTAAAAATAAAATGATTCATTTAGAAATTAAGTGTAATGGAAGAATATTGTAGTACAACAAACACTATTAACAAGGCATGATGCATATAGATAGTTGAAGATAAAGTAGGTATCAGAATATGTTATGATAATTCATGACCTTTAACAAGATAAAAACCTGAATAAGAAAAGGGTAGAAGACAAAAACCAAGGTAGATCTTAGAATTTATAGTGAGAAGGAATCTTAAAGAGCTTCTAGTTTGGTTCTTTCATTTTTTATAGGTGCAGAAATTTGTCTGGTTATATAAAGTGATTTAACTACATTTATACAGATTCCTAACCTCAGATAAAATGTTTTGTTTATTTTTCAGTTACACCAGTGGGTTAAATTCTGCCATATTCAATGCTGACCAGTAATGAGGCCACATTAGAACCAGAGGAAAACTGAGAGCAATGTTGACTTCAGAGTGCTTTTGCACATGTAAATATTGATAGCAAATGGTAAAGAGTAAAAACTTGTAGCCAGCTATCATGTGAGAATTGTATGCTTTCTTCATGTAAAGAGAAGATAATAATAATAATATTTATAAGAATAAGAAAATAAATTGTTCATCAGCAAAAGTCATGTAGGGAAATGGTAGAAACTGTTAGCATCTACTGAATGCCTTGAAAGACAGAAAGAAACTGTACATCCAAAGCTTGTTGTCTTTCACAAATTAATAAATGGCTTATATACTGCAAATTTTAGGACCTAAACTATTCTTGGGAATTCAATAAACAAACTATATTAGATCCAGAGTATTATCACAGATAAAACAATTGCCCACAGTCACCATGACATAACATGAATCCAAATAATTTAAACATAACATTTTTCAAGATGTCACCATACCTAGTAATCTACAAATTATGTGGGATAAAAAGCTTTCAAAATATTGTGATTAGTAGAAGTTAAAATGACAGGTGAGAATAAAGGTCTATATTATCCCTGTTGTCCCATCTAGTACTGTAGTTGACCCAATGATGTGAGTGAGCCTGCAGAAGTGGAGGTTACATCTCAATTATTTTATTTATTTACATAAAGCAGTTGTTTATTTTATCTAGCTACTAACCCACAGAATATAAATATAAATAATAGCATGCCATCACCTGATCATGTATCTATTTCTGTCTAAACTCCATTTAAAAAAAGTGAGAATGAGATTCTTATCATAGCTGATATTTATGTACCTTTGTAAGATTTACAGAGCACTTTACATATACTATCTCATTTAACCTCACCAATCCCCTGTGAGTCAGGTACAACTACCATTATTACTTTTACTCATTTTCTTACTAAGTTGATTAACCTACTTTAAACACTTTGCAATCCTTAAAGAGTTTTTATGAATGCTATCATTTTTATTGTTACTCTTATTGTTGTTACTGTTATTCCATTTTATATATAAGGAAACTGGGTTTCCAAGAAATTTAGTGACCTGACTAAAGCCACAAAGCCTTCAGAGGCCAGATATGAACAGAGGACATCTTGATCGCAGTTCAGCACGCTATCCACTTTACCAAATCAAGTCTACAGGAACCAAAATATCAGCCTAAAGACTACATATCTAAAGGGAAGAGACAATGGTCCAAATGTCTTTACAGAAATGGAAAGGAATAACAAGTAGTCATTAGATCTGTACTATCATAGCGTTGAGCAAAGACAAAAGTGAAGGAAATAAAGACAACCCAGAAAATTCCTCCAGAAAAAGCACACTCTTCCATGGCAAATAGGCAAGAAATCTTCATCAAGATTTAGGGAAAGAATTTCTTAATAGTCATGCACTTCTTAAAATGGCTTTTGTTGCTAATTGTTCATATTAAACCATTTTTGGATATAGATAAAAGTCATGAAGCACCATGGGAGCACTAATTTAAAGACAGAAGAACTGGATTCAGACCTTAACTATGTCACTATTATCTATGCAATATTGGAAAAGTCACTTAGTATCTTACGGTTTCAATTTCCTTATCTGTAAAAAAAGGATCAGACTTGGTGACTTCTAAGGTTTCTTCCTCCTCTAAATCTATGAGGCTATGAAATGGTAGTTATTAGAATCTTAAACAATTACTTTATATTTACTTAATTTGAATTTAAGACCCCTGTGAACTACATCATTCAAACTGTTGCCCCCAAACCAAAGTTAGGCTCAAAGGATAGTATTATCTCAAAGGATATGCAGATTTATAGATAAGATTTGTCAATGGGACACATTTGTAAAATGTATCATTATTTTTCATGTTATGCTGTGTTTAATATCAGGAGTCAGCCTTGTCAGATGGAGAAATATTTCTATATTCTCTATGACCATATCCATCCAGACTTTTCTAGCTCTTATAATATGAGCCAGAATACATGCTATTCTACTTGTTCCTATATTTCCTTTAATTAGAAATTATTAGTCTTTTCTAGAAACAAAGGTACTTAACTAAATGGAGCCCTAACACTATATTTGAGATTATGTTTTTCCTAAGGTTCAGAATCCAGGTAGTTTTACAGAATTATTTATATTTATAAGTGACAAAAATTTTCCTTGTTCAGTGACACAGAAACAACAGAACCATTAGAAACATCTTTCCAACAAAAATCTGGCTCTATTATTTTGGTTATGTAAACTGAGGACTCCCTGGAGCCATAAAGTTTTTTTGTTTGTTTGTTTTGCTTTGTTTGTTTTAAAGCAATCATTGTTCTCTGTGTAACAGTAGATATAACTATAAAGCCTGGGGGCCCTGTTGATCTTAGTGAGTCAGACACCTGAGTTACATAGCAGAACAATAATCTAATGGGGCAAACTGAAAGGCTCAGGTTCATATTAATGCTGCATTTAGGAGTGTAGTTATGAAATATAGGAATGGCTTATGATTAAGAAATAAGAAAAAAAAACTCTCTACCCACAGGCTAAGGTTTAGATATACTCTGTTAGGAAAGTTCACCATCTTCTGTGTGATTTTTAGAGCTGTCCCTAAATTACAAACCTACCTATACACAGAAATATATGAGCCTGTGTCAATTACAGGAGTTTATGAAAATAAAATTGGTACAGTAATATAATTATTAAAAGAATGATGAAATATGCTTAGAAACAAGTGTTAGTTGCACCCAACAAAAGGGGGTGGAGATTAGAAATCATTTACTGTGAGCCTGGTCATTATATAGTAGAGAATTTTGTGTTGCTTTGACCAAATCCCTCATCTTACCTTTCTTTCACTGTGGATGAGGAGGAGAAAGCCTGGCTGCTGTTCAGATTGTCATATAAACTACCACTGTGCTTACCAATCAGTCAATCACCCCCAGCTCCATTTTCTACTTATCCATGCCCCCCCCTTCAACTCCTGCCATTGGACTGCCCAGGGGACCATCATACCCCTTTTCCTCCAGTCTATGACGCCTGTTCTTTTTCAAGGGATTTTCATCTAATCTCACCCTAGTCTCCAACCATGCAGTGGTTTCCTCTCATGAAGAGATAAGGCAATGAGATGGCCCAGTGTTTAGAGCAATAGGCTGAGAGTTGGGATCATTTAATTTCAAATTGAGAATCAATCACTTACTAGTCGTATAATTCTGGGCAAGTCACTTAATCTCTGTCTGCATCATTTTCCCTGATTTAAAATGGGTATGATGATAGCACCTACATTACAGGGTTATTGTGAAGATTAAATGAGATATTTGTAAAGCAACTAGCATAGTGCCTGGCAAATAATATAAGCTATATAAATGCTTATTTTTCCCCCTCACTCCCCACCAGGAGATGAATGAAGAACTTCAAATGTCAGAAGTCTATGTTAGTTCATACCATTCTTCCCCACTCTAGATATGTCATTACATGTGACCACTATAAATGATTAAATGGAGTCCAATATTTCTGCATGTACTAGAACAAGACAGAAAAAGCCTGTCAAAGGAATCATCAGTTCTGGTTGTTTAATAGATTGTTAGCTAAGGAAATGGTGGTTGGGGGGGGGGAAGATTCTGCATTCCAGAGACACAGAACAATAATGTTTTTATTCTTTATCATATTGTAGAGTGAACATAGCATGTTTAATATATGCAAAAAAGAAAATGGCATGTCCTTGCATGAAAGGGCTTCATAATGTATTAGAGTTCACTTGAATTCTTGTAGTTAAATGCTGTAAGGATTTTGAGTAGGTTTATGCCAGAATGGCTTTGAAGCAATATAGGAGAGTCACATCAAACATCTTCTCATCCTCTATCTGCTTTCCTTATATGTCCCAATGTCAGTAACAACCTTCTCCCTGAGCTTATAAAACACACACACATCATTTTCATCTCTTTAATGCAGCTATCATATAATATTGTAGATAATATTTATGATTTTTGTGCTGGATTATATATTCCATGGGGTCAAGGACTGTCTGCAGGGTATTCTCCAAACAAAGAGAATTTTCAAGGAAAAGAAAGACAGGATGGGAAATCAATCTCCAGTTGGCAACTGCTAAGAAAAAAAAATTGTTGGAAGCCGGCAACAGATATCGAAGCAGCTAGTGGGAAGGTTTATTTAGTACCAAGTTGACTTGCAAGCTCTAGAGACATGTTAAAGAAAAGACTTTAGCTAGAATCAGATCAATAGTTTTGAGGATTCATATTCAATAATGCTGATTTTAATAATTCTAGTTACTATTCAGAGGCTTACAATTCCCCACTGTTAAAGAATACAACATATTCTAGAATTCATTTTCTTACCCCCACTTTCTTTTCTATTTTAATTTAATTCCTACTTCATTCTCATCTTTTTGCCATTGATTTATTTTTTTCTCTCTCCCTGCTCATTCCCTTCTCTCTCTCTCTCTCTCTCTCTCTCTCTCTCTCTCTTCTCTCTCTCTCTCTCTCTCTCTCTCTCTCATCCTTTCTCCCTCCCCCTCATTAATCTCCTGGTAAACTGTGCATCTCCAATAGCTTGATCAACTGCACATTCCACTTAGCTTGCTATACTACTCTGTCTTGAACTTTGCCAAGTGTCAAGCTGCTTCCTCATCCCCTTCTTTTTGAAATAATGCAGGAAAAATTAAGTGGCTGGCCAGCAAGGCAAACTAGAACATTAATCCTGGGTAATCAATAACCAAATGGGCTGACTCTGCAGTGACCTTAGGAAAGAAAGTCTCCATTTTTATCTGCAATTTGAAGACATTTGCCACAGTTCACTTACATATTCTATTAATCCATTGCCTATTTTTTTTTATCAATAGGAACAACAAATTGTTCTTTTTTAATTAGTAGAAGGCTCTTTCTTTAGGTAATAGGGTTGAATGTGCATTGTAAATGTTTTGTCATAAATAAATAAGAAAAAAAGATAAAGAGTTTAACTTCTCTGTATCTCTGTCTGTGTCTCTGCCTCTCTCTGTATGCCTATATCTAAACATATATACAACTAGAAGTAGATCTCCTCTCCTCTTCTCTCCTTATTACCAGTGGTTCCCACATACAAAAAAAAATCTTGTTAAATTGACTACTTAAAAGAACCAAATTCTGTGGTTCAGTCCTGTTTCTGACACATATTAGATGTATGACCATTAGAAAGTCATTTAGTCTCTCAGTGTCTTGGGCATCTTTCTAAAACTATAAAAAAAATTGTTTGCTTAACATAGTTGATAGAAATCTCCAAACTTGGAGTTTTAGACACTGATAATATCATAGGTATTGGCCAAAAGAACAAAAATAAATTAACCAAAAAGTCACATTCTACCTTACACCTTAAAGATTTTAATGTAATAAATTTTATCATTAAATTTTTATTTCAAATATCTTTTGAAACCAGTGTAATAAGAGTCTGGTGCATGTGAAGACCCCATCAACTTGCTTAGCTGATACAACTTCTCCATATAGAGGAAGCTAGAAAGCTTTTAGAAGACTTTTGATGACATTGGAGAGATTGGAGCATACATGGACTGGTGAATCTGTAACCAACTTTTCAGTTGGTTAACCTTGTGGTTAAAAGCGATATTTTTTTTGGTTGGTTGAATTGCTGGAACTATTTGGTATGTTCAATAAGACCTACATCCGCTTTAGCCTTCTCTTTGTTTCTTTCACAACTAGATGAATGTGGTAACTCTTTCCCTTATAGAACCCATTCAAAAATTACATGGCAAGGGGAAGGTCCTTAAGGTCTTCTTCTCTCTTTGTATTATGTACTATATGAACTCCAAGAAATAGACTTTAGTCTATGACATTTGTTATTGTTATTTTTAAAGGGGTGGCTAGGTGTCAGTGGATAGAACACTGCATTAGGAGTCAGGAAGACTCATATTCTTGAATTCAAATCTGGCCTTAGACACTTACTAACTGTATGACCCTGGGCAAGTCACTTAACCCTGTTTGCCTTGGTTTCCTCATCTATAAAATAAGTTAGAGAAGTGGGAAACCAGTCCAACATCTTCAGCAAAAAAACAAAAAACAAATGGGGTCACAAAGGCTCAGACATAAGTGAACAACATTGCTATTTTCCATTCTAGGTGAAAGGACTGGGTCTCTGACCTTGAGAGGTTCAAGGGATTAGAAGAGTGAACTGAAGGACTCAGAGTCCAGACCAGTTTTTTTTTCCAATGATGCAGCATCAATGTCCCAGGAGCAGCAACCTTCAGGAAACAAATCCAGTGGAAGGACCCATTCAGCATGGATAACAACTTTGGACATAATCTTGGTAAAATCAATGATATGAAGGAACTAGTTTTGAGTATATTCCTTCAGAGAGTGAGGTAGTATGAGGGAGAGTACACCGTGGAAGTATTGGGAAAATATCTGTGCTTTATTCTTGTCATATCTTCAAAGTAAATATCTTTGTAAAAGCTAATTAATGTTAAATGAACTAGGCTAGTTAATGGAATCCTATTATAGGTTTTTAGGGATAGGGGATAAAGGTAGGAAAAGACATACAGACAATGGCAATAGAGAAATGCAACCCCTCAACCCACGTATTTCCCTGGCCACCTACACAGGTACAGAGTTAGGCTTTGGGAGAGGAGTCAGAGCATACAAGTGACACTGGAGTCTGCTATGAAGCCTTATAACACTTAGAGTATAATTAGTCTATCAGTATCATTATACAAAAGAACAGAAAAATCTAGTGTCACATTAAACACAAAATCAGTTATGTTTGGTAAGAGCAATACTCAGTTTTGAAAATAACACCCAGATATAGCAAGTGAATTGCCCTCTGTAATATCATCCTCATTGTTTGGGACACCTCTAAATCATCCCTAAAGTCCCTTTCATAGTTCATTATGGAGCAATCAGAAATGAATAAGGACAGTCAGAACTTCAGAGCTAGAAGGAAACTTATAACCTAGTCTGATACCCTCTTCCCCCTGCCCCCGACATGCACACACTGCTGAGGAAACTAAGATACAGAGTTGAATCTTCTCCAGACTCTACTTTTAGCTTTTAATCAGCATTTAATATAGCAAGCTTCATGCATTTACTACATATAAATGCAAATTAAATGAATTATTACTTTAAAAAAATTATACCAACAGCAATGCCTTCAACTAAACTTTCAGTCTGAAAACAAACAAACAAACAAACAATATTTTAAAACACACCTCTCCCTACTCATTGTTGGTATTCCTAAAAATCACTCAACAAAGAAAGAAAAAGAAATCATGCAATTAGTTTAGGATACATTGACCTACTTGAAATTCATTAGGGGTATAATGATGAAAAATTATCTTCTTTGTCTCCCCCTCTATGTATTCCTCCAGATTTCCTCCTAAAGTCTATCTTGGCATCATACTATCAAAAGGAGGGAAAAGGATTAGGAGCAAAAGCAAGGATTTGTTGAGTCACTTCAGTTGTGTCTGACTCTTTGGAATCCCATGTGGGGTCTTCTTGGCAAGATACTGAAGTGCTTTGCCATTTTCTTCTTCAACTCGTTTTACAGATAAGGAAACTCAGCCAAACAGCATTAAGTGACTTGCTCAGGGTACACAGCTAGTAAGAGTCTGAGGCCTCATTTGGACTCAGGCCATCCTGACTCCAGGCCCAGTACTCTAGCCACTGAGCCTGGAGACCAGGAAGTAGGTCATTCTAATTTCATGATACTACAGCACTTGATTATGGTATTTTGCTGAAAATGTCAAGGCTGAAGAGTTATGTTTGGGCCATATCCTGCCTCTGTTAGGTCCTAACATATCCCTACCCCCTCTGATTTATATGGAGCCTCCACCTCTGAAGATCAATATTATATACCTTGTAGAGAATATCTTTACTACAGATGATAGACATTTTGGATGTCACTTTGGAGATCTGTCATCCTTCCACAAACACAGCAAATGAGTTAATAAACTAGCAAATTTACAACAATGTCCATTATGGAAGAAGGTGTGAGGCCCTGTATTTGACTAGATCCCAGAAGAGAGGTTCTGAGAAAGATCCATAGCTATCAAAGCTGACAAACAGGTCAAGTCCCACAAAGCAATGCAAGAGCAAATTGTGGAGCGTCAGGAGGAAACCTCTGGCCTTTCAATACAAGTCCTCATAGGAAGAGAAATAAGGATCCCAAGAGACAGACCACTTGTGCAGAAAGTCTGAGATGTCATCATGGTGGAGCCCATCAAAGAGAGAAGGAAAATAGTAGGACAGGTTAGGGAGGAGATCACAAGGGATGTACATGTGGTGGAGTGGGGACAAGAGTGTGCTGGTAAATATTTAACAATCAGATCTACCCCAAAAATTTATATTCACAGCACACTTATGTTTTATTTAAATTATTAACACATTGCCCTTTATGTTCTTAAATCTGGACGATCAACAAAACAATAAATTTAGTCCTGATTTGTAGCATTTGTCAATTTCTAAAGTGAAAACACAAATTTACAATTTAACAATTGATTCTTGACAGTTGGTATGAAGTGACTCTATCACACTCCTATTTGGGGAAGGGGAGAAGAATTATTTGGAAAGCTTTTTATTTTATCTAATTTTTCCTGTTACCTAAGTGCTAATTGCTTTGCCCTGGTGAATGGATACGAGTGCTCTGAGTGTCCCCCAAATTTTGATGCCTTGGGAACAAACCCCAAATACACTGATTTCCAGGTCTGTTTAGAGTTAATATGGCTATCACAATAAGCACAAATATTTCTAACATACATCACACCACAATCCAGGGTTCACAAAGTAGGGCATACACTTGTACTAGAAAAGAGGAACACATCCATTATATGATGTGTTCAGTATTTCATATTCCTCCATTTATACCTCTCACCACACTTAAACTTTGCATAAGGAATACTCATTCACTTCAGAGTCTTCTCCCTAATCTTTGTTTTTTGAAGGAAACATCTCAAGATACGATCACTTATAGGATGTCAGTTCCTAGGGTTTGATCTATCTCCATTAACTTCACCAAGTGCAATAGAAAAAAAAAATAAAACAAAACAAAATTGGTCAGAACAGAAAATTTGATAAGTGGGTGAAGACTCTCTACCTGGAGGAGTTGTCTCTTTCTTCGAGAAGAGTTGGAATGCAGATTATGGGTACTCAACTTCTAATAATTCCAGAAAACATGGAAAGGGACAAAAAATTTATTCAAATCTAGTTTAGAAATGACTGAAAGCTGTCTCTTCAAAGTTTCTTCCAACATGTATTGCTCAGCTAAGTTCTTTAGAGTACAGTGCTAACATGATCAAAGCTATTAGTTTAGACCAGTGAAGATAAATTATCTCTCTGCAGAGAAAATATCATCTCAAGTCCATGAATTACACTTCTAAATCCAGCGTGTTGTTATTATAAAGAAGAATAAATAATAACAGCAATAATAACATTTATAAAGCAAAGATATATCATCTATAAAATATTTTATATGACTTATGTCATGACAATGTTGACCTGTAAGTAGAAATTCATCATTGTCACTGGGAAAAAAATACAAACATACAAAAAGACAAAGATAATGTCATGTTCTTGTTGTCATCATTCTTTTGTCAAGGATGACTGAAACATTTTTATATTTCCATTTCAGTCTGAAGATGTTGTTTTAATTCATGATATTTTAGTATAATGAAAAATCACAAAATTGGATGTTGGAGGCTAGGGGAAAATGAAACTGGAAATTGGGTTACCTCCCCCCAAAAAAGAAAACTATAAGAAGGAAAAGAGGGTCAATGAAATACATTTTTAAATAATTATAAAAAACAGAAGGAAAATCAAAAGGAATCAGAGATAAGCAGGCTAGCTTTGAAATAACATGCTGGATTTATTGCATAATGAAAAAGAAAAGCAAGATGTATATAACAGATTCATGTTTCATGTACATTTCTCTCTTTAAGTTCTATTGTGTATATGGAAGTGCTCATTAGTTGATATTTGCTAAGTTTAGGAGTAAAAAAAATATGTAAAGACTACAGAAAAACAATGGTTATTACTTTATATGAAGGGAAATTCTAGTGAACACCAATACCTGAAAAGTACACGAGTACTCTATAGTTTTTTTTTAAATTCTGAAATCTGGACATAACTTTAGAATTAGATTGTTTGAACAAATGCCAACATTTAGTCCCTATAAACCATCTACAGAATGATTATTCCAAACATAACAGATAAAGAATTAATAACCTCATGTTTTCCTGTCCATTTTGCTTTTATTAATTAGCCTTTTTTGATCATGAAGTGCATTATGGTTTCATGTAATTCAACATTTGGTTATAGCTTGCACTATAATAAAGTCACTTCTGATAAATGTGAATTTGTAGACAAATGGGCTCATTTAAGATAATGGAAGGACATTAAGACTACATACTAAAAGCAATGTGTAATGCAGACAGAGAGATTTAGAATACTGGTATGTTTCTAGAACAGAAAAATACTATAATATTCCATTTAAAATTTAAAACTAACACAAAATTGACAGAGCAAATTTTTTTTTCCATTTAAAGACAAATGTTTAAGCTAATAAAAATAAGTCATTATATTTAACTATTAAATAATAAGTACAGACTGGGAGAAAATATATAACCTTTACAATTGCCTTAAAAGACTATAGTTTGAGAAAAAATATATGTGTTAACCATTGATCTCAAAAGATGAAAAAAATAGTGTTCTTTAGTTTTTAGAAAGCACAAGAAAAATTTGAGATTGAATAAAATATCTTAAATGATCTTTCCAGAATCCTAATGTCTTTGAAAGTATTTCTTTGAATTTCTAAAACCCCACCAAAAGCATCATTCAATTACAGAATTGGCAACTTGATGGAAACAAGATAAAAATATTATAACTAGCCCAATTATTTCCACCTTGAATTCAGAAGCAGACACAGTCAATGTGTTTACATGAATATAAGATAGAAGGAAAAATCAGCTTCCTACATATAGAGATTTACTCACTAGAGGGTTTTATAACTTATATGGATTGAAAGGTTTTTCTTGTACTTTATGGATATTTTAAAACAAAATAATTTTCCCCTATGGAATTAAAAACAAATAGAAGCTAATGAAAGAAAAAGTATTTATTAAACACTATATGCCTACTACTCTACTAAGAAGTGGATGTCCAAATGAAAAAACAAAAGCAGCTTTTTTATCAAGGAACTCACATTCTAAAAAGTGGTGGTAACAGATACAATCAAGTGGTGGCCAAGGAGGGACACTTGGGCCATAGGGGAATAGTTTGATATCCACAAACAATGGCAGAGTTGTTGTGATCATGGCTCCATTACTGGAAGTGGTGGAGACCAAAGGGTGTGTAGCAAATATATAACAAGGCTGAGGCTGTGGAAGACCATGAATGGAATGAAATGAAGCCTGGATGAGGGCCTCCCTGAAAGAGTGAGCCAGTAGAGGCATCCACTAATTAGAAGAACGAGGCCTTGAGTATAAATTCTGGAAACTGTCTTTAGTTTGAGACAAAGTACCCAGAAAGATGGCAGTCCTGGTAAACTCTTTGTTGGTCAAATACCTTCTAGAGCGTTGTTTTCAGTATGGCATAAAACATTTTAGGGGAGATATTGAAAGATTGGAGAATATATGAATGAGGACAACCAGGATGTCGAAGGGGGTGTAATCTGAAAAGGAGAAAGCGTACATGGGGAAGGGATTTGAAGAATTGTCACAGGGAAGAAGGATTTAACTTTCTCTATTGGGTCTGCAGAGTTCAGAATTTGGAATATTTGGGTAGACTCAGAAAAGCAGGGAAAATTCAATAATTAAATCTATCCAAAAGCTATAGGGGGAAGCAGGGGAAGGAAGTTTAGTGAACATCAATTAACAAGAGGTGATATTTTCATTGAAGTATACCAAAGGTTCTTAAAGTATGCTCCAGGAACCCCCAGGATTTCCTGTGATGCTTCAGGGAGCTCATGAGTTTAAAAGTATGTTCATAATAATATTGAGAGATTTTAATTTATAATACGGTAAATATCAAAAGCTATATAGCCTGCATAAACAAAAGCTTTTGATGGGAGTGTAGTTCTAATAGCTTTTAACATTGTAAAGTGGCACTGAAGACAAAAGAATTTTAGAACCACTGTTATAGATCACTGTTAAGAAAAAGAAAGGGATCTAGAATTGAAAGAAAGATCCAATTTTGGGGGAAAAAAGTATGATATAAAAGTATCAGTAAACTTCTATCATTTCAGTATCTGATAGAGTGCTCTATCATTCTCTCTGCCAAAATTAGAGGATCTACTGCTGTTTTCACCTGGCTGTTTGCTACCTTCACTATTAAAAATATGGAGCAATCAACAAAGGGTACTATATCTTGGGATATATGTCTCATCAACAAGGAAAATCAGTAGAATGAAGAAAAAAAATGTGGTAGATGGGAGTAACTGACTACTCTATCTCAGAATTTATGACAGAGACCTAAAGAAAAATCAGGCACAATCAGATATATACTCTATAAGAGTAGATTTCAAAGGATTCAGGAAAACAAAGTGTCCTATGGCTTAAATTATATGGATAAAGTCATATCACAGGGTTGGGAAACCTGCAGCCTTGAGGTCACATGTGGTCCTCTAGGTCCTCGAGGGTAGCCCTTTGACTGAATCCAAACTTCACAGAACAAATCCCCTTAATAAAAGGATTTATTTTGTAAAACTTGGACTCAGTCAAAAGGCCACACTCAACAATTTAGAAGGCCACATGTGGCCTCAAGACTGCAGGCTCCCCACCCCTGGAATAGAAGGTTATTAAGAATAAAACTCAAAAATACAAAGAGAAAAAATCCAATAAGTCCAAAAAATGCTGGAAAATTAAAAGTTATCTAGTTGATCTTTGTCATTATAAAGGAGGAAAAAGAAATCTCTAAAGAAATTGATGAATGGTGAAGTTTTCATGCATTTTAATTTTAAAAGACATGTACATGAGAGAAAAGGATAGTAATTGAAGATGGATATGAAAGCATAGCATAAAAGCTAAAGCTTAGGGTGAGTTGAAACTGGTAATGAAAGGTAAAGACAAAAAAAATCAGGGGTCTTTGTTGTTATTAATTTTAATTGTTCTATTGATTAGAGGAATGCAAATTAAAATAACCTTGAGGTATCACCTCACACCTAGCAGATTGAGTAACGGAAAGAAAAGAAAAATGATAACTGTTGAAGGGATGTGGGAAAATTGGGACACTAATGCACTGTTGGTGGAGTTGTGAACTGTTCCAACCCTTCTGGAGAGCAATTTAGGACTGTGCTGTACTTTCTATAAAACTGTGCATGCCCTTTGATCCAGGATATCAATACTAGGTTTGTATTTGTATCCCAAAGAGATTTAAAAAAAAAAAAACAATTTATTTATTTATTTTTAGTTTGCAACATTCACTTCCACAAGATTTTGAGTTCCAAATTTTCTCCCCATCTCAACCCTTCCCCCACCCCAAGATGGAGCGCATTCCCTTATCTTCCCTCCTTTCTATCTTCCCCCCTCTTCTCTTATCACTTTCTCTTTCTATTTTCCTGTAGGGCAGGATAGATTTCTATATTCTATTGCCCATATATTTTATTTCCCAGTTGGATGTGAAAAAAGTTTTTAACATTTGTTTTTAAAACTTTGGGTTCCAAATTTTCTCCCTTACTCCCTCCCCACCCACCCTCTTTGAGAGGACAAGCAACTTGATACAGGTTATACATGTGAGTCATGCAAAATACTTCCATAGTAGTCATGTTGTGAAAAACTGAGTATATTTCCCTTAATCCTATTCCACACCCCATTTATTCTATTCTCTCTTTTGACCCTGTCCCTCCTTAGAAGTGTCTGCCATCTCCCAATCTTCCCTCCCCTCTATTATCCCCCTGCTCTCTTCTCCATTTCCCCACCTCCATTTGCCTGTAGGGTAAGATAGATTTCCATACCCAATTGAGTGTGTATGTTATTCCCTCCTTAAGCCAAATCTGATGAGAATAAGACTCCCTCATTCCCTCTCACCTTACCCCACTTCCCTTCCACTGTAAAAGCCTTTTCCTGTCTGTTTTATGTGAGATAATTTACCCCATTCTACCTCTTCCTTTCTCCATCTCTCAGTATAATACTCTCTCACCTTTAATCTTACTTTTTAGATATCATCCCTTCATACTCAACTCACCTTGTGTCCTCTGTATGTATGTGTGTATATAAATAAATAAATTATATGTGTGTGTGTGTGTATACATATACATATATATATATATATATATATATATATATATATATATATATATATATATATATATGTATATATTCCCTCCAACTACCCTAATACTGAGAAATGTCTCATGAGTTACAAATATCATCTTTTCATGTAGGAATGTAAATAGTTCAACTTTAATAAGTCTTTTATGATTTCTCTTTCCTGTTTACCTTTTCATGCTTCTTTTGAGTCTTTCATTTGAAAGTCAAATTTTCTATTCACCTCTGGTCTTTTCATCAAGAATGCTTGAAAGTCTTCTGTTTCACTGAAGGTCCATTTTTACCCCTGAAGGACTATACTCAGTTTAGCCAGGTAGGTGATTCTTGCTTGTAATCCTAGTTCCTTTACCCTCCAGAATATCACATTCCAAATGCTCCAATCCCTTAATGTAGAAGCTGCTAAATCTTGTGTTATCCTGATTGTGTTTCCACAATACTTGAATTGTTTCTTTCTGTCTGCTTGTAATATTTTCTCCTTGACCTGGGAACTCTGGAATTTGGCTACAATATTCCTAGGAGTTTTCTTTTGGGGATCTCTTTTAGGAGGTGATTGTGGATTTTTTCAATTTCTATTTTACGCTCTGGTTATAGAATATCAGGGCAGTTTTCCTTGATAATTTCTTGAAAGATGATGTCTAGCTCTTTTTTTAATCATGGCTTTCAGATAGTCCAATAATTTTTAAATTCTCTCTCCTGGATCTATTTTCCAGGTCAGTTGTTTTTCCAATGAGATATTTCACATTGTCTTTTATTTTTTCATTCTTTTGGATTTGTTTTACAGTGTCTTGATTTCTCATAAAGTCACTAGCTTCCAATTGCTCTATTCTAATTTTTAAGGAAGTATTTTCTTCAGTAATCTTTTGGACTTCCTTTTCCATTTGGCCAATTTTTCTTTTTAGGGCATTCTTCTCCTCATTGGCTTTTTGGACCTCTTTTGCCATTTGGGTTAGGCTATTTTTTAAGGTGTTATTTTCTTCAGTATTTTTTGGGTCTCCTTTAGCAAGCTGTTGACTTGTTTTTCATGATTTTCTTGCATCACTCTCATTTCTCTTCCCAGTTTTTCCTCTACTTCTCTTACTTGCTTCTCAAAATCCTTTTTGAGCTCTTCCATGGCCTGTGACCTATTCATATTTTTCTTGGAGGCTTTGGATGTAGGAGCTTTGATTTCATTGTCTTCTTCTGGTTGTATGTTTTGATCTTCTTTGTCACCAAAGAAAGATTCTATGGTCAGACTGTATTGCACTATTTGCTCATGTTCCAAGCCAATTACTTGAGTTATAAACTCTTTGTTAAGGTAGGGGTCTGCTTCCAGTGTGGAGAATTTACTGTCTCAAGCTTTAGGGGTTTTGTATAGCTGTTTTCAGAGATACTTCTAGGGAACCATAAATTTTCAGTTCTTCCGAGGTGGCATAATCAAAGGTAAGGTGTTCACTCCTTTCCTGGCCTATATTCTGGTCTATGAGTGACCAGAAGCACTCTTTTTCTGCCTTGGAACTGTGAGGAAGATTTCCTCTACATTGCTACTACAAGCTCCACCATTCCACCACTCCTCCTTGCCCCAGGACCACTACCTAGAACTGTGACTTAGATCCAAGCACAGACAAAACAAGAGAATCCTGCCTCAGCACCAGCAAAGAGATTCCTAAAATCCCCCTCTGATCAGGCACTTGATTCCCTCTCCATTTGTGGGCTGAGAGCTCTGGAAGCAGCCACCACACCAGGGTTGCCCTGGGACTGGGGCCTGAAAAGCTCCTCTCTCACTGAGGTCCAACAGAACTTTCCCACTGACCTGTTAAGCTGTCTTTAGCATTTGTGGGTTAAGAAGTCTGGAAACCACCACACCTCCCCTTGTTTCAGTCCGCTGAGGCCTATGTGGGCCCTATGTGGCCCATACTGAACTGTGCTCCTCTCCCAGCCTGGTGCAACAGACCTTTCCAATCAACCATCCAGGTTGTCTTGGGCTGGAAATTTGTTTCACTTTGTCTTTTTGTGGATTCTGTTGCTCTAGAATTTGTTTAGAGCCATTTTTACAGGTATTTGGAGGGGTTTGGGGTAGAAATCAAGCAATTCACTGCTTTTAGTCTGCCATCTTGGCTCCTCCCCTGTAAAATATTTCTTTTTTCCTTTTTTGTTTTTTGCTAGGCAATGAGGTTAGGTGACTTGCCCAGGGTCACACAGCTAGTAAGTGTCAAGTGCCTGAGGCCAGATTTCAACTCAGGTCCTCCTGACTCCAGGGCCAGTTCTCTATCCACAGTGCCACTTAGGTGTCCCAAATAATTTTTACAACCAGTGTCTCTGATAAGGGCCTCATTTCTAAAATATATAGAAACAAAGTCAAATTTATAAGGATATATATCATTCTCCATTTGATAAATGGATATGTATATTGGATAAAAGGATATGAACAGGCAGTTTTCAGATGAAGAAATTAAAGCTACCTATAGTCATATGAAAAAATGCTCTAAATCATTAGTGATTAGACAATGCAAGTCAAAACAATTCTGAGTTACCACAACACACCTATCAGATTGGCTAACATGACAAAATAGGAAAATGATAGATGTTGGAGAAGTTATGGGAAAATTGGAATATTAATGCATTGTTGGTGGGGTTGTAAACTGATCCAACCATTTTAGAGAGCAATTTGAAACTATGCTCAAAGGACTATAAAAAAATTCATACCCTTTGACCCAGCAACAGCAGTTCTAGGGCTATATCCAAAAGAGATCATAAAAATGGGGAAAGGACCCACATATACAAAAATATTTATAGCAGTTCTTTCTGTGGTGGCAAAGAATTAGAAATTGAGGGGATGTCCATCAACTGGGGAATGATTGAAGCAAGTTGTGGTATATGAATGTAATGGAATGCTATTGTGCTGTAAGAAATGATGAGAAGGTGGACTTCAGAAAAATTTGCAAAGACTTGTATGGACTAATGCTGAGTGAAGTGATCAGAACCAGGAGAATGTTGTACACAGTAACAGCTACTTTGTGTGATGACTAACTTTGATAGATTTAGCTCTTCTCAGCAATGTAAGGATCTAAGACATCTCCAGAAGTCTCAGGATAGAAAATGATACCAACATCAGGAGAAAGAACTACAAATTTTGGATTCAGATCAAACCATACTATTTGCTCTTTTTCTCCCCTTCTGCTTTGTTTTGTTTCTTCTTTCTTGTGTTTCCTCCTATTGGTTCTAATTCTTCTTTACAGCATGACCACTGTGAAAATATTTTTAATATTACTGTATATGTATAGCCTGCATCAGATTGCACATCATCTTTGGGAGGGAGGCAGGAAGGGATGGAGAGAAAATTTAAAACTCAAAACCTTATGGAAGTGCATGTTGAAAACTAAAAAAAAAAAATTAATAAATTTAAAAAAGAAAAAAAAAGAACTATTCTTCCAGTTACTCAAGCTTGGTTTCATCTCAGAATGCAAATTAGCATTCACTCCCCATATTCAATTTTTAAATAATTTTTATACATACCTTTTCTTATTTTTATGTACAAATATATATATATATAATATAATATAATATATAACAAATCTTATGCATATATTATATGGCTATTTGCATGTTATATATACCTAAGTTATGTATTATACATATAGATAATGTTATAGCTATAAGTAATTGATGATTAAGGAAATCTAGATTTTATGATGTGTTTTTCTCATTTTCTAGATTCACTCTTTTTTCTGTGTTGCCCTTAATTGGGAAATATGGCAATGAGGTTTTTACTGTTCTTACCAGCTAGATATTGACAACACCATCCAATGTCTGTCTACTCATTTTAAATGCTTTTCTCAAGTTGCTTGCCTGCTGGTGTTTGATATCCATGCCTAAGTGTATTCCTTGACAGCACCATCTTTTCTCTTATGGTTCTTCCCAAGTCAATAGCTCTCACACATACTTTTATAGGTAGGCCCTAGCATGTTTTTATATATTTTTGTCAAATGTTGTGAGAGAATACATTCATTAATGATTTTTGCTACAGATGTAAACTTTTAAAAATGTCTCTGCTTTGATATAATTAGTTTGCTACTTGGATTCATGCTACCTAACTCAAAAGCAAATTTTTGTTATACCAAAGTATATTATCTCCTAAAAATCACTTTGGATATCAGTCTTGTTTTGCCATTGTTTTGTTTTTAAGTATATTTTTTAGATTTCAAATTATTTTCAGAAATATCAAGGTCTTCAACACTTCCTATTCTGATTTTAATAAATGTTTCAACTTCATCTCCTTTCTCTAACCTTGGTTTGGAGGTAAAGTTTGTTGTTGTTGTTTGTTTGTTTGTTATGCTATAGTTGAGATGCGCTGTTTTATGACTTGGGACTAAGAATATCTTTGATTAAATACCAGTATCTAAAACCTTATTTATAACTATCTAATACAAACATGTGTATATATCCTAATTTTTTTATGGTGTGTTACTGGTGTATAATCAAAGTATTCATGTCTTGACCATTTCATCCACAATTATATTTTAAGCACTTTAGGGATTAGCAACAACTGTACTAAAGTATTTTCAGTAGGTGGAATATTAGGGTATCTGCTTTGTTTTTAATACATCTTTTTTTTTACAAGACAATTGGGATTAAATGATTTGCCCAGAGTCATACAGTAGTAAATATTATGTGTCTGAGGCCAGATTTGAACTCAGGTCCTCCTGACTCCAGGGCTGGTTCTCTATTCACTGAGCCACCCAGCTGCCCCTGTTTTTAATAAAACTCACCTTTTTGTGGACAACATGGGGCTTTCCTTCATGTTAATCTGGTCATCTTCATCGTGACTGCTTCCAACAGGAGCAGCCTGTTGCAGTTTTTGGACACAAATAATTTCCAATATACATAATGTTAGCATTTTTGTATTTTGCTGTCCCAGCCCCCTGATAATAATACAGAAAATGGGCTAAGCTTTGAGGAAGTTGTTGTTATTATTATTACTAATTCTAACAATTATTAGCATTAATATTATTATTGACATTTAGGACCAGTCATCACCACCAGAAATTATAGATTTGTTATCTCAAGGAGCCCAGACCTAGTGATCAAGGAAAAAACCATGCAAGGAAACAATACAAAACATGTAACATTTCAATCTAGGCTTTAAAAATTTAGTACTTTTCAAATACATAGCCAGATATAAGTTAGTAGCTAGAATACTACAGTAGACACTGACAAATAATCATATCCATATTCAAATTTCACAATGTTTTTTAGAATTCAACTAATGGTACTTTGATTAGGCCATTATCACAGACAGAAATGTCATCCACAATTGCTGAGACATAACATTGAGAAATAAAAATTTGAGAACAGATTTTAATAGATGTTGCCACAACAATCTCTAACATACGTAAAACACAAACTTTCAAAATAAATACATCTAAAAGAAGAAGTTTTTTTTTTAATTGGGAACAGGATGAGGTACATATAAATCTCTATTGTCTTGTCTGCTACTATAGTTGTTCCAAAGAAACTTTCATTAAGCCTGCAGTAAATAAGCCCGCACCCAATACTTTTACTTAGCTATAAAAAAGCAGTTATTTTATTTACCTGTACAATAATACAAAAATATTAAATATAAAAGAATAACACTAAGATACAGTCTATATCCCATTATTATTTACATAGAGAACCATCAAATATTAAAATGAGATGAATGATACTTATAGTAATGTCTGATTATACCCATAATATAACAGAATATGACAGAGCACACAGATGTATGCACGTATACATATATGTGTGTACACACATATATATAACTATATGGATAGAGAAAGAGGGAGAGAGAAGTGCACAGACAAATATCACTGGATCTATAAAATATAACTAATATTGATTTGCCTTCAAATGGAGCCTATGAAATGATTAAGACCCAACCAAGAACAAAACCAAAAAGCTTTCTTTTAGACATAGCCACATATATTCTATTACATTATGTTCATAAAGAATCATTGAAAAAAATGACTAACTCAAATAGCTTAGTTTAAAGGAACATGGGTTTGTGACAATAATAAATATTCAAGTTACTTATTACCACCCAAAACTATAAAAAGTTCACTTTTAGGAACCCGGGCCTTGAAAAATCAATGTAGATCTTGCAAGAAATTGCAAAAAAACAAAAAACAAACAAACAAAAAACAGTACACTATATTCCTGTGGGTTACATACATTTAACACCAAACAAATTCCAAGAAAATATATTCAAATAGCTAGAATTACAAACTAGATCACTTGCATCCTAAGCTAACAAATGAAAAATCCTGTACTATAAATACAAGTTCTGAAATGTTGTGGAGAATTCAACAAACAAAGTACACTGGAATTGTCACAACATCGCAGATGAAACTGTTACCCACAATTGTATAGACATAACATTATAGCATTGATCTATATAAAGTGAAATACTTTTTTAATAACTGTCACCACACCAAATACTTATAGCATCTGAACTAGAGGTGAAGCGGGGAGAGCTCTCAAAATACAGAGATCTAATGGAAGAAATCAAAACTAAGTAGGAAAAGGAAACAATATGTTATTCTATCATTCTGTCTGTTATCTCAAAGGTGTTTTTGTTGAGTCTACAGAAGGTCCCAACACTTTCATCAGATTACAAAAATCAATTATTTTGTCTGCTTGTACAAAGTCTTCCAAACATTCAACAGAATAGTATTGCAAGAAGATAACAACTTGTTCTAAGACCATTTCTGCCTAAACTTTATTAACCAAAAGATAAGAAACATGACAACAATAATAACTGAGAGTTGTATACTGCCTTAAAATGTGGAAAAGATTTTCCTTTTGTTCCCTCATTTAAGATTCACAACCTACCTATGAGGTAGGAGCTAAAGTAATAAATCATCCCTATTTTACAGATGAAGAAAGTCAAAGAGATGTGAAATGATGTCCAAGGTCACAAAGCTAGGAAGACTTCTAACCTTGGTCATCCTCACTTCAAGACTAGCACTTTTTTACCCATCTGCCTAGTCAGTGAGGATTTAGAAGCTTATTCTTAAGCCATATAATTTACCTTTAAGTGCATTTAATATAACATAAAATGTACACTACTATTATTCCATCAATAGTACATCAGTTTACCATTAGCCTACAGGGTCATACTTTGGGTCCAATGAGGCTATATTTTATTGCCCTCCTCCCCCCACCAATTAGGCTTCTTACAGAAGTTAACCTATTTTTAAAAGTCCTCAAATACAATCAGATTCACACAATTATTTCTCCTTCATAGGGTCAAAACTGGTAAGTTGATGAAAAATGTAAAAAATGTTTGTCCCCTGGCAGTTGTTTTCACGAAAAGCAAGGTGAAAACTCTCTAATAACCAACTCGCAACATATTTTACACTTGAAGTAGATTTTATTCCAGGTATCCATAATGTTACAGGTGAATTCTAACTACAGGTGACAACCATCTTAAAACTACCTATTCTCAGATGGGTCAATTTATCCATGTTAAGGATGTTTACACACTTTTTCCAGCAAGAAAATAGGTCAAATGTTTTGTGTCCCGTATTAGGGAATAAATATTGAGGAAGTGTTGCCATAACTCCTTGTTAGAATAAGACAAATGGATATTTTATATTATACAATCCTAAACATTATGAGCCAAATATTTTCAACATAGCATTTTCTTTTAAAATGATAAATGTTCTCTCAATTTTTAATGACTGCCGCTATAAAACCTGAAAGCAGTAGTGCCATCTCTCTTAGACAACGGAAGAAACAGAGACAATAACAATAATGATCTCCTTTGTTAATGAACTTTGGAAACAATGCAATAAAATGTTTAGTTTCACCCCAAACAGACACAAACACCTTCCTTTATTCCAGGCCCCCAGGCAGTTCCTCTTTTAAGATATTCTCTTTTATTAACATTTGCCATTGTAATACAAACAAGTAATGTGATGTTTGTGCTAGAAATTCTTACTGGCTTTGCAAAATCATGCTTCAGCTTGTCATTTCAAACCACAATTGTAATAGGAAGAGATATTTCCCCCATATACCTTATAAATACTTAAAATATGTATTTCAAAATCTGTGCCAATCATCTCCACCTTGTAGACAACTGAGAAGTTCAAACCAAAGACATGCTATTGATGATTCAGTGTAGGGTTACAGTGACAGGGAAGGACCCTACATTTACATGGGTATAGGGAACTCCCAGGTGAAGAAACTACCTCTATCATTGCAGTTTGGCACTTTTTATTTTATTTTATTTACATTTTATTTTATTTTATTTTATATATTTTGCAACTTAGCATCTGAAAGAGTTGCCTCAAATAAGGAGAGCTAAGTGATTTGCTCAGGATCATACAATTAATACATGTCAGATTTGGGAGTAAGGCTTGCTTTCCTCTTTACCAGAGGACCTGATTCAATGCACCTAAACATGAAACTGAATGTAGCAGGCCCATATGTTGCAAATACTGTCCCCCGTGTGTGGTGTAGGAGTGTACTTAAGTGACTAGAAGAGAGGCAGAATAGACATCTCTAGTATTTTCTTCCCTAGTCTTTCTCCAGAGGAAACAAGCTGGCTATTGTGCTTTCCTCAGAGAAAAGTAGTTCTGGCCTAAAATATAAATCGACCTTCTCCTTTAAATAGTATTAGTCTGAAAGATATGAATTTCAAATCTCAGACTATCTTCTGATTGCTATTTCAGTACTGGATGGGAAGGAGTACACTAAGCCCTATATCTGAGGCCTGACCCCTTTCTCTCTAAACACCAGTTCCAAAATGAACACATATAGCAATTATCAAAAAAAATCCATTTATCCAAATTGGTAGCAAAATAGAAATCTAAAAAGGTATATATAAGAGAATAATTACCAGATATTACAGAGTGAAAGAGCTCTCCCATTGGGAGTGAGATAATTTGATGAGAGAGAGAGAGAGAGAGAGAGAGAGAGAGAGAGAGAGAGAGAGAGAGAGAGAGAGAGAGAGAGAGAGAGAGAGAGAGAGAGAGAGAGAGATCTCACCCAAAGGAAAGTTTCCCTAAGTCTCTAGTGTAGCAAACTGTGGATGGGGACATGATGAAAACTACTATCTCCTCTCATGTTCTCTTCTCAGAATGTTTTCCTTTAGTAACCTTAAGTGGGGTTGGCATCTTCCATCTTCTCTGTTGAACCTGGAAGCCAAAAGTACCTGAAGTCTGAAGAGATGCAGTGACTCAAGGAAACCTCTGGGAAGACTGAGGAGTTACCTCCTGCTTTCATCAATTCCCCCACACCCTTCACAAAGGCACAAGATATTTATCTTCACTAATTAAGAAATATTCCCATACTAATGAGTTTTGCCCCTGGAATGACATGAAATTGTTTATATTTCTTTCTATGATAACAATAGGTTCTCCTTTCTTCACTTTCTTTACTGGATTTTTTAAAAGTACTTCTTAAGGCCAACAGTATTGAATCAGCAAATCAAATATCTTTTCCCATGGGAATACTCTAAAAAAATGCTCCCTAAATGTTTTTGTATTTTCTGTTACATAAAATTCCAAGATCTCAGATCTTACATAAAAGCTAGGAAAAATGATACACATACTTATTAATTGTAATTTTTCTATTATAGCAGGTTAGGGAAGTTGAAGTAGGGAAAACTCTATTTGCATAATCTTAGGAGTATTGGTTCCCTTTAAATTGACCTATGAGTAGATTTCATCAGTCTCATACCACCAGTCAAGAATTAGAGTTGTTTCTTTTTTCTGTGAGCACTGACAATTAACTTAGTCAGATGTAGCTGAACTGGAAATCCATAATCAATTAATTCTCTACCCAGCTGATAAAATCAAAGAAGAGACAGGTTAAGGAAGATAGCAAGGGGATAATTTGTTCAACAAACTTTCATTAAGTGTGAAGTTCTTTTTTCTGTAATGAGGTTAGTTTCCCATTAGATGGCTGAAGATAGGCAATGCCCCTTTAAAAAAAAAAAAGACAGTCTACAGGTTCCAAATACAGTCATAATGGAAACATTGTGGAAGGTGATTCCTGTCAGCCCAGAAGAGAACCAGCTGCGAATAAAGAACTTTTTTTTTTTTTGCATTATATCCCTATGAAAGGCCGGAAATTGAGGAAGGGAATTTCTGCCTCCTATCCATCTCTTCCTCCTCCTCTCACCCCCTGCTGACAAACAGCCTGGCAACTAGCAGCAGAGCTAGGAGATAGAACATCATCAGGATGCAGACATAAAGAGTAAGGGAGGTAATAAATAGCTTGGAGCATGGCCTCTGCTACCAGAGAAGAGAACTACCTTTGTATTCAAGAGGTTCAGTATTGGCATTTCCAAGTGTATTTTAATCTGTTTATAATTTACATGATATCTAGATATTTTATTATTCTGGATAATTACTCATTAAAACCATAAAACCCTAGAAATTTGAGCACACTAGTTTTACAAATAGAGATGCACAGATAATTCTCAAAGTTCCAAATGGGCCCAATGACAAAATCTTTAAGTCAATAATCATCTAATTTCAAACTAGATTACAAATATTACTTCAGTTTTATTTAGTTTTTACCTTACTTTTAACTTAAAATATTTTCAGTTCCAAAGTCTTTCCCTCTACCCCCTCCCTGACCCGTTAAGAAGGCAAGGAATATGATAGCCATAATACATTGACTAAATCTTGCTAAGGAGACATAACATTTGAATTGTGGAAGCAAGAAGGCAGAAATTGCTGCCAATTATCCTAACAAAGCCATACATCTTTCTTCTACTCTGAGGCTGCCTGTAGAAAGCATATTGAAGAAAGGACAGCGCAGTCCTCTGGGCTGTTGTTCCTAAAAAAAAAAAATCCTTATATTCTTGGCTATAGAACTGAGTGGATAGGAATAAAGTAGAACAAGAAAGCAATGTGAAACTATTGTGGAACTATAATGTAACTTTAGGGACTCTAGTTACTTAGGTGATCTTTTTCTACTTTCTCAAAAACCCAGGCTATGGTTTTATATGGAGTGGCTTCTACCTTGGGACTCCTCCCAAAGTCTTATCTTTTGGACTTGTTTTGCTACACGGAAAATTTCCTCTGGCAACCTCCTAATAAAATTTGTATCTAGGTTTCTACAGAAGCTAGTGAAATAGTCTTGTCCTCCACATTTGTCGTCATGGTAACAATGCTAACAATAAGGAAACATTTATTTTACACCACAAGATGAACAGAGAAAACAAAGAACATACAAAACCCCAAATCCAATGCACAAAACCTCAAAGGAATTACAGCATACTCCCTTTTCCTCTGATGAGACATCCTGCCTTATACCTCAGAGACCTATATAGATCTCTAGGGTTAGAGTTCTGCCTAAGAGGTTTTGATTCTCATCAGAAGAGGAACAAATTCTGGGTTGCTCATATCAACTCATTACTTTCTGTTAATTCCTGCTTTCTACCCCAAGGACTTGTAAAAGATTTAAGCTAGAGTTGCAGTATAACCCTAAGGGTTTGTCTTCTCCTATAATGGAAAACAACTTGAAGTTGCTAGAAAAACAACCTGTTTCTTATCAACCTCGTAGTATCTAAAAAATTCATGTTAGTTGTGAAGTGCAAAATTTATGTTTCTCAATTTATTTTTTATGAGTTTTATTGATATTTTCTGTTTCTTACATCTCTGTAGTATCACTCCTTCTCCCCTCCCCCCAAAGCCATTCCATCTGACAGGTAGTATTTTTTAGGAGATGAAACCAATTGATACATTGGAAAAGTCTGAAAACATATGCAATGTCTAACACTTGCGGATCTTCCACCTCTACAAAGGGACAAGTTGGGGGAGTTTCTCAAATCTCTTTGAGTCCCACTAGATCTTTGTAATTCTAATTCATTCACTTTTGATTCTTATGGTGCATTGTTTTTTTTCCATTTACATTGTTAAAATTATTGCATATATTGTTTTCTTAGTTTTGCTTATAACACTTTACATCATATCATATAGATCTATCCCATTAAAAATACTAAAGAGCATAGGAATAAATGGAGTCTTCCTTAAAATTATAGATAGCATCTGTCAAAAACCATCAGCAAGCATTATATGTACTAGGGATAAGCTAGAAGCATTTCTAATGAGATCAGGGGTTAAACAAGGATGTCCATTATCACCACTGCTGTTCAATATGGTACCAGAAATGTTAGCTTTAGCAATAAGAGAAGACAAAGAAATTGAAGGTATTAGAGTAGGCAAAGAAGAAACAAAGCTATCACTCTTTGCAGATGATATGATGGTATACTTAGAGAATCTTAGAGATCAAATAAAAAAAATACTTGAAATAATAAACAAATTTAGCAATTTTGCAGGATATAAAATAAACCCACACAAATCCTGAGCATTTCTATGTATTACCAACAAAGACCAACATCAAGAGATATAAAGAGAAATTCAATTTAAAATTACTATAGACATTATAAAACATTTAGGAGTCTACCTGACAAAGCAAAACCAGGAACTATATGAACACAATTACAAAACACTTTTCACACAAATAAAGTAGATCTAAATAATTGGAAAAATATCAGTTGCTCATGGGTAGGCCAAGCTAATATAATAAAAATGATTCTACCTAAATTAATTTGCTTATTAAGCACCATACCAATCAAACTACCACAAAATTATTTTATAGAACTATAAAAAAAAATAACAAGACTCATCTGGAAGAACAAAAGGTCCAAAATATCAAAGGAAGTAATGAAAAGAAATACTAGGGTTGGTGGCCTAGCCAAACCTAGCTTAAATTGTATTATAAAGCAGGAATCTTCAAAACTACTTGGTACTGGCTTAGAAGTAGAGTGGTGGATCAGTGGTATAAATTAGGTATGTAAGACAGAGCAGTCCATGACTATAGTAATCTACTGTACCCAAAGACTCCAGCTTCAGGGATAAGAAATCACTATTTAATAAAAAGTGCTTGGAAAACTGGAAAAAAAGTATGGCAGAAGATGGGCATAGACCAACATGTTATATACCCTATACCAAGATAAAGTCAAATTGCATACAGGATTTAGATATAAAGGCTGATACTATAAGCAAAATGGGAGAGCAAGGAATAGTTTACCTGTCAGATTTATGGAGAATGGAAGAATTTATGACCAAAGAAGAGATAGAGAACAATATAGAAAGCAAAATGGATAATTTTGATTACATTAAATTGAAAAGGTTTTGCACAAACAAAGTCAATGCAACCAAGATTAGGAGGGAAGTAGAAAGCTGGGAAAGAATTTTTACAACCAGGGCCTCTGATAAAGGCCTCATTTCTAAAATATATAGAGAACTGAGTCAAATTTATAAGAATACAAGTCATTCTCCAATTGATAAATGGTCAAAGGATAGTAGTTTTCAGAGGAAGAAATTAAAATTATGTATAATCAAATGGAAAAAAATGCTCTCAATCACTATTTATTAAAAAAATAAAAATCAAAATGACTCTGAGGTACCACATCACACCTATCAGATTGGCTAACATGACAAAACATGAAATGATAAATGTAGGAAAATATGTGGGAAAATTAGAATACTAATGCATTGTTGGCAGAGTTGTGAAATGATCCAACCATTCTGGAGAGCAATTTGGAACTATGCCCAAAGGGCTATAAAAATGTGCATACCCTTTTACCCAGCAATACCACTTCTAGGGCTATATCCCAAAGAAATCATAAAAATGGGAAAAGAACACACATGTACAAAAATATTAATAGCAGCTCTTTTTGTAGTGGCCGATGATTGGAAATTGAGTGGATGCCCATCAATTGGGGAATGGCTGAGCAAGTTGTGGTATATGAATGTAATGGAATACTATTGTACTACAAGAAATGATGAGCAAGAGGACTTCAGAAAAACCTGGAAAGACTTATATGAACTGATGCTGAGTGAAATGAGCAGAACCAGTAGAACACTGTAAGCAGTAACAGTCACATTGTGTGATGACTGATTTTTATTGACTTGCCCTTTCTCAGCAATGCAAGGACCTAAGACAATTTCAAAAGACTCACATTGGAAAATGCTATCCACATCCAGAAAAGGAACTATGGAGTCTGAATGTAGATGGAATCATATTATTTGCTCTCCTTTTCATTTGTTATTATATTTTATTGCTTCATTCTCATGGTTCCTTCCATTAATTCTAATTATCATGACTAACGGGAAAATATGCTTAATATGAATGTACAAGTAGAGCCTATACCAGGTTGCATGCTGTGGGTGGGTGGAGAGGAAGAGGGACAAATTTTAAAACTCAAAATCTTATGGAAGTGAATGTGGAAAACTAAAAATAAATAAATTAATTTTAAAAAATACATTGTTTACAACTTATAAAGTCAGAGAGTTGCCTAGAGGAAGAAGAGATTAATTGACTGGCACAGTTTTCAAATAAATTATCCAAAGCAGGTCATGAAACCAAGATTTTCTTACTCAAAGGCTTGGTAGAAAGTCATAGAAAGTGATGAGGAGAATTAATTAGACTTTACTGAAAGAAACTTAGGCTGAACACTTAGAACCTATATCACATTGCTTGCTGTCTTGGGGAAGGAGAATGGGAGGGAGGAAGTGAGGGACAAAAAAAAATTGGAATTCGAAATCTTATAAAAAATGAATGTTAAAAACTATGTTTACATGTAATTTGGAAAAAATAAAATACTATTGGAAGAAAGAGACAGAGAGAGAGAGAGAGAGAGAGAGAGAGAGAGAGAGAGAGAGAGAGAGAGAGAGAGAGAGAGAGAGAAACTTGGGTAGAGAGCAGGAAATATAGCAAGAAGGTGAGGAAGCAAGACCATGAAGAAGAGTAGAGATTAGCATGAAGGTATGTTATCAGCTGTTTATAAGTAATGGGAAAGAAAATCACAGGATTGTATAGTTAGAAGAAGAGAGGAAGAAAAGAGTTTAAAAGTTATATGGTCCTACTTCCTCATTTTCCAGATCTTAGAACCTTTAATGATTTGCCCAGGGTCACAGAGGTATTAAGTGGAAGAACTAGGATTTGAAATGAGGTCTTCTGATATCAGATTCAATGGGTTTTCCATTGTTCTAAGGAAATCATTGTGCCTTTTCTGGTTCCTGAGCCTTCCCTTCATCCCTACTACCTGTCTAATCCCAGGAATCTTTTTTTTTGGGGGGGTGGAATGGGGAGAAAAGGTGAACATGGTCTGAAATAATGTTTTCATCAGTCTAGAGAATTACTAGTGTGGAATCAGGTTGAAGGCTTAATCTGTAAGTCAAAGAGCTTCCTAGAAGCATAGAGAAATTAAAGGCCTAACCAACATTGACACAACTAGTAGGTGTCAGAGGTAGGACATGCCTAGGGCTGGCCTTCTATACATTATACGATGCGTAGGGTTTGAATTGGGAAAAAGCCCTAAAATACATTAATAAGTAAAAAGCCATAAAAACTTAAACTCTATGAAAGGTGGAATCCTGAACATTGTGACTTGTTTACAAATCATAACTTAGAATCTAAATCATAACTTAGACACTGAGTCAAAAGCCAAAACAAGAATACTGTGACTGGGACATGATCAATAGACAAATTCACATTTGGGCATAACATTGGCTTAATTCCCAAGCTCATTACTAAGCAGAAAATGAAAAATATTCACCCATCAGTGGTGATGTACTCTCTAGCTCCTCCTGCCTTTGTCTGTTTTCTGTACTTACCACAGGGATTTTGGGGTTCTGGAGCTGGGATACACAGAACTGTATGGCTGCAGCCCCTGACCAAGAATGATTAATATATTGGCAGGGATCCATCATACTGCCCCAAATGTAAGTGACTTAAATTGATTAAACTACTACCTATAATCAATCTGGATTTCTTTGTCCTCTTCCCTTGGCATTAAAAAGAATACCTCATGATTGCGGGGGAGATACAAGGTTCCCTAGGTGGGAGAAATGTGGACCTTACACTATGTGGCCTCTCATATATCTTCTGGGAATAAGGGGATTAATATTAAAAAGTTTGATAAAGCCAGCTCTCTGTCTTTTGTGCTTTACTCAGTTCAATGAGAGCCTCACTTTATAATTGAATGTTATAAAGATCCAGTCTACTTTTTGAAAGGCAACAAATCCATGTATCCTACTAGCAACACTGAAAACATGAGATTTTAATATATGTATTTAGTATCTAGACATTTGACAAGCATCTCACTTTAGTACAGTACAATAAAAGAGAATTGATTTCTTTTACTGAAATATTTTGATCTTTTTTTTTTCATTTTCCTGCCCTCCCCAAAAACATTAATTGAAAATCTCCCACTTTCATCACAACTGCCTTTTAGACACCATTAAGCATGGAGCTCAGAGACTAGAAAATATACCTGCTGCAGAAAATGGCTCAGATTTTTTCAGGCACTAGGAAGGTTAATAAAAATAACATGGGCTAACATCTGACAAGTGGCTGCCCAGAAATAAAATGCTTCTAGGCTTATTATGTTTATTTCTAGGCAGTATTACAAAGATAAAAAGTTACTATAAATAAAAGGAAGCAAGAGAAAGAATGTGTCTTCCTTGAAAATCTACTCTTGAGGTGAATCTATATTAGCTACCTTGGCCAACCTTGAGAATCCAAGTCTTTTTTTTAAGTCCCATGCCACAGCAATATTTAACAAATATCAATTTTGCTTAAAAGGCAAACCCATATGTTAAGCACATTCTCTCCTCACTGGAGACCACTATCCACCAAATATATAAGTACTGTCCATCATGTTTAAACACCTTGAAAATGTCTGTCTTCCTAATCATAAATATGTTCATCATAGAATGTTTTAAGTAGAATGTATTTAAATAGGCCAATAAAATGGTTAAGAAAAAAAATTTCAATTCACAAAATTTAGAAGCACATTCAGCATTTCTTTTAGACAAATCAACCATTTCTTAAATGCCTACTATGTGTTAGGCACTGTATTAGGCATTGAAGATATGAAGTACAAAATGAAATAGAACCTGCACTCAAGATTGTGCTCATCCAGAAAAAAAACCACAAAAACAAATATATAATCATACAAGCATAAAATAAATACAATATCAACCTATCATATACCTCTCTGTTTTTATAATTATATATATGTGTGTGTGCATGTGTGTACAGAAACATATGTCTGCATATACATATATATATATATATATATATATATATATATATATATATATATATATATATATATATATATATATATATATATATTGTATACACATACAAACATACACAACCACCAAACAATCCCACAGTAATTTCAGGAAATAGGAAGCAGGATCACATGAGCAGCTTGAGGGATTAAGAAAGGCCTTATATACAAAGTGGCACTTAACCAAACTTTTGAGGAAAATTATGGATTCTTTTTTTTATTTTTTATTTTTAACATATGTTTTTAAAATTTTGGGTTACAAATTTTCTCCCTTTCTCCCTCCCCAGCCACCCTCATTGAAAAGGCAATCATCTCGATACAGGTTATAGACAGGTAGTCATGCAAAAACACTTCCATAGTAGTCCTGTTGTGGAAAACTAAGTGTATTTCCCTTCATCCTATCGTACCCCCCCCATTTGTTCTATTCTCTCTTTTGACCCTGTGCCTCCTCAGAAGTGTTTACTTTTGATTATCCCCTCTCCCAATTTGCCCTCCCCTCTGACAAACCCCTGCTCTCATGTCACCTTCCCCCCTTATTTTCCTGTAGGGTAAGATAGATTTCCACACCCCATTGTGTATGTTATTCCCTCCTTAAGCCAAATGCTATGAGAAAGATTCAAAGATTCCCTCATTCCCTCTCACCATCCCCCATTTCCCCTCCATTGTAAAAGCCTTTTCTTGTCTGTTTCATGTGAGATAATTTACCCCATTCTACTTCTCCCTTTCTCCTTCTCCCAGTATAATCCTCTCACCCCTTAATTTTATTTTCCAGATATCACCCCCTTCATCTTTAACTCACCCCGTGCCTTCTATTTATGTATACATATGTATAATTTTTTTCCCTCCCACTACCCCAATACTGACACAGGACTCATGAGTTACAAATATCATCTTTCCATGAAGGAGTGTAAACAGTTCAACCTTAATAAGTCTCTTATGATTTCTCTTTCCTGTTTACCTCTACCATGTTTCACTTGAGTCTTGTATTTGAAAGTCAAATTTTATATTCAGCTCTGGTCTTTTCCTCAGGAATACTTGAAGGTCCTCTATTTCACTGAATGACCATTTTTTTACCCTGAAGAATTATACTCAGTTTTGCTGGGTAAGTGATTCTTGATTGTAGTCCTATCTCCTTTGACCTCTGGAATATCATTTTCCATGCCCTCTGGTCCCTTAATGTAGAAGCTGCTAAATCTTGTGCTATCCTGATTGTGTTTCCACAATACTTGAACTGTTTCTTTCTGGCTGCTTGCAATATTTTCTCCTTGACCTGGGAACTCTGGAATTTGGCTACAATATTCCTAGGAGTTTTCATTTGGAGATCTCTTTCAGGAGGTGATCGGTAGATTCTTTCAATTTCTATTTTGCCCTCTGGTTCTAAAATATCAGGGCAGTTTTCCTTGATAGTTTCTTGAAAGATGATGTCTAGGCTCTTTTTTTGATCATGGCTTTCAGATAGTCCAATAATTTTTAAGTTCTCTCTCCTGGATCTATTTTCCAGGTCAGTTGTTTTTCCAATGAGATATTTCACATTCTCTTCTATTTTTTCATTCTTTTGGATTAGTGTTACAGTGTCTTTATTTCTCAAATTGTCACTAGCTTCCAATTTCTCCATTCTAATTTTTAAGGAACTATTTTCTTCAGTAAGCTTCTGGACTTTCTTTTCCATTTGGCCAATTTTACTTTTTAGGACATTCTTCTGCTCATTGGCTTTTTGACCTCTTTTGCCATTTGGGTTAGGTTATTTTTTAAGGTGTTATTTTCTTCAGTATTTTTTTGGGGTTTCCTTTAGAATCACTCTCAGTTTTTCCTCTACTTCTTTTCCTTGTTTCTCAAAATCCTTTTTGAGCTCTTCCATGGCCTGGGACCAATACATATTTTTCTTGGAGTCTTTGGATGTAGAAGCTTTGGCTTCATTGTCTTCTTCTGGTTGTACATTTTGATCTTCTTTGTCACCAAAGTAAGATAATATAGTCTGACTCTTTTTGCACTGCTTGCTCATGATTCTGGACAATTACTTGAGTTATAAACTCTTTGCTAAGGTAGGAGTCTGTTTCCAGTATGGAGAATGTACTGTCCCAAGCTTCAGGGGTTTTGTGCAGCTGTTTTCAGAGATACTTGAAGGGACCCGCAAATTTTCAGTTCTTCTAAGGTGGTATGATCAAGGGCAAGGTGTTTACTCCTTTCCTGTACTTTGCTCTGGTCTATGAGTGACTACAAGCAGTCTTTTCTGTCTTGGAACTGTGAAGGTTTCCTTTCCACAGGCATTATAAGCTCCACTGCACCAGTGCTCCTCCTCACCCCAGGACTGCCACCCAGAACTGTGACCCAGATCCAAGCATGGGCAAAGCAAGAAAATCCTGCACCAGCAGAGAAATCCCTACAATCCCCCTCTGATCAGCCACTTAATTCCCCCTCTCCCCCTTGTAGATTTTATACAATGCAAAGACACTGCATGAGTACACTGCAAAGATTTCAATTGGGTTTGACCATGGAAGATGTGGAAGAGAGAAATGTTTCAGTTTCACTGAATAACAGAATTTACATGTCAGAAGGGATCTTACTAGCTATATACTACTACCAATAAAAGAGGATAATTTGTTGTTGTTCAGGCATTTCAGTTGGGTCTAATCCTTTGTGGCCCCATTTGGGATTTTCTTGGCAAAAACAATGGAGTGGTTTGCCATTTCTTTCTCTAGCTCATTTGCAGATGAGGAAACCAAGGCAAACAAGGTTAAGTAACTTGCCCAGGGTCACACATCTAGTGAGTGTCTGAGGCCAGATTTCAAATCAGGTGTTCCTGACTCTAGGACATGTGCTTCATATACTGTGCCACCCACCTACCCCCAAAATAAAAGAATACCTATTATAAATATCCAGTAGGTGGTCATTCAGCCTCTGTTTGAAGACCTCTAAAGAGGGTAAAGCTACCCTTCCTTGAGGCACCCCATTCCACTTTCAGATGATTCTTATTATTAGGAAGATGTTCTTAACACCAAGCCTCTCTTCCTATGCAGGGGCACCTTCCCTGCCACTTACTTAAATGTTTATGGATCCCCAATCCTTTACACAAACACTCTTGTTTTGTCCAACCTTCTGTACTAGTGATATCCTCTGGCTTTCCTCCCCTCCTTAGGTAATTTCCTTGAGAAAGCTATCTACAATCCATGTTTCCAATTCCTTTCCTCTTAGTCAATTTTAATTCCTCTATAATCTGGCTAATGACTTTTTCTTTCAACTGAAACTTCTCTCTTCAAATTCTTCTTCTCTGTCCTATGTAATGATCTTTTCTCAGTTTTTATCCTTCTTAACCCCTCTGCAGACCTTCAGAAAAAGTTTTGATAAAGAAATAATGAGAGACTGAGAAGAAATAATTAGACAAGTAACAGAAGAACCAGGAGAAGCCAGTGTTATAGAAAACTCAAAAGAAGGGAGAATCCAGGAAAGGGGGTGGGATTGGGTTAATTTCTCTTTTGAGCTTCAGTCTCTCATCACCTTTTGCATCTCAGGTTCAAGGACTAGATTGTCCTTGAAGGAGTCTGATGGAGTCTGTTTGTACCAGCTATTGACAATGGATTGCTAAATGTTCAGTGTGAGCATTTATATCTAGAAAATAAGCAGTGCTACTGTGCTATTACTGATGAAGGTACCACCATTATCCTAGTTATCCAAGTACAAAATTCAGTGTCATCCTTCATTACTCATTCAGGACATATATTCATTCTGTTGGGGAAAAAAACCTTGTAATTTCTACTTTCACAACATCTTTTGTACACATCCATCTCTCTGCTGACACTGCCACAATCCTGTCCTTTGTATATGAATTTTCCACTACTTCACCTCTGCCTCATGCCTTCCATAACCTTTTTCAAGACTCACCTCAAATCCAACTTTCTGTAAATGACCTTTCATGGTCCCACACATTACTAGTACTTTCTGAAATTAACTCTCATTTACATTGTATATAACTTATGTGTACATAGTTGTGTGTTGTTTCCTCCATTAGATGTGAGCTCTTTGAGAGCATAGTCCATATGTTTTTTTTTAACTTTCTCTGTGTTGCTAGCACTTAGCGTATAGTAAATGTTTAATAAATACTTATAAATTTATTACTGTATCCAAGTTAGTGAATCTCGCTTCACTAGATGGAATAATATAGATTAAAAAATGAGTTTTTGAAGTCTCTCAAATGCCCATATGTCCAAGCACTTTTTTTTATCTAGAGTAGTAAACATGTAACACTTAGTCTTGAAATGCAGTTAATTCCACTTTCCTGAAGGCTAAGGGAGTGGAACCTCACATTCTGTCCTATTTGTAATGCACCTGTCAATAGATGGGTGGGAATGCTACACAAAGAACATTCTAGTAAAGTTTAAACAGGTTCATCAACAGGGGGTTGACCATCAGGTGATTATATTTTTTGGCCACAAAAACTTATTATCAAATCTTAGGGTTTTAACTAACTCAGTGGGGTTCTATCACCTTCATTACCTTATTGTTTGCAATGCTTAGTAAGTTCCACTTGATTGCTTTCTCTAGGATGTCTGGCTTCAGATCAGTAACCATACCATCATGGTTATCTGTGATGTTAAGTTTTTTTTTATATATATATAGTTTTTGTGTGTGTCTTCTTTCTATCTCTTCTTACTCTCTTCTACTTCTAAGTCTCCATGATTTTTGTCTTTTTAATGCCCATTTTTGCTTGAAATTTTCCCTTGATATCTCTAATTTTCTTGAAGAGATCTCTTATCTTTCCCATTTCATTGTCTTCTTCTATATCTTTGCATTGCTCATTTAAGAAAAACTTATTTCTCCTTGCTATTCTCTGGAATTCTGCAATCAATTGGGTATACCTTTCCCTTTCTCCTTTCCCTTTCACACTTTCCTCAGCTATTTGTAAAGACTCATCAGACAGCCATTTTGCTTTCTTGCTCTTTCACTTTCGGATTTTCTTTGTTGCTACCTCCTGAAAATATTGTGAAACTCTGTTCATAGTTCTTCAGGAACTCTATCTACCAGATTTAATCCTTTAAAATCTATTCATCACCTCCACTTCATATTCGTAAGGTATTTTATTTAGGTTATACCTATGGTCTAAAGATTTTCCCTACTTCCTGTGATTCAAGTCTGAATTTAGCAATAAGCAGCTCATGAACTGAGACACAGTCAGCTTCAGGCATTATTTTAACTGACTATATAGTGCATCTCCATCCTTGGCTGCAAATTATATAATTAATCTGATTTCTATATTGACCATATGGTGATGTTCATGCGTAGAGTTACCTTTTGGGCTGCTGAAAAAGAGTGTTTGTTATGACCAGTGAGCTATCTTGACAAAATTCTATGTCTCTGCTCTGCCTCATTTTGTACTTTAAGGTTAAACTTGCCTGTTATTCCAAATATCTTTTGATTTTCTACTTCAACATTCCAATCCTCTATGATGAATGTGACATATTTTTTGGGTGTTCTTTTTAGAAGGTGTTGTAGGTCTTCACAGAACTGATCAACTTTGTACTCATGGACATCAGTGGATGGAGCACAGACTTGTATGGTGAATGATTTACCTTGAATTCAAACATATCCATCATTTTTGAGATTATATCACAATACTGCTAATGTCTTGATATTTACTTAATTCATTTCATATCAAAGTCTTAATTTTATGGAATCATATAATGGTAGAGATGTTGGAGATAATCCAATTCAGTTATCTTATTTGATAGATGAGGAAATGAAACCCATAGAAATGAAGCTACTTGCCTCAGGTCACATAGAAAGCTCAGGGTAGAAATGGGATAAAGATACAGGGTTTTCAACTCTTACTCCAGTATTATACGTAATTACCCATGAGCATGAATAAAATGAATTGATTTGCTGTATGTTCTACCTAGGGGCATTCAAATCACTTCAAGATGGCCAATTTTAAAATTCTCAATATGACTATTCCACAATAGCAATCAACAAATGATATAAATCAGGGCTTGATTTTTATTTTTGTGTTAATTGTCTAGACTGAACAAAGTGATGGGGAAAAGAGTGATAATGCAAATTAAGCTTTAAAGTATATTATATGTACATACATATGTGTGTTTATGCAGAGAAGGGGTTGTTAAACCTGTACCAGCACACCACAGGATCTACCCAGAGATTCTATGTTATAAATATTATTGAATTTCATTCAGCTATATGGCAAGGCAACATAAAAACTCCCTAAAGTCTTTGTTGCCATCATTATGTCTTGTTCTCTGAAAACCAAATTCAAATAAAAATTTAAGATTCATTCTTAGTTCTAAACTTACCAAGATAGAAGCAGTTCCAAACTGGACATGACCTCTAGATTTATTTGAATCTAGTAATAGACAGGATCATTGTCATAAAGAATAATAACATGCATTGGCAATAGAGTGCAGTGAATAATCAGAGATTATTCCATGAGTTGAATCAATTTGAAAGCTAGAGACACTATTAATATTTTAAGTGGTTTTGAAAATAGTTCAGACTTAATGTGACTTGAAGGGTTTGAGTTGTAATGTTATTCATCTTGCAATTGTGCTTGTGTTTCATTTTATCTTTAATTGGGCATGTAATTAAATAGCAAATTACAAAAGAAAGAAGACCATTTTTTGACATGTTTTCACTTATATCAGCATAGCTCAATTATGCTCTCTAGTATGACTCCCATTATATCACAGTGAGTGGGAATGGTATGTTGACTGAATGAAGAATCCAGTAAGGTAGGCAATCAACAATACATGGGCGGAAAGAAAAAAAAACCAGGAAAAAAAGGAACTCACAGGAATACACAATTTGTTGCTTTTGCTTATAATCAATAAAGCAATACTTTGTTGGACCACTTCTCCTTTTTCCCACCTTCAGGTTAGAGGAATGCACCTGCTACTGTGATCTGGAAGTGTTATCAATATTCATAAATGTTGACAAGTACTATTCATTTAAACTGCACGGAAGTGACTCTGGGTACTTGAAGGCTATACTGCAGATTTCAGGCTCTAGCATTTCCTACTAAACTTTACATGCTTCGTGTACTATAAATACACTGTCATTCTAGGATGAGCCTAGTCCACTTTGGAGCTGTTAAAATCAGTCTATAAATTATTGAGGCCACAACAATTCATGACAATGTCCAAAAAGGTATGGAATGCATTATAGTATATATTAATAAATGCTATACACATATCCATAAAATCTCAGGTCCCTGAAGTCTTAAAGAGTTAAGTTAGTAACTCCACATTGGATTTTGGAGAGTGTTGTTCCAGCAGGAAGATTAAAACTACATTTTATTTGTTGTATATTTAATGATACATATTAAATTCAAAGGAGGTGCTAGTGACCCAAGAACACACTTGGACCTCAAAAGAAGGCATTTTCAGCTGTGAGAAAATTCAGAGAAGAGAAAATTTGTAATCATATGCCAGAGAAGATACAGTTAATAGGAAAGCTTTGCTAAGATTTTTAAATAGTCAGATTTCTCTGGGACTATGATTTTATGTATCATGAAGCTTTGAAATTTATTTTTAGTTCTTTGCAAATCTTCAAATGTTTTTTTTTTTTTAATTTTCAATTCAGGGAAATAAGGACTGCATTTGTTTCTTGAATCTTGAAATAATGGATTCCAGCATGAGGAAACTCCCTCTATCAATGCAAGCTACCATTTTCTCTAAAAGTTTTTTTTTTTGTTGTTCTTGCTGTTGTTTTGCTTTTTTTTTCTTTCCTGAAAGAGGTACTTAGAGCATTCAGAGATTAACTGATTTGTCCAGGGTCACACAGCCAGTACATATCAATGTCATAATATGAATATAAATTTTCTTTACTTCAGCACCATCTCCGTATCCACTATATCATAGCTACTTCTTTTTACATTGATTTCCCACTTATTTCCATAAGAAAATCCTCACTAATTTTATTGGTTTGGGGTCTTTATTTCACTTGGGATCCTGAATCTGAAATGCAACAGTCCTTCCTGAATGTCCCTTCTGGTTGTATTTGCCCTTTATAAAGCTGGCTTTTTTTTTGTTGTCATTCTTTGTTCACTCTAGTCTTGTGTTCTGTCCAGTATTGTGGTGCTTCATCCTTTCTTGTCCTGACTTTTTGAATCTTGACCTCATTCAAACTTAAATTAGACAAGGCTAGAGGAACAGGTTGGCACAACAGATAGAGGGCTGTATTTGGAGTCAAGAAAATCTAAGTTTTAATTCTGTGTCTAACATTTACTAACTTTTTTGACTATGAGCAAATCATTTAACATCTGAGCCCCAGGTAGTGACTAAGTTATAGATGGGCTGTCATAGTCATGGGGTAGATGGAGTTCCTATAAAAATGAAATGATATGACTTTAATGAATTAATTTAAGAACAATCTAATATATAAAGAAATGACTTTGCTCATTCTTCTATAAGAAGACAGGCAGCTTATAACCTCACTCTCCTCCTACTGTTGACAAGTAATCAGTGTGTTTTATAAATCATCTACACAAAAATAAAATCCCTAAGACTATTTGTAGTGGTTTACAATACTGTTACTAGCCTGACACTTTCTTTCATGGCCTTTTTCTACTAGTCCAAACAACACTGGGGCCTAGTATGAATACACGTATTCTTGCCATGAGAAAGTGATTTAGTACCTGGAGCGGGGGGCATTCTTCGTTTTGATCCTTGTGTTATGGCCTTATTGATATTTTGCTTCAGTTATCACTACTTAATGTTTTAGCAAAAGTGCTATACAGTAGACACTTTAAATATGATTTTGACATAAAGATAAAAAGAACATTTTTATGGGGAGAGAACAGGATAGAATTATAAAACAAAAGTATAGAATAGATTTTACACATGAGCTCATTATTGAGTGCCTTCATATGTAGTCACTTACCTCTGTCTGGATAAATCAATATGAGATATCAGAGAAGATATTTCTAACTGCCCAGGTGAATCACCATCATCTATCTTTGCATTTTTATTGCATAATAAAAGATGATGGAGAAATGAACTATCAAAACAGCCACCCATTCTGTTCTGGAAAAATATGATGAGTGATTTGTATTTTAATCACCCACAAACTGTAGATAGAAGTTAAGGACTTACTGTAGTCCATGGGGAAAAGATCAGGCTTCATTACATTTTCATATGCTATACTTTTCAGGGAGCAAAACTATATACATCTTCAGAATCATTCACTTATAGATCTTCTTTATTAGAAAATGAGCACTGCAAACTGGGAGTAGCATGAAAGCCTTAATTTACTGTTCCTAAAACAAACATACACATACCTATATGTCTGTGAGTGCAGGTATGCATGAATGTGTGTGTGTGTGTGTGTGTGTGTGTATCTGTATAATGAAAAGCTGTGAAACACTGAGATCACTTCCACTTCTGGGAGCCAAGATGGCAGAGTAAGAAGTAAGTTGCTCTTACCCTCCCTTATCAACCTCTGAAAGCTCAGAAAATATTGCCCCGGGAAAAACCCTGGAATAGATGAACTAGAAGAAAGACAGGGCGTAGCAGTCCAATAGCCCAGGTAATTGAGGGATAACAGGAAAGGCCCCTCTTTCCCTGAGGGAAGGGGAGCAGTACAGAATGGGAGGCATCCCAGCAATCTAGCAGAAAGCCCCACCTGAGCATACAGGAGGAAATCCTGAAACTCAAGTGGTGGAGCAAGCAAACACCAACACCTGGAATCCTGAGTGCCCCAGTGAGGGTGGGGGAAGTGGTAGAAACTAGTTCCGAAAATCATCGAGTGCCTTGATATTATACAGCAGTCTCCCAGTGCCTCAGAAAACTCTGTGAATCTCTCCAAGGGGCCTCAGGCAGATAAACATCCATCTGAAAGGAGCTGAAGAAAGTGAAAGGAAAGGAAAAGCAGACAACCTTACAAAGGCACAAAAACCTACTGCAGCAGAGGGAAAGAAGGGAGAGAGATGAGCATTGTTTGAACCTTACTCTCATCAGATTTGGCTCAAGAAGAGAATAACTTAATCAGTTAAGTATAGAAATCTAACTTTCCCTATAGGCATTAGGAGGGAAAAGTGGAAAGAAAAGGGAAGGGGAACAGAAGGGAGGGAAGAAGTAGTAAGGGTAAAGGGAAGAAAAGGAGGGATAAAGGGAGGGGGACTGAAGGAGGTGGTGGTCAAAAGCAAAACACTAGTGAGAAAGGAAAAGGAGAAAGAAAAGCATAAACTGGGGGAGGGGAAGGATGGAGAGAAAGACACAGATAGTAATCATAACTGTGAATATGAATGGGATGAACTCTCCCAAAAAAAAGAAGAATGGATTAAGAACCATAATCCTACAATATGTCGTTTACAGGAAACACATTTGAAAAAGAGTGACACATACAGGGTAAAGGTAAAAGGCTGGAGCAGAATATATTATGCGTCAGCTGAAGTGAAAAAAGCAGGGGTAGCAATCCTTATCTCAGACAAAGCAAAAGCAAAAATAGATCTAATCAAAGGAGATAATGAAGGAAACTACATCCTGCTAAAAGGCACCATAGACAATGAAGTAATATCATTACTAAACATATATGCACCAAATGGTATAGCATCCAAATTCTTACAGGAGAAGTTCAGGGAGTTACAGGAAGAAATAGACAGCAAAATTATACTAGTGGGGACCTGAACCTCCCCCTCTTGCACTAGATAAGTCTAACCACAAAATAAACAAGAAAGAAGTTAAGGAGGTGAATAGAACATTAGAAAAGTTAGGTATGATAGACCTCTGGAGAAAACTGAATGGGGATAGAAAGGAATATACTTTTTTCTGCAGTACATGGCACATACACAAAAATTGACCATGTACTAGGGCATAAAAACCTCACAATCCAATGCAGAAAGGCAGAAATATTAAATGCATCCTTTTCAGATCATGATGCAATAAAAATTATATGTAATAAAGGGCCATGGAAAGATAGACTAAAAAATAATTGGAAACTAAATAATCTAATCCTAAAAAATGATTGGGTCAAACAACAAATCATAGAAACAATCAATAATTTCATTCAAGAGAATGACAATAATGAGACAACATACCAAAACCTATGGGATGCAGTGAAAGCAGTTCTTAGGGGAAGTTTTATATCTCTAAATGCTTACATAAATAAAATAGAAAAAGAGGAGATTAATGAATTGGGCATACAACTAAAAAAACTAGAAAAAGAACAAATTAAAAATCCTCAACTAAACACCAAATTAGAAATATTGAAAACCAAAGGAAAAAAATAAAATTGAAATTAAGAAAACTATTGAACTAATAAATAAAACTAAGAGCTGGTTTTATGAAAAAACAATAAAATAGAAACCTTTGGTTAATTTAATTAAAAAAAGAAAGAAGAAAACCAAATTACTAGTATCAAGAATGAAAAGGGTGAAGCTACCACCAAGGAAGAGGAAATTAAAACAATAATTAGGAATTATTTTGCCCAACTATATGCCAACAAATTTGACAATCTTAGTGAAATGGATACATATTTACAAAAATATAAATTGCCCAGATTAACGAAGAGGAAGTAAAATACTTAAATAACCCCATCTCAGAAAAAGAAATTGAACAAGCCATTGATGAACTCCCTAGGAAAAAAGCTCCAGATAGATTTACATGCAAATTCTATCAAACACTTAAAGAACAATTAATTCCAATACTATATAGACTATTTGGGAAAATAGGTAGTCTTAAATTCTTTTTATGATACAAATATGGTGTTGATACCTAAACCAGGAAGAGTCAAAATAGAGAAAGAAAATTATAGACCAATTTCTCTAATGAATATAGATGCAAAAATTTTAAACAAAATACTAGCAAGTAGATTGCAGCAACTTATCACAAGAATAATACACTATGACCAGGTAGGAATGCAGGGTTGGTTCAATATTAGGAAAACTATCAGCATCATTGAGCATATCAACAACAAAACCAACAGAAACCACATGATCATCTCAATAGATGCAGAAAAAGCTTTTGATAAAATACAACACCCATTCCTATTAAAAACACTAGAAAGCATAGGTATAAATGGAGTCTTCCTTAAAATAATAAATAGCATCTATCTAAAACCTTCAGCAAGCATTATATGTAATGGGAACAGGCTAGAAGCATTTCCAATAAGAATGGGGTGAAACAAGGATGTCCATTATCACCACTGTTATTCAATATTGTACTGGAAACCTTAGCTTTAGCAATAAGAGAAGAAAAAGAAATTGAAGGCATTAGAATAGGCAAAGAAGAAACAAAGCTATCACTCTTTGCAGATGACATGATGATATACTTAGAGAATCCTAGAGAATCAAGTAAAAAACTACTTGAAATAATAAACAACTTTAGCAAAGTTGCAGGCTATAAAATAAACCCACATAAATCATCAGCATTTCTATATATTACCAACAAAGCCCAACAGCAAGAGATAGAAAGAGAAATCCCATTTAAACTTACTGTAGACATTATAAAATATTTAGGAGTCTACCTCCTGAAACAAACCCAGGAACTCTATGAACACAATTACAAAACACTTTTCACACAAATAAAATCAGATCTAAATAATTGGAAAAACATCAGTTGCTCATGGGTAGGCGAGCTAATATAATAAAAATGACAATCCTACCTAAGCTAATTTACTTATTCAGTGCCATACCAATCAAACTACCAAAAATTATTTTATAGACTTAAAAAAAATAATAACAAGATTCATTTGGAAAAACAAAAGGTCCAGAATATCAAAGGAACTAATGAAAAGAAATGCAGGGGAAGGTGGCCTAGCAATTCCAGATCTTAAATTGTATTATAAAGCAGCAATCATCAAAACTGCTTGGTACTGGCTAAGAAATAGGGAGGTGGATCAGTGGAATAGGTTAAATATGCAAGACACAGTAGTCAATGACTATAGTAATCTATTTTTTGATAAACCCAAAGACCCCAGCTTCTGGATAAGAACCCACTCTTTGAAAAAAACTGCTGGGAAAACTGGAAAAGAGTATGGCAGAAACTAGGCATAGACCCAAATCTCACACCATATACCAAAATAAAGTCAAAATGGGTTCATGACTTAGATATAAAGGCTCATATATAAACTGGGAGAACAAGGAATAGTTTACCTATCAGATCTATGGAGAAAAGAATTCATGACCAAACAGGAGATAGAGAACATTATGAAAAGCAAAATGGATAATTTTGATTACATTAAATTGAAAAGTTTTTGCACAAACAAAGCCAATGCAACTAAGATTAGAAGGAAGGTAGAAAATTGGGAAAGAATTTTTACAACCAGTCTCTCTGATAAAGGCCTCATTTCTAATATATACATAGAGAATTAAGACAAATTTATAAGAACACAAGCCATTCCCCAATTGATAAATGGTCAAAGGATATGAACAGACAGTTCTCAGATGAAGAAATTAAAGCCATCTATAGTCATATGAAAAAATGCTCTAAATCATTATTGATTAGAGAAATGCAAATCAAAACAACTCTGAGGTACCACATCACACCTATCAGATTGGCCAACATGACAAAACAGGAAAATGATAAATGTTGGAGAAGATGTGGGAAAATTGGAACACTAATACATTGTTGGTGGAGTTGTGAAATGATCCAACCATTTTGGAGAACAATTTGGAACTATGCCCAAAGGGCTACAAAATGTGCATACCCTTTGATCCGGCAATAGCACTTCTAGGGCTATATCCCAAAGACATCAAACAAATGGGAAAAGGACCCACATGTACAAAAATATTCATAGCAGCTCTTTTTGTAGTGGCAAAGAATTGGAAATTGAGAGGATATCCATCAAATGGGGAATGGCTAAACAAGTTGTGGTATATGAATATAATGGAATACTATTGTGCTATAAGAAATGATGAATAGGCTGACTTCAGAAAAACCTGGAAAAACTTGTATGGTCTGCTGCTGAATGAAGTGAGCAGAACTAGGAGAATATTGTACACAGTAACAGCCACACTGTGTGATGACTAATATTGATAGCTTAACCCTTCTCAGTAATACAAGCATTTAAGACATCTCCAAAGGCCTCATGATGGAAAATGCTATCCACATCTAAAAAAAAAGAACTATGGAGTTTGAATAGAGATCGAAGCATACTATTTGCTATTTTTTTTCTTCTGTTGTGTTTTGTTTCCTCCTTCTGGTGGTTCCTCCTATTAGTTCTAATTCTTACTTATAATATCACTAATGTGAAAATATGAAAATATGTATACTTATAGCCTATATCAGATTTCACACCATCTTGGGGAGGGAGGTGGGAAGGAGGGGGAGAAAAATTTAAAATTCAAAAGCTTATGGAAATGATTGTGGATAATTCAAAATAAATTAATTAAAATTTAAAAAAACACTTTGAGATCAAGCTTTCATTATTTCTAGCTAATGATTTTTCTAACTGTGGGTCATATTAAAACTATATAAGACCATAGGCAAGGTATTTTTAGCTATTTTTAGTTATTTTTAAGTGTATTTATACATTTATAATCTTTCCCTCCCACAATCACAGTATTTTTTTATTGGAAAACAAATCCCTCGATATAAATATGCATACTCCAATAAAACAAAATCCCATATTGGGCATTCCCCCAAATCTCTGTCTGTCTCTCTCTCTCTCTCTTTCTCTCTTTCTCTTTCTCTCCCCTCCCTCCCTCTCATCATGTACTCCTTGGTGTCCCATCTCATTTCCCTGTCCTTTTCAGGCTTCCTTGTGTATGCCTCCTGCCCTTTAGATTATGAGCTTGTTGAGGTCAAGGACTGTTTTTATTTTTATTAATTGAATCCTCAGTGCTTAGAATAATGACATCATAGGTGCTTAAGAAACGTTTACTAGATTGTATTGTATACTATGCCTTCAGTTTTCCCCTCCATATAGTCTGTGAGCATATTTCCAAAAATACTAATTAAATACCATGCAAATGTAACTATTTGCCTGATACCACCTGTTGTAGCCTCATTGTATGGCTTTGATAGTTTGACTGTAAGGAAAGCTAAGTACCACAGAATCAATCTGTCAGATTCTGGTGCTACAGACTTTTGAGACTCCTTGGATATGTTGAACAATATTATGAGTGAATGAATAAATTAATGAATGAAAAATCATTATGGATTTTTACCCAGGAACTGTGATAAGCAATGGGACTGCAAATACAAACTAGCAAAACAGTTCCTGTCCTTAAGGAGTTTACAATCTGTTGTTGTTCAGTTTTGTCTGGCTCTATGTGACCCCACAGATTTTGTCCATAGGGTTTTCTTGTCAAAGATACTGGAGTGATTTGATATTTTCTTCTGCAATGTGTCACTGTTTTATGGATAAGGAACTGAGGTAAATAAGGGTTAAGTGACTTGCCCAGGGCCACACAACTAGTGAGTATCTTTTGACATTTAAAAAGGTTTTCAGAGACATAGTTTCTGGGTGATTTAATCATTTTATCAATAAAGCCAGTAAGTTATTAATAAAAGGATGGTCATTTGGCTCTCTCTCTTAGACCAAAGACTCCTAATGATGGTGGAGTCACAGTTTATATGCCCTTACAAGAGGAGAGGTTCCTAAAGGATGCCTAGTCATCTCTGATTGGTTTATCAAATAGGAAGTGGGCTATCCTGGAGCATGTGACTTAGGTCACTCAAATCTTGGTCAAAGAGGCACAAATTTCCATTTCGCTTGGCTTCATAATTTTCCCAGGACCTGACTGAGCAAATACCAGGAGCAGGAATACACCCTATTAGCCTAAACTTAGAATTTCTTTTTACTTTCTGATTAGATCTTGGCCTGGGTAAAACCTTAAAAGAGATTTTCTACACTGATTGATTTCTGGATGAGGAAGTAGAATAGGGGAAATACCTTGGTCCTAATACAATAATTAAATATAAGAAATAAATATTCATTTCTCACAATCTGAGGCCAGAGATCTTCCTGACCCCAGGCCTGGTGCTCTATCCAGTTCACCACATATTCTGATAGGGGAAGATAATATAAAAGATGGAGCTAGTGATTGAAAGCAAGATGATATTATAATCTGGTTTGCAAGTGTTTTTGTGGGCTGGTTCTGGACAAAATAAGGTGAAAGCTTACCTATCAGCATCTAGCGACCCAGGGGCTGAGAATAAGTTCCAATTTAAAGAGAAGGGGAGCCAGAATGTTACTATTTTTATTATATGTAAATTTCCCTACTCTACTCTAAGCTCCTTGAAGGTGGGAACTGTGGAACTATTGAACTTTTGTTTCCTATTGTGCCAATAATTCTTTATTAATATTTTCAAATAGGCATGTTGATTTTTTTTAAATTGACTGTATTTTGAATAAAGGAATAAAGATAGCAGTAGCATGACTAGATCTAGCATCAGAGGGACTAGATTTGAATCTGTGCTATTCTAGTAATTTGTGCAGCTCTAGAGAGGCAATGATGAAGATGGGATCTAGACCCCCAAAAGGAAAAACCCTGGACTTTCCCACTGGGCCAAATCTCTGGCATTTGCCTGAGGCTATAATCCCATCCATCAAGTGGACTTTTATTGTAGCTAAACCCAATCTCCCAATTGTCTGTTACCCTTACTACTAGTAGCTCTCTATTGTCTTACCTCCCTATAACCCATGGCCATTTCCCACCTTTAATCTTAGCTAGGCTTTATTCTCCTTTGGCCATGTGGTCCAGGTCCCTGGTGTTCTGTTCCCCCAGCTTACTGGCCACTCCCATCAAGATCCTCCTTAGACCCCTCCTCCAGTCACCCCAAACTACTTGGCCACTCCTAGATCCCTCCCACAGTCTTTCTGTATATAAGGTCCATCTTGTCTCCATTAAGATGCTCAGATTCTTATAATCTAGCCAATAGCTCACAGGTGCTCAGATTCCTTAAGAGTCTGGCTAATATGGTAGATCTTTGATAAACCCTGTTTTTGGCTGAAAGAAGGCTCGGGTCAAATTCTTTTAGACAGGACTCATGTGTTGTGATTTTGGAGTTCCAACACCCCTAAACCTATAGACCTCATCAGCACCACTTTTCTGGCCTTCAATTTCTTCATCTACAAATTAAAGATATTGAACTAATTCTCTAATTGTACTAAGATATTGAACTAATTAATTTGCCACTGTCAGATCTAAATGCTATGAATATCATAATTATTATAGTTAATACTAACTCCTTAATGTTTGCAAAATGTTTTAATGTTTATAAAATATTATCTTATTTGACCTTCACAACAACTCAAGGAGGTAAGTCATATCATCATCTCCATTTTATAGATGAAGAAACTGAAGATTTAAGCTATTAAGTGAATTGCCCAGGATCATGTAGCTATAAGTTTTTGAGACAGGATTTAAATTTGGGTTTTCCCTGACCCATCCCAACTCTCAATCCAATGCCCCATATAGATGCCTCCCAGAAGTTTTACAAAACATTTTTACAGTTCGGACTTGAAAGTAATTGACATGCTTTCCAATATAGTTATTCTATGGTTTTACCTCATGATGAGACTAGATAAAGAGAAGTGGAAAATATCATTGCATAATAGATCAGAAGACATTGATTCTAGCCCTGGTTCTGTTGAGGTTTAGGAATGCTGGGACCCCAAAATAACAACATGTGGATCCTACCCAAATGAATTTGACCCAAGCCTTCTTTCAGCCAAAGACAAGATTTATTAAAGAGTCATCATATTGGCCAGACTCTTAAGAAATCTGAACATTTGTAGTGCTTGTATTGGCAAGAGGGCTAGCGTAAATCTCAGCATTTGCCTAGATTTTAAGAATCTGAGCACCTTAATGGAGACAAGATCAACCTTATATACAGGAAGACTGTGGGAGGGATCTAAGAATGGCAAAGTAGTTTGGGATGAGGGGTCTGGGAGAAGGGGTCTAGGGAGGATCTTAATGGGAGTGTCCAGTAGGCTGAGGTGACTGGAGGAGGGGTCTAGGGAGGATCTAGGTGGGAGTGGCTGGAAGGTAGAATAGGGTCTAGTTAGGATTAAGGGTGGGAAGTAGCCAGGGGTGATAAGGAGATAACAGACAGTGAAGGTTGGGCTGGGTCAGAGATAACAGAAATGGAAGATTGGGTACAGAATGAAAGTAGCAGCAAAGAAAGGCCAGTTCAGTGGATTATAGCCTCAGACAAATGCTAGAGACTGCCTTGATCCAGTGGGAAAAAACTCAAGGAGAAGGTTTCCAAAGCCTGTACCCCATCAGTTCTACCACTCGGTAGCTAGAAGACCTTGAGCAAACCACTTAAACTTACTTTGGACTCTTTTCAACTGTAAAATTTAGAGGCTGAACTAGATGATTTTAAGGTACTTTGCATCTACAAAATTTTATGATTCTATGAAAATTATATTTCAAACTGATGCAAAGTGCCATGCTAAGATAAGCTCACTTCTAAGACTGCTGCCAGTTTCTTATCTATTGAACAGCTATGATTCATGAAATGTGACAGTCTCAAAAAATTAAAATTTGATATAGTTCAGTAGGTGGGGGGTAGATAAGAAGGTGTGCGCAGAACATAACAAATAAGAAACTATGAATATGAACAAGAATAAATGATGTCTTCAAAGGAATGTAGGATTAAAAAAAAGATTAGCTGGACATGTGGAGAAAAGTGATGGATAACTGTTGGATGGATACATGCTTCACTAGTGTGGTCATATTGTCAAAAGAAAAGAAAGGAGACTAAGCAGTATGGTTGGGTTCCTTGTGATTAAATAATAAGAGATCAAGGGTCACAGAAGACGTGTTATGAGCTACACTGATGGAGGGAACATCTTTAAGGAGGAGATTACAGATTCGTTGGAGTGTTTGAAAGTTTTCAGCTACTCTGGACTTGGGTATGTAGAAAATATTAAAGTTTTTAGTATATGAAGCTTCCATGCTGGGTTACTTCCTATAGAGGAGAAAAATTATCTTTTTAATTAAAAAAAACATTTCTCAAGTTATTTTAAAGAAAGGCTCTATGCTTGTACCTGAGAATGGAGAGATAAAATGACACAGACTACCATTAGGGAGTTTTATCACTACAGTTCTTAAGCCCAAAATTATTAGAGTTAAAAAGGACATTAATAGTCATTAGTTCAACCTGTACCCAAACATCAATTTTCTTTACTATGTGTCTAGTAAGTCATCTTTCATCCTTTACTTCAAGATCTCCAGTGAAAGGGTACTTCTCAAGGCAAGGTAAAATATCCCTCTTCACAAATTCTAGCTATTGCTGTGAATTCAGGGCTGGTTTTGTTTTGTTCATTGTCTAGACTTAGGAAAGTGACAGAAAATATGTGAATATTGAAATTCAACTTTAAAGTGTGTCATGATTATATATATATATGGTCACTATATATATATAATATATATATAGTCATGATACACTTTATATATATATATATATATGCATATATATATATATATATATGTGCATACTTTCTGGGAGAACTGATTATTGAACGTTTAATAGCACACTGCTTAGACATAACCTATATTAACAAAAACTATTCAACTTTTATTAATCCTCAATAAATCTTAAAGAATATAAAAAGGTTCTGAGACCAAAACAAAAATTGAGAATCACTCCATTAGCTTTTAAAATTCTTCTATCTCTCATGTACAAATCTGCCACCCTTCCAAGCTCCTCTCAGATCACATTTCCTAAAGGAATGATCCTTTAACTCAGTGGATGAAGGAAAAGGAAACTAATCTATCCCCAATTTTACCTTTAAATATATACTCTGAAAAACCTACCAATTCCCCCATTTTATAGGGTAACCAAGTATAGTAGGAAGAGATATAGATATGGGGTCAGGTAACTGGGCTCAAGTCTCATTTCTATCACCTTTTACAGTATCTGTGATCTTGGGCAAGTCATTTCATTCATCTCCCCTGATTACTCACCTATAAAATGATTAGATTAGCTTAGGTTCCCTCTATCCTATGTTCCAGCTCTAAAAATATGATTCAATGAAGTAGTGAAATGGCAGTTTCCTAACCACTTAACATGAAACCTGGAGGTCCATCTCTTAATGCTTCAGAATGTATAAATAGAAAAAAAAAACAAGAAAAACATAAATGTGTTCTTCTTTGATGTCTCCTTATAACACATGCTATTTGAGAACAGATATTAACTTCTCTGTTTGACTCTCTTCTATCAAAGGAAAAGTAATAGAGTAGTTGTGGGTTGACTAAAAGCAAATCCAATATGGCCAATATCATAGTAAGGTCCAGGATTTCTGGAAACATCATTTCTTCTCAATTTTCATGATAGTAAAAACCTTTTATGTTATTTTTGTGTCTCTTCTTCTGTATCAACCATCATATAATCTGTTGCTTCACTGATGACTCACTCCACTGATTGAACTTAATCTCCTAGCACTAAACAATACAACATTTTTACTCCAGTCAGATGAGTCTACTTACAAAAAAAAATGTTCATTTCAACTACTACGTCTTTGCTGGTGCAGTGACTTATATCCACATCCTTCCATTGCTTTCATGTGAACTCGGATTCTACATCTTCCAAGAATCCTCTGTCAACTACAATAGCCCACCATAGTTGGTGGTAATTAAAAAATAAAGACTAGTTGACCCCAATGGTGACCCCAGGTGGATAATCTGAGTTACAGGCAGCCCTCTTATGGGCTGATATCTGAAGAGGAGAGGCCTCTCAAACAAGTACATGGGGATTGCCTCCCATTAGATGACTGTATAATCATAAGATCTGCTTTCGTTTGCTGAGTAGACCTTGGAATAATAGGGGGAGCCATGTTCACTGTATTTGTTTTTTTCTAAATCTCAGTTGGTCCTCAGACATTTTTAAACACCTATTAGGTGCCATGCATTGTGCTAAGTTTTAGGAATGAAAAGAGCTCAAGGAGCTCATAGTCTAATGGGGAAAACAACATGAAAACAACAAGGTACAAACAATATATGGGGAAAAAATAGAGATAATCAACAAATTAATGGAACCAGAATATAGAAGTATTGGGAAAAGCTTCCTATACAAGGTGAAATTTTATTTGGGACTTAAAGAGAAGTCAGGAAGCCTTAGTAAATGTAACTGCCTATTTTTCTGGCTCTGAATATTTCATTTCTTCCAAGTCAGAAAGAACACATCCTAGAATACCTAACACATATGAATCCAACTCTCCTTCTTTTCCTTAAGTCCTGTTGAAATTATCATCTGTATTAATATTTAATACTGAATTATATTTTGCTTGCTTTTGTGCGTGCTCGTCTGTGTCTTGTTTCCAATTAGGTTATAAACTTTTTTTTTTTTAAAGAGGAAAAACCACAGTTTATTCTCCTGCATCCCCCAAAACACCCCAAACAGTGTTGGGTAGATAAAAGATATTTTATATATTCTGCTTGATTGAAGTAGGATTGATATTAAATCTTGTATAATGTGCTGTAATCAAATAGTTTAATGCTTTAATGGCTTTATGGCATCATTAGTGTGGACACCTGCTGCCCATGTGCATATTACAAATCACCCATGCCATCCCATCCTATGCAATTCTTGTCCATGTCCCTACAAATGTTCCATGGAGGATCTACACAACAAACTGGGAACCTTCCTTTGGTTCTTTTAATATTTCATGGATCCCAGAGTAGCACTTTAACTATATTTCCATCTATTTATTATTCATCATCCTTACTAAATATTTAGCCCCTTTTCCGGTTGTACATCCTCTATTTTATGTAATAAAATATATTACAGTAAGTGAAAATAGGCATAAAGAGCCCCACAAACTTTGTGTAATGGTTTCCTAAATCAGAGGTATCAAATGACAAATGTCATTATGTGGTTTTCTGAGTTAATATTCATTATGAAGGGATTCTTATGTATGGCTTAGTGGCTCTATCACTATTTGAATTTGACACCACTGTCCTAAATAATCCTATGTGTTCTCCAAGCTCCTTGCAAAGGATCAAGAATTCAGCATTCCCAAGGATTTGATCGCTTTTCTTACCTCTAGGCATCATGATTTCACATCCCTCATGTACCTAATATCACCCTACTACTCCTGACTAAAGGTCAATTTCATCGCCAATATGTCCCTAAGAGAAAACTAGCTTTTTGTTCCCTAGGACTCCATTAAGATGACCAAATTGACTTAGAAATGTATATTGGATTACTCATATCTGCCCATTTCAGAAGGAAGTTCAGAAAGGGATGCCAGCAAGTAAAAGTAGTGGTGTTGTAGCTGTGCTGTCAAATAAATACTTGAAAAAATATGAGCTGTATATAGAAATTTCATTGTATACAATTCTCTTTTCTGATCTTTATATACCAAAGTATTTGTTTTTCGAATTCATAATGAAATGAAGTTTTATTTTTTTTTTAAAGAACAATAAACTAATCCTTAAAGACATCTGTTCAAGTCTAGTCTGTTACTTAGCAGCTGAATAACACTTGGCAAATCTCTTAATCTTTATTTCTTCATCCATAAAATCAGCATCATAATATTTGCCATGTCCACACTGACTGTGTAAAGGGAATAGAGTACTGGTTTCAGAGTCAGAGACACTTGGGTTCAAGTTCCACATCAGATATTTACTCATTTTGCATCCCTTGGCAAGTCATGTAACCTTTCTGTGCCTCAGTTTCCTCATCTGCAAAAAAGGGCAATGGATTTGATCATATCTAATTTATCTTCTAATGGTAAATCAATGATCTTATGATCCTAAGCCCCGTGGTGAGATACATGAAATATTTTGTAATCATAAAATCCTATATAAATGTGACATTAAAAAATAAGATCTCTGCTCCATTTTCATTCCTCCATATACTTTTCCCTGTTCTCCTTCTCACTTTATTTCCATTTGTCAGATTTATATTATAGATCTATTAGGTACCATTAAGCTTATTACAAAGGGACAAATGGCAATAAGGAAAGTTCAATGAGAAAATTACATTGGAAACTGGTGAAAAATGAATTCAACCTCAGGGGTTACTTGCTATTTCTTGTATTTCATGTAACAGTATTTCTTTGATCTCATCACTTCACAGAGGCAATGTGAAACTTAAGATTATGATACTTGCCAAATTGTAAAGAACTACTTGAAAGGCAGTTATTAACATAAATAAAAATATCTTTTTGTTTGTTTGTTTTTATGTCCATATGCTTTCTTGCCAGTAGTACCATGTCAGCACAACTAGTACAGTTATCCTTGACAAGCCAGTCAAAAGAAATACGTGTGTGTGTGTGTGTGTGTTTGTGTGTGTGTGTGTGTCTGTGTATTTACTATAGTACCTTGTTTATATAGACATCATAGGATTTTGAGCTGGTAGGGCAGTTTCAGGTCAGTAAACTAAGGCTCTCTCCCTATAGATATCTCAAACTTGTTATGCAAATTCTAAAAATGGTAGTTGTTATCTTCCACTTCTCCAAAGTTCCTTATTTCTTTTCAGGTCATCACTGTTCTTCCAGTCACTCATATTCACAATCTCAGAATCTTCATTAACTCATCAGTTTTCCTTAGATCCTATATTGAATGAGTTTTAAAATTATTTTAATTCTAGCTTCTCCAAATCTCTTACATTCATTCTTCTCTCTTCTCACCCAGCAAACACCATACATCAATCTCTCATCACCTCTCTCCTTGCTAATTCCTCTTCCTACTTTCATTATTTTATTCTAAACAACCTCATAAATAATCTTTGTAGAGCATGGATTTGATACATTACTCTCCTACTCAACTATATGTAGTCTCTAGGATAAAACATAAACTTCTCACTCGGGTATTAAAATCCTTTCATCAACTAGATCCAACTTAACTTTTCAGATTTGTTTTATATTATTCACCTTCAGATACTCTCTACTTTATTCAAACATATCAACTTGCTGTTTCATAAAGATGTTATGACACCTTTTGCCTCCACACATTTGCACAGGTGATCCTCCCCCAATCCCATTCCATTCTTCTCTCTGCCTCTTAGAATCCTTATGCCCTTCTATATTCAGTTCTGATAAGAACTTCTCTACATGACTTGCCAAGGGATGCAAAATGTATCTTGATACTTGTCAATGCTTCTTCCCTGCTCAAATTTTCTTATACTTACTGATCTGTTAGAATGTTATCTCTCCCCTCTCCCTTTACTACCAGTATGATGTAAGATCTTTTAAAGCTGGGAAAGTTTGTGATACTGTCTTTGTATTCTCTAACACAAAACTTAGGATATGGTAGGCTCCCCTTAAATCTTGTGTGATCTTGACTGGGACTTCAAGGTATTTGAATATTTTGTCTTTCCTGACTGTTTGAAGCATTTTCTCTTTGACCTGGGAGCTCGGGAATTTGGCTAATATATTTCTAGGAGTTTTCATTTTGGGATCTCCTTCAAGTGGTGATTGGTGGATTCTTTCAATTTCTATTCTATCTTCTGGTTTGAGAAAACAGACTGTTTTCTTCAGTGATTTTTTGAAATATGATGTCTAGGCTCTTTCTTTGATCATGGCTTTTAGGTAATCCAATAATTCTTAAATTATCTCCCTTCGTCTATTTTTCAGTTTAGTTATTTTTCCAATGAAATATTTCACATTTTCATCCATTTCTCTTTTTTTAATTTGTTTTATAGTTTCTCAATGTCTCATGAAGTCATTAGCTTCCACTTGCCCAATTATAATTTTAAAGGAATGAGTTTCTTCAGTCTTTTGTACCCCTTTTTCCACTTGACCAATTATATTTTTTTAAGGTTTGACCTTCAGTATTTTTGTGCCTCTTTTACAAAGCTATTAATAATTTTTTCATCATTTTCTTCCCTTACTTTTATTTCTTTTCCTATTTTTTTCCTCTATTACTCTGATTTTCAGTCATTTTTTAAAAACATCTTCCACTAATTCTTTCTGGGTTTATATCCAATTCACATTTTTCTTGGAGGGGGGCTCTACTTATAGCTATTTTAACTTCATTATCTTCTTCTGACTTTGTCTTGATTTTCCCTGTCACCATAGTAGCTTTTTAAGGTCAGGTTCTTTTTTGTAAAGCAATTTTCCCACCCTCTTTCTTGATTTGGAACTTTATGCTAATGTTTGTCTCTGTACCTAGCATGGAAGCTGCAGAGGCACTATCTCAAGTTACAGTTTTTGCGTTGTTGTTTTTTTCCCCACTTTTTTTTTTCAAAGCTTGTCCTTGAAGGAATTTATATTCTATAATGGGAAACAAGGTGTGTGTGTTTGTGTATAAAATAATTATTATGTATAAAATACAGACAAAGATGTATTGCTTCTTTCCAAAAGCATAGTCCCTCAAACTGACAGTCTTCAAGTTGAACACCTATTTTTTAGACATACTGTGGAGAGAACCATTCAGATATAAATTAGACCAGATCATCTGAGGCCTTGTGAGCCTTTTCTAATCTCTTCAGTATTTTGTGTGTGTGTGTGTGGGGGGGGGTCTCCTTTAGCAAGTTGTTGACTTGCTTTTCCTGATTTTCTTACATCATTCTCATTTCTCTTCCCAATTTTTCCTCTACTTCTCTTATTTGCTTCTCAAAATTCTTTTTGAGCTCTTCCATGGCCTGGGACTGATTCATATTTTTCTTGGAGGCTTTGGATGTAGGAGCAATGACTTTGTTATCTTCTTCTGATTGTATATTTTGATGTTCTTTGTCAACAAAGTAAGATTCTATGGTCTGACTTTTTTTTTGCACTATTTGCTCATGTTCCCAGTCAATTACTTAACTATTAAACTCTTTGTTAAGGTAAGGGTCTGCTTCCAGTGTGAAAAATGTACTGTCCCAAGCTTCAGGAGGTTTGTGCAGCTGTTTTCAGAGATACTTCTTGGGACCTATAAATTTTCAGTTCTTATAAAGAGATATGATCAAAGCTATGGTGTTTACTCCTATCCTGGCCTGTGCTCTTGTCTAAGAGTGACCACAAACACTCTTTTTCTGCCTTGGAAGTGTGAGGATGATTTCTTCTCCACTGCTGCCACAAGCTGCACCACGCCAGCCCTTTGCGCCAGGACCACCACCCAGGACTGCGACCCAGATTCAAGCATGGGCAAAGGAAGAGATTCCTGCCTCAAAACCAGCAAAGAGATCCCTGTAATTCCTCTCTGATCAGCTCCTCAATCCCCACTCTGTCTGTGGGCCAAGAGCTCTGGAAGTAGCCACTGCCCCAGTTCTGTGCCAGGACTGGGGCCTGACCAAGCTCCTCTCTTATCGAGGTCTGGCAGAACTTTCCCACTGACCTTCTAAGTTGTCTTTGGCATTTGTGGGTTGAGAAGTCTGGAAACCACCACAGCTCCCCTTGTTTCAGTCCCCTGAGGCCTGCTCCAGGTTTGCCTATATGGCCCATACTGAACTGTGCTCCTCTCCCAGCCTGGTGCAATAGATCTTTCCAATCAACTATCTGGGTTGTCTTAGGCTAGAAATTTGTTTCATTCTGTTTTTTTGTGGGTTCTGCTGCTCTAGAATTTGTTTAGAGCCATTTTTTACAGGTATTTGGAGGGGTTTGGGGGAGAGCTCAAGCAAATCACTGCTTTTACTCTACCATCCTGGCTCCACCCCCTGAGCCTTTTGTAATCTCAAGGATAAAATTCAGGTTATGCATTCCCAGATAATTCTAATGATAATCAAAATTTGGACACTACACAGAACTGATGGCTCTACAGCAAGATATCACTGAAGAGCATAGATTTTGAAAGGACAAGAATAAGAGTTAGAATTGAAAGTAGATAAGTGTGACATAATTCAAATGATTACAATGGTACTGTAAGAATGGCATCACAAAATTTAAAACACACTGTACAAAGGATCTTGTGACAATTTTGTAAGAAAATAAAAAGATTTTAAAAACTATTTAGAGAAAGAAAAGGAAAATCAATGAATAGATAGGACTCCTACTTAAGAGGATGATAAAGCTTAATGAAGTAAAGAAAGACCTTCATATCTTATCATATTTGGTTCTGTTTTAGAGAACAATCTTCAGGCAAGGATAGACCACAATAGAAATGCTTAGGAAATATTTTCCATGCTGGGAGAATAGCAACATTCAGCACCATAGTTGGTGGGACTTCCCTGAGGCTCAAGTGCTAGCAAGTTTATTCCTTTACGTCATGAAGAGTTAAGAACATCAGCTCTAGGTCAGGGATTTTTAATTTTTTTTAAAAATTTATATAATTGCCCCCTTTGGCAATGTGGTGAAGCTTATAGGCACCTTCTCAGAATAATGCTTTTAAGTGCATAAAATCAAATACATGAGATTCCAAGGTGAAAATAAACAGGTAAATTTTCTTTTTGCAGTCCAAGTTCACTCTCTTTTTGTACTCTGTCCACAGATCATGTCAGGTTAATAACTCCTTCTTTAAGTTACCTGTTTTCCTCTACATATATCCTCCATTTTGGGGGAAGCTAGGTGTCAACTCAGTGGATAGAGTGCTGGTCTGGGAGTCAGAAAGGCTTTAGCTAAAAATCCAGCCTCAGACACTTACTAGTTGTATGATCCTGGGCAATTCAACCTCTATTTGCTTTAACTCACTGAAGAAGGAAATGGCAAACTGCTCCAGTATCTTTGCCAAGAACTGGACAGTACTGGCATGCCATAGTCCATGGTGTCATGAAGAATTAAACACAATGCAATTGAACAACAACATACTCCTCCATTTCAAGTAACACAAAACTTGAATCATTAATTAATAAGAAATTGTCACTTTATTTTGTTACAGAAATTTTTTTTGTTTTTGTTTTTGTTTTTCCTGGCCAGTTGGTGCTCAGTATCTCAAATATGGGTGAAATGTAGAAAGAAGAGAAGAGTTCAAAGAAGGGAACTGGGTGTTGCTTGTGAACAACATTATTTATTTCACAGTATTACCTAAGGCTGACTCTGGTGTAAGGAGTGTACAAAAGACAAAAACTTTCAATTAACTGAATTGTCTGTGCTTCTCAAGGTTGTAAAAATATACTATCTTCAGCTACCTGTTTGAAATTAACTCCAAGACACTGGCAAATATTTGATAGTATTTCAAACTTTGTCCTAATTTATCATTTAATTAGGGGATATAGTAAATTATTAATTGGGTTCAAAACGTCAAGAATTGTTTTCAACTTTTAGTCGTAAACAGTGAGGTATTGTCAGCTGCTACTGAAATGAGAACAATTGCAATGCTAATCATACAGAACAACTTCTAAAATTGCATAATTCTCTTGCTGTGCTGCTTTTTAGATTTTGAGAATTTCAGCAACATGGACAGCAAGCAACTGTGTTCTTTTTATTTAAAGGAAGAATCTTAGCAATGAATCCCCACCTACACAGTTGTGCTTTGGTAACACAGCAAAAGTTACTCAGCTATATCTGGAGCATCATGTAATGATTCAAAATGATGTCTTCTTGGCCAATGGTTTTCAAGCTTTTTTGGCCTGAAAGTCCCTGTCATACACTAAAAGAACTTAAATGACTCTCCTCTCTAGTCACTGATTCTCACTAAATTATATGAATAATACAGCTACTTCTGTGATATTTTGAAAAAGGGAATCATGTTCATCCCCCTTATATTTCATGAGTGTTATAGTCTTTTATAATCATCATTTAATTTGATCCTCACAATAGTTTTATGTAGTAGACTGGGCAAGAATTATTAATCACGTTATAGATAAAGAAATGGGTTCAAAGAGATTTGCTGTTACTCTTTTTTTTCCCATCCAAAGTTAGTATCAGTGACTTAGAAGAACATGTAGATGGCATGTTTATAAGTACTGATGATATAAGGTGGAAATGAAGAGCTTTACAATGAATGACAGAGCCAGGATAATAATCTAAATTCTACTAGGGATCATTCATTCACTTGACAAACACTTATTAAATGCTTTCTGTGTTTCATGCATTGTGCTAGGGTCTAAGGGTTATATCAAATTATTCTATAACACAGTTTCTGACTTCCTGGAGCTTTTAATCTAATATGGAGTTAAGTTACAAATAGAAGTAACTATAATAACCAACATTGCTTTACAATTTGGGAGGTATAAACCACAGTGCTGTATGATGTGAGAGGTAGAAGGTAAATACTGATTGTGGGGGAACAGGGAACTTGTAAGAGGAAGCAATATTTTATGGTTAAATGTAAAATACTGAACTTAGATTAAAAGCAAAGAATGGAGGAAATATCACTTAATAGATGTTTTTGGGAAAAAAAGACCCAAATATTTCAGTTCATTTTTAGGCTGATATGATTCAAAAGTGCAACATTACAGCACTAGACCTGTGATTTCACTCAGGTAGGAAATTCCCAATATAAAATCTCATTTTACTGATGCAAATTGTCAACTCACTTCTAACTTATAATGTCTTAGAGCATTTCCTCAGGCATTAGGATATTAAGCAAATTGAATGAGGTTGTAGAGCTTTTATATGACAGAGGTACAGCTAGGGGCCCAGTTTAACACTCTATCCATCTTTCCACATTGTCTCAAATAATTTTATAGTCAATTAATAGAAGCAGAATTTCCAGGACAAGAGAGATTATAATGGTACTGTATTCTATACTGTTAAAATCATATCTATCATACTGTACAGATATAACTATACATTATACTTTCTCTGCCAAAGAAGATAGCAAGAAGCAATATGCTAGATTTAAACAGAGAGACCATTCAAAGTTGTGTCAGAGAAGTTTATGGTCAGTTTTAATTTGAACTGAAAGCTACCTTTAAAGCTTAGAGATAGACATTTTTCCACAATAAATGAGCCCATCTATTCCAATACTTTTTAGGGCTTTTAGGCTACATGAGTATATTTTGTTAAATAAGTTTTTGTCTCAATTGTATTGTCACATGATTTTTGTTGGTTTTGTATGATTAATTGTGTTGTTTCCCTAATGTTGAAGCATTCTCCATTCTTGGTATAAATCTAACTTGGTTATTTTGAATAATGCTAGGCTGAATCCTGCCTATTGCTCCTTACTATCCTATACCCAAACTGCTACTATCATTGCCTTCTTTTCTCCCAGGAACCAATCATTATTTAGGGCTGGATGAATTACTAACAACTCTGTGTTCAAAACTAGATTGAGTAAAAGTACACATCCAATTCCACTATCTCAGTGAATTGCTGCAAGCAAATTTTCATTTTGTGTCCCTACAACATAAACAATAATAGTAATAAATTTGTGACAGGCTAGTGAATTTTAATCCACAGAAAATGCATTTAATTCCCCTTTCTTCACTTGATCTATCTAAATTCTTTAGTCTTCAAATAAAGCTCTATCCCCTTAGATCTTTCAATAAACCTTAGGATTTTTTTAGCTCTCAAATTACATAGCTATATATACATACATATGTATAATAAAAAACATGAAGGAATCAATTGTAGGCTAGAAACAAATTTCATTGCTTATACTTTTCTCAATAATTTTTTATCATTTTTTGTTTTTGTTTTCTGTTTTTAAGTTCAATGCACCATTCAGCGTTTCCTTTTGTAGAATTCACTCAAATAGCCTTTTTTTCTTTTTTTAATAAATTAATTTATTTTTATTTTTCAACAGTCACTTACATAAGCTTTTCAGTTTAAATTTTCCCCCCTCTCCTCCTGCCTCCCTCCCCAAAACTATGTGCAATCTGATATAGATTCTATATGTACATTCTTATTAAACATATTTTCACATTAGTCATGTTGTAAAGAAGAATTAGAACCAATAGGAGGAATGACAAGAAAGAAGAAACAAAACAAAACAGAAGGAAAAGAAGAGCAAATAATATGCTTCCATCAGCATTCAAACTCCATAATTCTTTCTCTGGTTGTGGATAGCATTTTCCATTATGAGACTTTTAGAGGTGTCTTAGATCCTTGCATTGCTGAGAAGAGCTAGGTCTATCAAAGTTAGTCATCGCACAGCATGGCTGTTACTGTATACAACATTCTCCTGGTTCTACTCACTTCACTCAACATCAGTCCATACAAGTCTTTCCAGGTTTTTCTGAAGTCCACCTGCTCATCATTTCTTATGGCATAATAGTATTCCATTACATTCATATACCACAACTTGTTCAGCCACCTCCCGATGGATAGGGATTCTCTCATTTCCAATTCTTGGCAATCACAGAAAGAGCTGCTATAAGTATTTTTGTACATGTGGGTCCTTTTCCCATTTGTATTCCCATCTCTTTGGGATATATCCCTAGAAGTGCTATTGCTGGGTCAAAGGGTATGCACATTGTTATAGCCCTTTGGGCATAGTTCCAAATCGCTCTCCAAAATGGTTGAAGCAGTTCACAATTCTACCAACAATGCATTAGTGTTCCAATTTCCCCGTATCTTCTCCAACATTTATCATTTTCCTGTTTTGTTATGTTAGCCAATCTGATATGTGTGATGTGGTACCTCAGAGTTGTTTTGATTTGCATTTCTCTAATTACTAGTGATTTAGAACATTTTTTCATGACTATAGATAGCTTTAATTTATTCATCTAAAAATTGCCTGTTCAAATCCTTTCACCATTTCTCAACTGGGGAATGACTTGTATTCTTATCAATCAGAGACACTGTTTGTAAAAATTCTTTACCAGTTTTCTTCTTCCTTCCTAATCTTGGTTGCATTGGCTTTGTTTGTGCAAAAACATTTCAATTTAATGTAATCAAAGTTATCCATTTTGTATTTCATAATATTCTCAATTACTTATTTGGTCATAAATTCTTCTGTTCTCCATAAATCTGACAGGTAAACTATTCCTTGTTCTCCCAATTTGCAAATAGCTTTTTTTCTTAAAAAAAAAAGTCCTTCTTTTTCATAGCTTATTAGGCTAGTTTTGCAGTCCAGGTATTAATGGATGCATATCTTTCTCTTTTGCTACTCACATATCATATGCCAATGTCACTCTGATGTAGATATGGAATAATACTGTGCTATTTGAATTCTTTCCCATAGGATCATAGGAAATTGAGCTTATTTTAGAAATCATCTATTCCAACCTTTTTTATTTTACATTTGAGGAAAATGAGGTCCACAGGAAGTTAAATGACTTGTTCAGGATAACAGAGGTAGTAAATTGCAGAACTAGGACTCTAATTCGAGTTTCCTGCTATGTAAAATTCAGTATTCCTTCCGTTGCATCACTTTTTTCCCCCTACCTAAGTCTATTCTGGGTAATTGCAAAGTGTGTGTGCGTGTGTGTGTGTGTGTGTGTGTGTGTGTGTGTGTGTGTGTGTGTGTGTGTCTGTGTCTCTCTGATTGTGTCTATGTCTGTGTGTCTCTGTGTGTTGGTCTGAAATTCTGAAACCGAAGCACTCCATAGAATAATAAGAATGGGCTCTTTCTCTTCTAACCTTCTATATGTGATAGTAATCAGCTCTTTATCATCTGTATTCACAACTTTGAGACAGGTAAATACATATGTAAACACACATACACATATGTATGTATATATACATATATATAATTTTCTGCATATATATTTCATATATATAATTTACTACAGTGTGCTCTTCAAGATTTTAAGTTTATCATGTTTGGAGAGATATACATGTGATTCTCAATATATCCATATTTCTCATCACTAAGGTTAATCCTTTTGACTTATATAGAATCCCAATTTTCTTTAAAAAGTTAGCTTTTTTTCTGTTCTGCCAAACTTTCTTCCACCTCTGTTATTTCTAAGCTCCAAATCTGCCACTATTTTTCTCACTTTGTTTACCTTTAGGGATTTTTTTTTCCATTGGGTGTACTAAGTTGACTTATCTGTGGTCTGTCTTTTTCATTTATGTTTTGATGAGTTTTTAATATAATTTTCATCTCCATGTCCCTTTTTAAAATTTTTATTTATTCTTTGAAGTATTCTTGATTTTCTTGCTGATGTTCTGTAATATCTAGGGTAATCTACCTTGTTCTCTTTCTTTTTTAGGGATTCAAAGTTTGCTTTCACGTTTAAAGAATAATACTTATTTCTTTTTTGTTGCATTTTTTACTAATTTCTTTATGCTTTTTATGATTCTTACTGGTGTTTTTTTTTCCCTTTCTGATTGGGAGTTCTTATACCAAGCCTTTATGTCCTAAAGGTATTTTATTCTATACCCACATAATCCATCTCTGGATTACCTCTTTCCTGTTTCCTTCCTTAATTTCTTCTCCCTACTAAATACCTCTGCTCCAATGCTGTGCATCTTTGATGTCCTTGAGTTGTACAATATAGAGGCTTGGCTAAGTCCCTGGTACTTCATAAATTTCACTGAGAAAGAAAAAAAAACTAAATTTTAGGTACATTTCCCTTTAAGCAGTAGAATTGTCTGCTTGACCTCACATATGCACAAAATTGCACCCGCTTGCCTTTATGTGACTGGAAAGATAATTTTTAGAGGATTCATATGGACATGCTATGTTGAGGTAATGTGGTAGATAGTCCTATATCTAGAAATTAAATCATAAACTTGCCAAGTGTTGTGCACTGATTTTTAATTATTTATTTTATTTTAATTTATGGAATAAAATAAGCATTTCCATACCACAGTATAATAAAGAAGATGATTGCATATGAAACCACATATCTATTATGTACAAGTTGCTATTCTTTTAAAACATATAATGAAGTTATCATGTAAATTTTTCTTTTTTTTTCCTTCCCCTCCAGATGGCTATCATTAGACACAAATATGTGTGTATACACACACACACACACACACACACACACACTTCATATATACTTCTATTTATCAGTTCTTTCTTTGGATAGAAATAGTGTCTTCTTTCATATGTCCCTTATAGTTAATTGGGATATTTATAGTAGTCAAAATGACTTAGTCACTCAAAGTTGTTCTTTGAACAATATTGCTGTCACTGTATAAAATCTTCCCTTGGTTCTGCTAGCTTCTCTCTTCATTATTTTGTGCAAGTATAACCACGCTTTTCTAAGATAATCAAGCTCCTCCTTTCTTATAGTATAGCAGCATTCCATCACAATCAAATGCTTGTTCAGCCATTCCCCAATTGACAGGCATTCCCACAATTTCCCATTCTTTACCACTACAAAGAAGGCTGTATAGGCTGGCGGAGAGCAGAGGCAAAGGTCACTTTATGTACTAAATTTGTTATGTATTTAATGTTGTTAATACAGAATGATTTGCCTTGAATAAGGGTGTTACTATCCTTTTTTTTTGTTTTTATAGCTTTAAGAACACTAGGTTTGACACATGTTTTGAAGTTGCTATGCGAATGTCATGCTGAAAACAATGACTTCTCCATCCTGCTGATCACCTGACTGTCAATTTATGTTTAATGCTTCATTTTCCCTTAAAGAAAATTATCTTTTGTACCTTGTAAACAGTACACTTCCAAAGGAAGGAGTTGATGCCAATGAATTCAAGATATTCAACTGGGAGATTTCATGAGAT